>NC_137695.1:30158751-30758751 GCF_964034855.1 Anser brachyrhynchus
TAAATGAGCATGCAATCTTTTTCATTTTGTTTCCAGAGAAACCTGAGGATTGGCAGATGTCTCTTTGCTCAAATTTAATATTAGACTTAGTTCAAAATCTCAAAAAAAAAAAAAAAAAGGAAATACCATTTTGTGAAATATTTCATAACTTAAATTTATTTCATAAGGTAGTCTTACACACTTTAATTGTTTCTAATTGGTGAGAAAAAGGACTCACAAGAAAGTGTCAACAACAGCAATGCTGCAAATCAACATCTTTAATCTAATTTTTATTTTGTCTCTCAAAGCAGAAGTTGGAGACAAAATTAGATATCTCTAGATGAGGACGTGTATCCCAGAATTCAGAAAGAGGTGACAGCCTCTAAAAGAAGTGCTTTCCCATGCAAAATTGGAAAGGAAACTTACAAATTCAAACATCTTGGAAAACTAAGAATAAGAAGAGAAAAACTTAAAACAGACTGAACAGCTGGAATAAGACAAATATACTGTATTTTATTTTATTCCAAGTTATTTACTTTTCTGTTCACAAAGTGATGTGATTTCCCAGCATTTCTCTCCTGAATGAAAATAAGAAAAAGTTTCTGAATTATTACCAAATGGTAATAACTCATGAATTGATTTTCATTTGGGTTGAACATTTTTCTTTTTTTTTTTCTGTGTTGTTTATACCTGGAATGTGTATGTAATTCCACATGACTGTTCTCTTGGTCCATCTTTAAAACTCTGTTTTTCATGACCCTGCCAGAAAATTGACAGAAGTTATATTATTTTTGGATAAAGAATGGTGCCAACTGTTGTCTTATATTTCTGTTGTATCTTGTTTCATGCTTCAGTAGTTCAACCCTTTATATTATGGTATCATAGAAATAAAACTATCCTTGCTTTTTTTTTTTTTGGTTTGTGTTTGTTTTTCTTTGCTTTATTATGTAAGAGGAATCAAAAGATTATTGAATCATGAAGGTGTTTTAGCCAAGATTTTTGCTTTTGATTTATTGATTGTAGTTAGACTGAAGTCAACCTATTAGGGAGTCAAGAAATAAAAGTAATGAAAAACAAGATGTCACCAAATATAGAGTCATTCACTCCAGTAGGGAAAACCTGATAGGCAGAAAATTGTATCAGAAGGTGATTACCATCTGAGATCTGATATGAAATGTGCTAGAGCACAAGGCTGTAAGGATGAAGGACTGTTTTGTTTACTTGCCATGTGATGAAGTATCGGAGAGTCATGTATCTGCAAATACCCCAGTCAGAACGGGAGGAGTGAGCAACCAGAGAATATTGAGCTGTATATTTTAATCTTTGTTTTTATGCCTTAAGTTTTGTAAACATATGTATCTTCATGGCACTTGAAAAATGGGAAATTTATTGTATCCAGCTCTGCATATACATTCCAACCATATCAAATATGAAGTATCCGTATTTCAGAAATGATGTGCTTGGGAGATGAGACCAGTGCTGGCAAATATCCTAATCTGTATTCTTGATTCCTTGCTCTTTCTCAGTACTTCATTTACTTCCTTCCTAAACAACGAGGAAAAAATTGAAATGGCAACTACTTGAAATCATGAATAGTGAAACTGTTGTACAATAACTTGTACACCAACCTTACCCACGTTTTATTTTTAAAATAGAAATTGTAACAGGAGTAGCAGATGCCATTACATAAATTCATTCTTCTAACAGTGATTTCAACCAAGTAAAGAAAATAGAGTCAGAACTATACTTGGTGGATTTACATAACTACATGTCTAAAGGACATAAGTGGAAATAACCATTTTAAAATTATTTTTTAAATACAATTTTTCAAAAATTAAAGTTAAAATTTTTACAGTTATTAACTGAAAGAAATTAACTGAGCATGACTATTAAAAGAAGCACAAATCATTGTCAATCAGATCTTAAAATGGGAATAGTATGATTTCCCTTGTTTAGCTTTGCTGGCTCCTCCTTCCCTTATTTCATTCCTGGAGCTAACATTTCCCTCTTTGTATTGGAATGGCACATAAACTCTGATATGAAGACCTGATGAGATCCAGCTTTTGGAAAATATTTTTAGCAATGTGTTAATATGGGATTGGAAATGTTTTTTAGTGATTTTGCATCATGCTTGCTATTAGCAAACTTAAAAATAAACAAACAAAAAAAACAAAAACAACACCTTAAGATGCTCTTACATAGACCCTACATTATATGCTATTCCTGTTGGTCTGAAAGTTTATTTTATTCAGTATTCTTTCTTAATTTTGAAGACTACAGAATAACAGAAGTGAGGCCTAGAGGAAGGAGGCATGCACAGTGTCTGATGTTATCTTTCAGATGCCTGAGTCATCTGACTCAGATGCCTGAGTCATCTTCTAGAGCCCTGACAGAGTACATTGGAATACTCTCCCCTACGGTGGCACCTCTGTCCTTTTCCCAGTTTTGTTTATTACAATAATGCAAGTGAGAGCAAATATAGTCAATGTTTCTGCTGATGGTGGCTCATTAAGTCCCTTGTCATGAGAGTCCATTTTTATAAGCGAATGTGGTCTGCTGCAAGTAATAGAGTTCAGATATGTCAGAAACCATAACAATTGTGTTATGTACAGAGAAAAGGTCTTCCCACCTGAGAGGAAGTTGTTGCTGAAAGCAGGAAAAGGGCCCCAAAGAAACAAGGAGAGAGCCACAATGAAAAATGTCAGAAAAGAGTCTTACTGGAAAGGTGGTAAACAACATAGTTTGTGATGTGATCTAAATCACATCTGAGTTTTACGTGGAAGATTGTTCACAGTTGGGTTATCATTCTAAGTAGAGGGCAGAGGCAGGACCTGGGATTCTATACAGGATCACCTAGGAAGATAGAGATATTTGTACAATCCCTGAAGACAGTATTTTTCCTTCTTATATATATAGTGGTAAGAGACTCAGTGCCTTGTTTGCACTGTATGCATACATTTTGGACAGGTGAAATCAGGTGAGTTGATTACCATTTGAAGTGAAACATTACTCTAGTATTTCTCTGAGGAAAGAAAAGAAGTCAAACAATAAAGAGTAGTTTATAAGCCAGCTAAACACTTGGTTTAATATACTGTGAAGGGAGAGAAGGGATAGAAGGTTTGGCTGCTGTTTTATTGCAATTTTATATATGTGTATATATATATATATATATTTTTTTGCCAAATCATTACATTAATAATGTACTAAAATCATACTTCTAGTCTGAGATAGAAGAATTGAGAGAGTAGGTTTCTGTGTGTACAACACGCATAACTGTATCCAAGGGAAGGATCTTCCCTTTAGGACAATCAAAACTTTTCACATTTGCCAGAAATACTACATTAAATTTATGAAAAGTATCCCAAGAAAAACAGAGGGACAAAATAGTGCTTAAAAGAGTATTGTATGAGAAACTGCATGGAATCTCTAACAATCTCACTTTGGTAAACTACTTCAGAGATTTGAGATGCTTGTGCTCTCTTTCAGAAAGCAAAACATTACTTCGGAAATCATAGAATCATAGAATATCCCGAGTTGGAAGGGACCCATAAGGATCATCAAGTCCAACTCCTGGCACCGCACAGGTCTGCCCAGAAGTTTAGACTATGTGACTAAGTGCACAGTCCAATCTCTTCTTAAATTCAGACAGGCTTGGTGCAGTGACTACTTCCCTGGGGAGCCTGTTCCAGTGTGCGACCACCGTCTCGGTGAAGAACCACTTCCTGATGTCCAGCCTAAATTTTTTTTGTTTTTTTAATTTTGTAAATGTAAAAATGGTAAAATTATATTGCCTTACCTACCCAGGGATAAGTCAATGAAGTCGGAGCTGTTTCAGCTCTAGCCAGAAGATTGAGTTCTATAAAGAGGAAGAAAACTGGATTTCTCTCTGCAGTTCACTGCCAGAATTTTATCAATGTAGAGTTCCCTTTAGCACACTGCAACAGCAATTTTGGTACTGGGAATTTCCTTGGCCTTGTATATCCATTAAAATTTTTTGAAATGAACTCTTATTTTTGAGTATATTGCTAAACAATAGAACAAATGTACATTATGCTTTGTGTTGACTTACCAAGCTGAAAAACAGTAAGGTCCAGTCAGCCTGAAATAAAGGCAGAGTAATGGAAATTTTCAAGTACATTTAATTCCAGTACACTGACTCTTTCATTATTTAAATACTGCTATAATATTTTAGTGTTTAAATACATATCTAGGTGAAGTACACATCTTCTAGAAATGTATTGGCAGTAGCAAATATATACCTCTTTCCCCACCCATCCTCCATTTATTTTTATTTACTTTTAACAGAAGCATTTTCTTTGTGCAATTTCTATGTTCAGGATCTTTTCCATCCCTCACTCCTCAGCAATGTTTTGTAATGTGACTTGTAATTGTGACTTTTCCAGGATATTCACAGTACTTCTATGTAGAGCCATCACTTGAAAATAATGGATATTTTTTCCTTCACATATACATTTTGCTTAACAGAATGACTCTGAACTCCTGGCAGTAAGATCAAAGATGATGTTTCACAATTCAGCTCTCTCACTTAGCATATAACAAGCTCACAGCAACTTCTGAAGGTTACCTATTAGGCATACCTAATACATCCACAAACATGGAGAAAAGGGGACTGATATTAAAAAATATCTCATTTTTTGATGTGTTATTGTATGGGGTTTGAGTGGCAAGGTTTTGGTAGTTGGGGGGCTGCAGGGGTGGCCTCTGTGAAAAGAATCCAGAAGCTGGCCCATGTTAGATAAAGGCCAGTTTTAGCTGGCTCCAAAAGGGACTTGCCGCTGGCCAGAGCCAAGCCAATAGCAATGTTGGTTGCACTTCTATGAGACCAGATTTTTAAAAAGGAAAAAAAACTGCTGTGCAACAGCAACTGGGAGAGAGGGGTGAGAACCAGCCCTGCAGCCCCCAAGGTCAGTGCAGAAGGAGGGCAGGAGGGGTTCCAGGCCCAGAGCACAAGTTCCCCTGTGGCCTGCGGAGAGACTTACAATGCTTGCCGTTTTCTTTACTGTATTTAACTTCTGATTCCTTGCCAGACCTTCATTTTATTCTGGTTATGTTTAAGAGTTTAAGATAATTTATATTGCCTCTGTGATGTTCTTTATTAAATATTCTTTCTGATCAGGTGTTTTTTTACCTATGCTATCAGCTATATCAAAACTTCTTTTTACTGATCTCATTAAACTAAAATAATTACGAAGGCGTGTGTTATATGGAAACTGAGTGTTGGTGCTATGGAAGAGGAGTCTATTAAAAAACTTGAACTTCAGAAGCTTAAAGTAGCATCCCAGTATTTCCTTAGCTATTAAGCTCTGCAAGGTCTGACTTGTTATTATACTGCACCTTGGAAAACCTTTGTACATGTATAGAGTGCATGACAAATGTTGTCATGGTGAGGCTGTGTGTAAGTGCACTCTTTTTGTTATTTTTGGCTATAATGTAGCCTAACGTGGCATAAATTCACATCATCTTCAAGAGATCTGATCCTTTAAGCTTCCAGCATTCACAGAGGTTAGAATGCAAAAACACCTGTGTTTAGCAATATTTTGTTCTGATAATGATAGCTATTTGCTATAAAGAAAATGCCCATTATCAGCTTCTATTTGACAATTACAGGACAAACCTGAACTGTAAATAATAGCTCATACAGTAGTTATAAATGTTCCAGGAAGCCTTGAATTCTCTTGCTCCACAATTATATACCTAGTTCCCAAAGTGCTATCCACCTGGTTATTAGTTTATACAAACTGGCTCTCTGTTGTTGGATTTTTAATGACTTTTGTTAGTTGAATTCTGATCCAGGTTTATACAAGCAGCTGAAAAAAAACTACGTTGAAAAATCCATGGTGTGCAATGGCACAGTTTACATGAAAAATCGTGATCAAGAGCTAAAGGTCCCAATCTGTATTGATCCGTTCTCAAAAGCTCTATGGCTGTATGTCAAAGTACAAATTCACAAAGGATGAATTGCAGAGTGGATGGAGTTCAAAGGTCCACTGAAGTCTAATTGACTTCCTGGACTAAAACAGTTGAACCGTGCTGATTTAACTACGGGAGAAGTCTTTCGGCTATCTCTGATGGGCAAAAGGCACTGCTTCTCTGCTGTAACATCTGAGGGCTGTAAGGTCTTGTTTGAGATTCATAACAATAACTTGGAAGCTTTATGGAGATGCTCCAGTTGCTTTTCCCTTGAGTTCCCTATTTATCCTCATGGTTAAGAAATTCCTTTTTATGATTATCTCAGTTCTTTTAATATTATTTTTGGGCAATGGACCTAACCTAATTACTGTTTGCACATGTTGATTCAAAAACTTTCATAAAATTAATTACTATGATGGAATTGTCCTAAAACTCTTCTTCCTACTAGTATGTGAAATGGTCTGCTGGAGTTGCTGAAGGTGCAGCTACCTAAACTATTACTGTGTGTTGTGGTTTAACCCGGCTGGCAGCTAAACACCACACAGCCGTTCGCTCACCCTCCCCCCTCCCTCTCTGGGATGGGGGGAGAGAAACGGGAAAGTGAAGCCTGTGAGTTGAGATAAAGACAGTTTATTAAGACAGGAAAATAATAATAACAATAATAATAATAATAGTGATAATGGTAATAGTATTAACAATAATAATGTGTAAGAAAACAAGTGATGCACAATGCAATTGCTCACCACCCGCTGACCGATGCCCAGCCTATCCCCGAGCAGCCGGCCCCCCCACCCCGGCCAGCCACCCCTATATATTGTTTAGCATGACGTCAGATGGTATGGAATACCCCTTTGGCCAGTTTGGGTCAGCTGTCCTGGGTCTGTCCCCTCCCAGCTCCTGCTGCACCCCCAGCCTGCTCGCTGGCAGGACAGAGCGAGAAGCCGAAAAGTCCTTGGCCTGGTGTAAACACTGCTCTGCAACAATTAAAACATCAGCATGTTATCAGCGCTCTTCTCATCCTAATCCAAAACATAGCACCCTACCAGCTACTATGAGGGAACATTAACTCTGTCCTAACTGGAACCAGGACAGATATCCACCCCTTATTCCATACCATTTATGTCATGCTCAGGTTACACTCTGTCCAATACATTCTAATTAATCACCATTTTCATCTATGATATATAGCAATCATGGTAGTGATGACATACATTATTATATAATAATTAACATACTACAATTCAACTCATGGGCTATTCTCACCCAGTATCAAATCCCCTTGAGGTACACACCGGACCTCCCCATTCTTTTGCATTACCCACCAAGTGCATCCAGGTCCCTGAGCAAAAGCAATTCCACGAATGGGTTTGCCTTTTCCTGAGGCAGGAGTAGCCCAGACTGTTTTACCCAGCATGTTTCTTACGTGCACTACAGGAACTTTATCCCCTTCTACAGTGCGTAACAGGTTTGATTGGGCAGGTCCAGCTCGGTTGGCAGATCCCCTGGTATTGACTAACCAGGTGGCCTTTGCCAAATGTGTATCCCAATTTTTGAATGTCCCAGCACCCATTGCTTTCAGTGTAGTCTTCAACAGTCCATTGTATCGTTCAACTTTTCCAGAGGCTGGTGCATGATAGGGGATGTGATACACCCACTCAATACCATGTTCTTTGGCCCAAGTGTCTATAAGGTTGTTTCGGAAATGAGTCCCGTTGTCTGACTCAATTCTCTCTGGGGTGCCATGTCGCCATAAGACTTGCTTTTCAAGGCCCAGGATAGTGTTCCGGGCGGTGGCATGGGGCACAGGATATGTTTCCAGCCATCCGGTGGTTGCTTCCACCATTGTAAGTACGTGGCGCTTGCCGTTGCGGGTTTGAGGGAGTGTGATGTAATCAATCTGCCAGGCCTCTCCATATTTATATTTCAGCCATCGTCCTCCATACCAAAGAGGTTTTGACCGTTTGGCTTGCTTGATTGCAGCACATGTTTCACAGTCATGAATAACCTGTGCTATAGTGTCCATGGTCAGGTCCACCCCTCGATCACGAGCCCATCTGTAGGTTGCATCTCTACCTTGATGGCCTGAGGTGTCATGGGCCCATCGGGCTATAAATAATTCACCTTTATGTTGCCAGTCCAGGTCCACCTGAGCCACTTCAATCTTAGCAGCCTGATCCACCTGCTGGTTGTTTTGGTGTTCTTCAGTAGCCCGATTCTTGGGCACATGAGCATCTACATGGCGTACCTTTACAACCAGGTTCTCTACCCGGGCAGCAATATCTTGCCACAATGCCGCAGCCCAGATGGGCTTGCCCCTGCGCTGCCAGTTGTTCTGCTTCCATTGCTGTAACCACCCCCACAGGGCATTTGCTACCATCCATGAATCAGTATAGAGATAGAGAACTGGCCACTTTTCTCGTTCAGCAATATCTAAAGCCAGCTGAATGGCTTTTACTTCTGCAAACTGACTCGATTCACCTTCTCCCTCAGCAGCTTCTGCAATTCGTCGTGTAGGACTCCATACAGCAGCTTTCCATCTCCGATGCTTTCCCACAATACGACAGGACCCGTCAGTGAACAAGGCATATTTCTTCTCATTTTCCGGTAGCTTGTTGTACAGGGGGGCTTCTTCAGCACGAACCACCTCCTCCTCTGGTGATATCCCAAAGTATTTGCCTTCTGGCCAGTCCATAATCACCTCCAAGATTCCTGGGCGACTGGGGTTTCCTATTCGAGCCCGCTGAGTAATCAGTGCAACCCACTTGCTCCATGTAGCATCAGTTGCATGATGTGTAGAGGGGACCCTTCCTTTGAACATCCAGCCTAGTACCGGCAGTCGGGGTGCCAGGAGGAGCTGCGCTTCAGTACCGACCACTTCCGAAGCAGATCGAACTCCTTCATATGCTGCCAATATCTCCTTTTCAGTTGGAGTATAGCGGGCTTCAGATCCTCTGTATCCCCGACTCCAAAACCCCAGGGGTCGACCTCGAGTTTCCCCAGGTTCTTTCTGCCAGAGGCTCCAGGTGGGACCATTCTCTCCGGCTGCGGTGTAGAGCACATTCTTTACATCTGGTCCTGTTCGGACTGGCCCGAGGGCTACTGCATGAACTATTTCCTGCTTAATTTGTTCAAAGGCTTGTCGTTGCTCAGGGCCCCATTCAAAAGCATTCTTCTTACGGGTTACTTGGTAGAGCGGGTTTACAATCAGACTGTAATTTGGAATATGCATTCTCCAAAACCCCACGACACCTAGGAAAGTTTGTGTTTCTTTTTTGCTAGTTGGTGGAGACATAGCTGTTATTTTGTTGATCACATCCATTGGGATTTGACGGCGTCCATCTTGCCATTTTATTCCTAAAAACTGGATCTCTCGTGCAGGTCCTTTAACTTTATTCTGTTTTATGGCAAAACCGGCCTTCAGAAGGATTTGGACTATTTTCTTCCCTTTCTCGAAAACTTCTTCTGCAGTGTCACCCCACACAATGATGTCATCGATGTACTGCAGGTGTTCAGGAGCTTCCCCCTGCTCCAGCGCAGACTGGATCAGTCCATGGCAAATGGTAGGGCTGTGTTTCCACCCCTGGGGCAGCCGATTCCAAGTATATTGGACTCCCCTCCAAGTGAAAGCAAACTGTGGCCTGCACTGTGCTGCTAGAGGGATGGAGAAAAATGCATTAGCGATATCAATTGTGGCATACCATTTGGCTGCCTTTGATTCCAGTTCATACTGGAGTTCTAGCATGTCCGGCACTGCAGCACTCAGTGGTGGCGTGACTTCGTTCAGGCCACGATAGTCCACTGTTAGTCTCCACTCACCATTAGACTTTCGCACTGGCCATATGGGACTATTAAAAGGTGAATGAGTCTTGCTGATCACTCCTTGGCTCTCCAGTTGACGAATTAGCTTATGGATGGGACTCAGGGAGTCTCGGTTGGTGCGATATTGCCGCCGGTGCACAGTTGTGGTAGCGATCGGCACTTGCTGTTCTTCAACCCTCAGCAACCCCACAACAGAAGGGTCCTCTGAGAGACCAGGCAAGGTAGACAACTGTTTAATGTCCTCTGTCTCCAAAGCAGCTATGCCAAAAGCCCAGCGGAACCCTTTTGGGTCCTTGAAATATCCTCTTCTAAGATAGTCTATGCCAAGGATGCACGGAGCATCTGGGCCAGTCACAATACGGTGCTTTTGCCACTCATTACCGGTTAGACTCACTTCAGCCTCCAATACAGTTAACTGCTGGGATCCCCCCGTCACACCATAAATACAGATGGGCTCTGGCCCTTTATAGCTTGATGGCATTAGAGTACATTGTGCACCGGTGTCTACCAAAGCCTTATACTTCTGTGCGTCTGACGTGCCAGGCCATCGAATCCACACAGTCCAATAAACTCGATTGTCCCTTTCCTCCCCCTGGCTGGAGGCAGGGCCCCTCTAGTCCTGGTCAGAATCTTCATTTCTGTGTTTAAAGGACTGCCTGCTGGAAGTTGGAGCAGCAAACCTTTCAGAGAACTCCTTTTTCCCAATTGTTTTCCTTTGCAATTCACGTACCCGTGCCTCTAGGGTCGCAGTAGATTTTCCATCCCATTTTCTCATGTCCTCTCCATGGTCACGTAGGTAAAACCACAGGGTGGCGCGGTGTGTGTGCCCACCATATTGTCTTCCTTGCATAGATGAACGTTTACCCCTAATAGCTGAGACACTGGTTTGTACAGGTGGGGAGGAAAATAAACTCTCTTTAAGTTGGTGGATCTCTTCAGAAAGTTTCTCCAAGGTATTCTCTTTTAGCTGGTGGACACTAGTTCGTTCAGGTGAAGGGGAAGATAATCTTTCTTCAAGTTGGTGGATCTTTTCAGAAAGTTTCTCCAAAGCATTCTCTTTTAGCTGGTGGACACTGGTTCGTTCAGGTGAAGGGGAAGATAATCTTTCTTCAAGTTGGTGGATCTTTTCAGAAAGTTTCTCCAAAGCATTCTCTTTTAGCTGGTGGACACTGGTTCGTTCAGGTGAAGGGGAAGATAATCTTTCTTCAAGTTGGTGGATCTTTTCAGAAAGTTTCTCTAAAGCATTCTCTTTTAGCTGGTGGACACTGGTTCGTTCAGGTGGAGGGGAAGATAAATTCTCTTTAAGTTGGTGGACCTCTTCAGAGAGTTTCTCCACAGCTGAGACACAGGCCTTTAGGGAAGAGGAGAGATTTCCTTCGTACTGCCGGAGTATTTTAGTCACTTCATTCACTGTGGGATTCTCCTCCGTTTTCCAGGCTAGTATTGCCAATGAGTTGGCATATGATGATGGGGCACTCCGTACAAACTTCCGCCACATGGGTGGTGTACACTGGACTGCATCTGGATCTGCGGATGTTTGTGCGTCATCTAGGTCCTTATAAATTACTTCCCGTACGGCCAATTCCCTCAGGTACTGAATTCCCTTCTCCATGGTGGTCCATTTGCTTGGTAAACATACAAGTTCTTCCTTGAAGAGATACCTTTCCTTCACAGCTGACAGGAGACGCCTCCAGAGGCTGCGAGATTGTGCTCCATCTCCAATTGCTTTGTCAATGCATGCGTCCCTAGCAAGGGATCCCAGCCGCCTGGCTTCCTTGCCCTCCAATTCCACATAATTGGCTCCCGTGTCCCAGCACCGGAGCAGCCAGGTGACAAGCTGCTCGCCTATACAGCGACCAAAATCTTTTCGCACATCTCGTAGCTCACGCTGGTATAGAGTCCGGGTAATTACTGTTGATTTTTCGACATCCTCATCTTCAGTCTTCTGCACCTTTGATGGCCGGTGTAGAGTCCGGGTAGTTACTGTTGATTTTCCGACATCCTCATCCTCATCTTCAGTCTCCTGCACCTTTGATGGCTGGTATGGAGTCCGGGTAGTTACTGTTGATTTTTCGCCATCCTCATCCTCATCTTCAGTCTCCTGCACCTTTGATGGCCCAGCCTCGTCTTCACTTCGCCCAGACTTAGCAGAAGACTGTCTGCGTTTTAAACGACCTGAGCCTCTATACCATTTTTTCACCTTGTCTACAGGGGCAACTTGCACTGCTACAGCTCGTTTCTCTGACCCAGCCACAGGGTCTGCCACAGGGGTTGGAATACCCTCTGCGGGGTCAACTTGCACTGCTACAGCTCGTTTCTCTGACCCAGACACAGGGTCTGCCACAGGGCTTGGAATACACTCTGCGGGGTCAACTTGCACTGCTACAGCTCGTTTCTCTGACCCAGACACAGGGTCTGCCACAGGGGTTGGGATACCCTCTGCGGGGTCAACTTGCACTGCTACAGCTCGTTTCTCTGACCCAGCCACAGGAGTGGGAGCAGCTGCACGAGCTGGGGCAGCTGCAGGAGCTGGAGCGGCTGCAGGGGCTGGAGCTGGAGCGGCTGCAGGAGCTGGAGCGGCTGCAGGAGCTGGAGCTGGAGTAGCTGCAGGAGCTGGAGCTGGAGCGGCTGCAGGAGCTGGAGCGGCTGCAGGAGCTGGAACTGGAACGGCTGCAGGAGCTGGAGCTGGAGTAGCTGCAGGAGCTGGAACTGGAGCGGCTGCAGGAGCTGGAGCGGCTGCAGGAGCTGGAGCTGGAGTAGCTGCAGGAGCTGGAACTGGAGCGGCTGCAGGAGCTGGAGCTGGAGCTGGAGCGGCTGCAGGAGCTGGAGCTGGAGCAGCTGCAGGAGCTGGAACTGGAGCGGCTGCAGGAGCTGGAACTGGAGCGGCTGCAGGAGCTGGAGCGGCTGCAGGAGCTGGAGCTAGGTTGCTAATAACATCAATTGCAGCTCGATAGGCACAAGCCAGACCCCAGCACGCTACAGTGATTTGTGTCACTTTGGAACTGCCAGAGGCATGACACCTTTTTTTCAAGCATTCTGCCAGCTTTTTAGGATTTTGCAGTTGTTCAGGGGTGAATGTCCAAAACACTGGAGGTGACCACTGCTCTAGAAACCTGCCCATATCCTCCCACACTCCCTGCCACTCGCAACTATCCCGCCTCAAGACAGATCTCCGGATGAGATTCCTAAGTAGTTGTTTAACCCTCCACAAAATCTGAAGCGCATTCAGGAGACATAACAACAAGAGCAGGCTGGTCTGAGTATCCCAAGGATATTCAACATCTCGGAGAACCACCGTAACTAACTCGGGGGATAAGAGAGTGGTGGTGAAGGAGAAAGGGAGAGTGAACAGGTAGGGAAACATGTCTTCCCCTGTCCCCTTCACAGATTGGCTCCCTAACGAAAACAGGCAATAGGTGTAATTGCTAATAGTTTCCGAGATATGGGTTCCAAAGTATAGAGTCGACGTCAGTGCTGAGTACAAATACCAGGTTAAAGTCGTGACCAGATATTTCATCATTTCATAAGCCATTGTTACACCGCACAGTACCATAACAATCTTAAACCAGGGCCCGGAAAGGATAAACAGTGCAACAGGGAGCACATACAGAAAGTAACGCACCATAAAACTCAATTTGGAATACAGGTACAGCAGACTGGAGATTAAGGCAATCAACATCGTGACTAGCAACTATTAAGCAGGTCCAATACTTATACCAATTTTAGTTTAACACACTCTGGTCAGATTTGTCGATATCTCAACCCTTCGGGCCCCACGTTGGGCGCCAAAAAGACTGTTGTGGTTTAACCCGGCTGGCAGCTAAACACCACACAGCCGTTCGCTCACCCTCCCCCCTCCCTCTCTGGGATGGGGGGAGAGAAACGGGAAAGTGAAGCCTGTGAGTTGAGATAAAGACAGTTTATTAAGACAGGAATATAATAATAACAATAATAATAATAATAGTGATAATGGTAATAGTATTAACAATAATAATGTGTAAGAAAACAAGTGATGCACAATGCAATTGCTCACCACCCGCTGACCGATGCCCAGCCTATCCCCGAGCAGCCGGCCCCCCCACCCCGGCCAGCCACCCCTATATATTGTTTAGCATGACGTCAGATGGTATGGAATACCCCTTTGGCCAGTTTGGGTCAGCTGTCCTGGGTCTGTCCCCTCCCAGCTCCTGCTGCACCCCCAGCCTGCTCGCTGGCAGGACAGAGCGAGAAGCCGAAAAGTCCTTGGCCTGGTGTAAACACTGCTCTGCAACAATTAAAACATCAGCATGTTATCAGCGCTCTTCTCATCCTAATCCAAAACATAGCACCCTACCAGCTACTATGAGGGAACATTAACTCTGTCCTAACTGGAACCAGGACACTGTGATAACCCACTTACCCTATTAGAGATATAACCCACGCTCCCAAACCCTATTGCAATTTGAAGCAGGACTTCCAACAGTGAAAATCAAAGCATGAACACTGATTTCAGTTATGTTAAATGGACTTAAATCAGCTGAATGACAGGTACAGAATCAACAACTTTTAGACAATGAATTAAGCAATTTTATGGTTTTGTTATATACAAGTCATGTAAAAAACCTTGCAACTTGTCCATGAACATCCATTATATCCATCATTTTTTTCTCCTTCCAAGACTCCAAAGGGAAGTAAAAATAGTTCACATTGTAGAAATCCTCACGGTACTGTCCAGTATAACTTCTGGACCTCAAACCTTTCACAGAAAAGAAAACAAAATGGCTATGTTACATTTTAATTAAATGGGGTCAGGGACACGTAGTTTAAAAGCATTTAATCTTAGCAAAGAGATTAGAAAAGAGAAGCAGCTTCTACTGAAATGTCTATATTTATTCTGCAGTCATGCCCTGACAGGAAACAAAATATGAAGCTCAGCATGCCAATATTTGGAATGTTGTATATTTCTCACAGTAACATCCTTGGGCATCATGTAATTTAGTCTCCTTGAGAAGATGCACTATATATATACCTCAAAAATATAGATAATGCTGTGGTAGAATAGTAAGTAACTACACATTCTGCTCACATTCTGATAATTCCATTTCTTCAGCCACATTTGATGTATGTGATTTTTTATTTTTTTTCAGCAACATCTATACAGTCTTAAAACATCACAATTTGATTCTTCATTTTCCCTATCTGACGGCCTTTCCTTGGTATTCCTAGCAAGGAACCTCAGTCACAGAAAGGAGGAAGGAAGAAAGGCAGGAAGGAAGGAAGGAAAAAAGGAAAGCTCTTTTTTAAGTTGTGGGGAGACCTTTTTTTCTGGTACCTAAAGGAGGTCTACAGGAAAGCTGGAGAGGGACTTTAAGAGTCTTTCCAACCCAAACCATTCTATGATTGTATGATTATCTTACTGGATATCTTTTAACTCATGTCAGAGGACAAGTCTTGAATTTACTTTAAAAGAATTCCTTACCTGAATAGGCTAGGCTGAGAGACAGTTTGAACAGGGAAAGATTGGCATAGTGGGAAATTAATTCATGTATCTAGCCAGGAGATGTGTTGCTTGTCTCCTGTTCCACAGAGATGCATGACACTGGGTGAGTAATTTAGCTGCACCGTGGATCCTTGAGTGATAAGGCTGTTTACTTTCCTCATTCACATTGGTGCTCTTAGTGCTGCATCATGCAGCTTCACAGATCACAAACTATTACCCTAATTTATTACTGTGTAATATGCTATTGCATTTCCTGACATCAAAACTAGTTTCATAAACAAACATGGGGACAAACAAGGAATGCTTGCATGTGTGATGCAAGCAGGATGTAGCACTTGTTGAAGGTGGTGAAATGCTGCTCTTTGCTTTACTGCTCTTTGGAATAGGGTTAAGATTCCTGACTGTTCAGTCTTGTTTGGCAGATTTGCTAGTTTTCCTAAAGATGTTTGATATGACCATATTTAGTCACACTTTAATTTATTGAAAAATATTTGTATGTATATATTACTAACACATGGTGGTAGACCAGGAACAAACACATATTTAGCAATAGTAGATATCGACCAGTATACTGATGATGATACTACTTGGACATCAAAAACTAAACTGAGTCTACCGAGATCAGTAGGAGGACTTGAAACTCAGTGTTAGTAGTTCTCTTAACAATTCAGTATAGTAATTCCAATGCCCTTGCTTTACAGAGGAATTGTTAGTAACAACTCAGTGAATCAGAAACAAAAGAAGAGCCATTACTGCTGCCACAAAAGGTTGAATATTGTGATGGAGAAAGAGATTTACATAAAATATTGCATTGTTTCTGTCTTTATGTTCCTTTTGATCTCTTAGTTAGCAGAAGATAGGTATGTATTAGACTAAGTGTTGTGTATTTTCATGTTTCCTTGAAGATGTTCAAACATTCTTTAATGTCTGAGAAAATGGAGGATATTATAACAATTATATAGAGGATATTATAACAATTTGTTTTGTTCTCTTAAGTTGCATTTCCTGTAAAGATTTCCAATTTTTTCAATAGTTATATTTTGTTAAATGTAAAGCAAGTTAGGCCAACAGAGATAAACATCTTATATTTAACTTCGCTGTAAAACAGGATATTTCAATCTAACTCTTCTCTAGCACTTCAAATAATCTCATGTTTATTTTTTGTTGTGCTTTGGGTGGTTGAAAGAAAGAGAAAACAAAGTATTAGCAGCCAGTCCTTTCAGAATTTCTGAATTTTTAGGTAGTGGGTCACCCATATAGTCAGGAAAATCTATAAAGATAAATTTTGACTAGTCTTTAATACAGGTACTGGCCATACAATCTGACTTGTTATTTATCACACCTTGCATTAAAAATTGTTAATCTTGTGTTAAAGAAGTACATGAAGACATCTACACAGTCATACTCTCTTGGTTAAAAAAGCAGCCACTAATTGCAAAAGACTACTTAAAGGAAAGCCCTGATGATTTTCCAATTGCTTCCTTGTTTATGTTATGATACTTTTCTAAGTGGTATTAGTCTAAACTCCAAGTCCAGCTTTTAATTTTCAGCATCTACCTTTCTTGGATCAGAAAATATCAGCCTTCAATAATTTATTTATTTATTTATTAGTTTGTTTGTTTTTAATAGAAGAACACTGTATAGCTTGGATTTAGTGACATCTTTTGCGAATGAGGATAAACTCTGGTCTCCATTGAGTAAATCAGTAAAATTAGGCACAGTGGTTAACAACTGCCATTGCCTGTGTTAAGCATATAGCATGTTTATTTCGTAATACTGTAACAGAGACATTGTTTGTGTCCATAGTGGGTGAACTGAGTTGCTTGCATGATATTCCATGTAAGAGCTGGAAAGAGGTGAAGCATCAGTGCTGATAGATTCAAATGGATATAGCTGAGTCAGGAAATTATTTGTCTATAGACTTTTGAGGGACGTTGCTCATCCATGTATTATAGACACCTACAGGTCAAACAACAAATTGAACCACAGGTACTAAATTAAAATACTCTTGACAGTCCCTTAATGAAACTGGATAAAGTCTATCAAATTTTACCCAGCTAAATAATAGAAACCTGGTCAAGTTTTTCACAGAGGCTTCCTCTGTGGTTGTTGGAGAAACCTTCAGGAAGTTATCCACCTTAAGATGGTCTCAGTTACCATCTGCAGTGAATTGTAGCAGTGTCTAAGCACATATAGGTGTTGCTCTGAAATGGCTTGGGCTCCTATCTCCGGGTTGCCTAAATAGGTGATCTGGTCAGGGCATGTTGACCTTTTTGTTCCCCACACTTGGGTATAATTCCTGTGGAAACAGAGCACACAAAATATGACAACACAGGTACAGATCTTAACCTGTTCAAGGGCTGGGCACAGAAGGGTGGTGCATCCAGTCATGTAAATTATATATTTTATAATTTGTCGGTCTCTGTTGTTTATATTGCTGTGGCTTAGACTAGATGCCAGATTTTAAAAATTTTAAAGCTATGTAAGATGAATATCATTCCAAATAGTGATCTCATGACATCTTATGACATCTTTTCCTTTTTTTTTTTTTCCCCCCTATGGTTAGAATATGGAGCTAGTATCTTTTACTCTTTCTGCCTTCTTATGTGTATGCATGAAAAAAGCTCTCTTGAAGACCCGAGGCCTGAATTCAGTTCTCAGTATAATCAAAGTTGATTCAGATCTCATTATAGTGAGTTCCAAATTTGGGATCCTGCAACTGGAAAGCTTGGTCTCTGATTCAGCTATCTGATTCATTCTATAATCACCTTATCCAGATGGTTATGATCCTTGTTCATTTAGGTTATGCAATGTAATTGTTATGATTTTTATCTCTTATGTACTTTGCTTTTAAATATTTAGACATGGGGCGCTACCTCTGTGCAGGTGGGTGGGTTGACTAAGCATGTTCCAAAGAAAACATCCACTTCTCACTTGGCCATTTCCCTCCTTCAGAAAAAAAAAAACACAGCTAAAACAATCCTCCAAAGCCATGGCTTATAAAGGGGAAATGTAGAAATAGCAAATCACACCTTTTCCTTACCCAGTTTCTCTGTTTATTCTGTTTGCCCATTCCTTTTCTTTGATGTTCTAGATTTGAATAAACTATTTCAGATTTAAATTCCCATCTAGGTTGTACAGAAAAATTCTGTTCATTTCATGAAAGGATATATCTTTTCCTTTATTCCCTGGATTCTGAAGAATGTCCCTTCTAACATTTTCTTCTCCAACAAAGGAGGAGAATATCCCTCTTTTTAACTTTCTCTGTCTATGGTTTATTGTGGTTTTCTGTTACCTTCTTATTGTTTCCCATATTTCTCCCCATTGATTTCCATCATATATGGCATCCCTTTTATGCCACATTATCTCATGTTTCCTTTCTATTTACATGCTGTCTGTTAGAATTTCCCAAACACCTTTATCTCCTGCTTTTCAGACACCTTACGTTGAGAATATATATATATATTTGATATATATATTTATATATTTGATATATTTTATTTTTGATTTTCCTGTGGGTAGGGCCTAACATTGCTCTCAAAGTTTGAAGGCCACATGTGCCAGTCTCAATGAGATAGCCTACAGTTTTATTCAGTCGGCAACAAAACCCCTATGGGTTGTGGGTTTTTATTTAGCACCAAGAAAAGTATAAACTGAAAATGACTTTGTAGGCAAAGTAGATACTTCATGTGGTTTTATATGTGCTACTTTAGCAAATGTGTCCTTTGTAGGAAAAAAATGTGACTTCTATTACATTTTCTTTGCATCTGCCAGTGTAAATGTTAAGGAAAAATTTTCTTCCTCTGTTTGTCCATCCTTTTAATCTAACTTCAAAGATGAAACACATTTGGGCATTAAAACAGTTTCCCTTGCAGAATCAGGTGAAATTAGAGTAAAAATAATAATAATAAAAACCTTTGGATAACATCCACTACAAAATGGCTATTCAGCTTCACCGTATATTATTTCATCCAGTGATTTTAAATAGCCAATTCTTGTCCACTGTGCCTATGACATAGAGCTGATTATTTTTTAAGTGATTCTTTTTATTTGTGAAATACATACAAAATATTTTCATACATAAAGCTTCAGCTCACTGAAGGAAGGTAAGGTGGGGTGGACAGATGGGCCCAGTGTTTTACCAGGAAGCAGTGGAACAAGTAGAAAGCTTACATTGTCTTTATGAAGATTTATTTTGGAAGATTTTTTTTTTTTTGTATTTGGCAAGGTTATTTTATTGTTGTGGTACAAATTTACCAGCTTTTGACTTTTCAAGACAATTTAAGCAGTTTTAAAATTTCTCACCTGCTATAAATGGAGCTTCATGAAATTTATTGTGCTGGTTAAACTACAGCAAAAACTCAAGCGAGGATCATTGAAATCTGAAGTGGACCATTGTTGCGATACTCTGAGTGTGAATCAGGGTCTCAGATGTTTACACCATATAAAAAACCTTTCTTGAAACAGAAAAAATGAGAAATGTGGACCTCTTGTATTCTCTCTTTTTCTTCCTTATCCTCTAATGACTTAGCACAGGATCCTGTCCTCCTCTTTCACACTGAATTTGCTAAGTAGTCACTGCACTTGTTAAAAGATGAATGTAGCACAAAGTGACAGGCATAAAACCACTTCTGCACACACCTTGCAATCTGTCAAGAAGCAGCAACATTGTTTTTTAGCTAATAAGTAGCCCTAGAATTTTTGTCAGGAGTCCAAATAAAAACCTTCTCATTATCCTGGCTTCACTGCTCTTTTTTGGGATCAAGCTTTGCATTGTTTCGGCACTTGGTCCTAGGTGGCCCAAAGGTTGTAATTCAACTAACTGCTATTCACATCAGAACTGTCACCACAAATTTTCTTTCTGTACCATGTATGTAAAATGAGGCACATGATTTTTTCCCCCCCAGGTGACAGAAAACATGCACGTTGCTACAGCTGGTCTAAACTTGTCTCAGAAAGATAACTCAGAAAGTGCAGTTACACCTGGCACTCATGGGTGTAACAGGAAATTCCTTAAATGAGTCTTCTCCACCTTCTATATTGTGCATAGCTAAGTGAAAGCAATGAAAGGGGATACTTTTTGAGAAAATGAGACTGATTCCTTTGAAACAAGGAGGATCTATGATAAATTGGTTTTGTTTAGACACCCATAATAAGAAAGAAAGATAAAGAAGAATCCTCACACAAATATGGGCTGAGTTCACTCCTCTCTCCCAGAACAAAAGGAAAATCACAATCCCAGAATAACTTTGAAGGGAGGGTTTTCCTTGCTTCCCTTTTATTAAACAGTAAGATTAGGTATTTATTAACATAAATAAAAAGCAAATTAAAAAATCATATAGAATACTGCAAAATCCTTCTCAGTAGCAATAGCTGTTACTCAACACATAGAACCTGGAGATAGATTAAGACTTTTTTATTTACCAGGTCTGTATGAAATCTTCTAAAATGAATGCATAAATGACAGCAGGGTTCTAGGGGAAAAAAATAATTAAATCTGAACAGATGAATTATTATTCTGGGCATATATTAAATCTTACTCAGAATCCCAAATGTTGTGGAATGGCTAAAGAGGGAGGACTTCTATTTTCAAGTGCATTTATTTTGAGAATCTAGCAAATGAACAAGACCAAATGTATAAGGAATTTCAGAAGAAATTGCATAAAGTTTCCATGACTTTATCCCCCATACAAGTCATGTCCAAGTGTTTTCTTGAAAAGTACACATTTTGGTGCTATTGTAATAGCACCAAGATAATTCACTTCAAATCCCTTACTATTTATGGAAATCTTGTTCTTGTGCATGTTTTCTTACAAGTTAAACACATACATTTGGTTTTCTACGGGTTAGAATTTTGAATTTTTCCCTGGTTCAAACTGAACCAATCTAAAGATCAGTTTGTACCTTTCTTCTTGCTACGCCATTTCAAGGGCTAGTGTCTTACATTAACAATGGAACCCTGTGACCATTATGACAAATAGCTACATAGGAAAACAGTACTAAGAACATAGTGAAAGTAGTCTTGTGATTAAATTTAATAGCTTAAAGTATGAAATGCATGGACTGTGTGACTAGCTGGCTCTGTTCTGATTAACATCTAATTGCTGTTCAGAGTCTCTAATGCCACAACATAGACTCCCTTTTCACCCTGTGCTAATAGCAACAAGACACTTCTCCCACCTATGTACATAGGCAGAATTTAATTCTGAGATACACAATATAAATAATTTTCTTCATTTTGCTGACGTTCCTGAGCTATGCTCCAGTGGTTTATTATGCTCAGAAGCCTACAGGAGACTCATAGCTTCCCGTTCATTTCTGTTACTCTGCTATAGATTTACATACTGAAGAGAAAGCAAAAGAAAACGTGGTTGCTTCATGTAAGACGAATGACCCTTTCCCTTCCCTTCCCTTCCCTTCCCTTCCCTTCCCTTCCCTTCCCTTCCCTTCCCTTCCCTTCCCTTCCCTTCCCTTCCCTTCCCTTCCCTTCCCTTCCCTTCCCTTCCCTTCCCTTCCCTTCCCTTCCCTTCCCTTCCCTTCCCTTCCCTTCCCTTCCCTTCCCTTCCCTTCCCTTCCCTTCCCTTCCCTTCCCTTCCCTTCCCTTCCCTTCCCTTCCCTTCCCTTCCCTTCCCTTCCCTTCCCTTCCCTTCCCTTCCCTTCCCTTCCCTTCCCTTCCCTTCCCTTCCCTTCCCTTCCCTTCCCTTCCCTTCCCTTCCCTTCCCTTCCCTTCCCTTCCCTTCCCTTCCCTTCCCTTCCCTTCCCTTCCCTTCCCTTCCCTTCCCTTCCCTTCCCTTCCCTTCCCTTCCCTTCCCTTCCCTTCCCTTCCCTTCCCTTCCCTTCCCTTCCCTTCCCTTCCCTTCCCTTCCCTTCCCTTCCCTTCCCTTCCCTTCCCTTCCCTTCCCTTCCCTTCCCTTCCCTTCCCTTCCCTTCCCTTCCCTTCCCTTCCCTTCCCTTCCCTTCCCTTCCCTTCCCTTCCCTTCCCTTCCCTTCCCTTCCCTTCCCTTCCCTTCCCTTCCCTTCCCTTCCCTTCCCTTCTTGATGTATGCAATTTTGCTATTTCTTTTGCAAGTTCTGTATTATCATGTCACAGAATGTCAAATATGTATATTTTACCTCCATATACTCAGAAAATAATGTTCTTTGTGGCCAAGCCAGGAACCACAAATAGCAACCAACCACTGCTTCTCAGTCAGTCTCTTGAGTTTCAAACAAAATAATCTTCCTATTCTGTAGTCTTCTGAATGAAGTGAGTTGGTTCTGCCTATTGGATGCACATAATAGTCATAGGGTATTGAATCAAGGAATTTGAAGGAGTCAGGTATTCTCAGAGTCGATTCTGGTCTACACAGTTGCTGTATGTTAAAGCAATGTAAAGTTAAAATGATTTGAGAGCCTCTAAAAGAATGAGTGGCTAGTCTGAATCAGAAAAACAAGCCTGCCTTAGTGCTTTGCTAGATATTCCATATAGATAGTGCAATCTAATGAAGAACTATATTGTTATATTGTTCCTTGGTAGAAGCTGACAAACACCCGGAGTTATTTTGTTAGCTAGTCAAGCTGAAGTGATCAATCAATATCTACCTAGCCAATATTGAACATTTTTTAATTTATACTGGAACTTCTAGAAAGCCATTAGACTGCTAAAACTACAAAGCCTGCAGACAAAGCCAACCCTTTTGATTACATTAGAATTAACTTCCCCCAGAAGTTCATTTTTCTTTATTTCACCATTCCTGCATGCATAAATTGATAACATTTATGGAGTGCAGGTTAGAGGCAGTGCTACCTATAATTTCTCTCAAATGGTAGGTTAGATACTTGAAATTCAACACAGCATGATTGTAGAGCATGAGTTTATAAACAGCTGTCACCACCTATCTGTCTTTGTCTTAAAGGATCAGAGCAAAAAAAATCTTTCAAATCACTTCTTTCACTTAGGAAAAGTCTACCTAAGAAGAGTATTTTTATTCTAGACATGGATGATTTCCTCAATTTTTCTGTGATATCTTACTATAAAATAAACATGCCTCACTAAAATGTCTGAATGAATACGCAGAGGTCTTGTACACCATGTCACATTTGCAATGTTGAAATGAACTTCAGCAGGAAAGTAGAAATGGTGAGATTGCACCAGAATTATTTGAAAAGCAGTATTATAATTTGTCAAAAGCAATATTGTGAAGTCTGAAATACTGTAGCAGTTTTTTCATTTCATTGCAAAATCAAGTACTGTTTGCACAGAAACTGCAGAATGTGGAGGAGGGGAACTTTGCAGGAGAGGAAAGGAAACTTACCCCTCTTAAAAAAAAATAGCAGCAGTTAGTATTGGAAATTAATATATTCACATGAATTATGTTTGTAACAAAATACGCAAACTAAGTTGTGCTAACGTGCTGTATTGTTGGGGATTTTTACGTCCTTAATAAAAAACTTTAATGTCAAATTAGGATATTATGAATGGCTCAGCCAGTGTGTTTTCAAGGGAAATATCCATCCACTTTATCTTCCTTATTCATCTTACCAGTTTACCTTTTCATGACTTAAAAGCAATTAAAAAAAAAAAAAAGTGAAGTTACCTTTTTATTATTACTCAAGCAAGCAACTATGACCCTGAAAGCATGAAAAAATGGAGAAGAATCCAGCACAGTTTTGAAAAGGAATAGTAAAAATGCTAGTGTCCGTAGGTTAATTCATAGGAGAAACAGCTGTATAGAATACAGTGCTCAGTGCGCTATTCTGCCATAAAGCTCAAATAGCATTTACTCTAATAAAAGACTTGGATCTTGCCAGTATTTTCTTATATACCTCATAGTGATGCAAACAGTAAAGTTTCTTACTAATTTAAAAATGTTACTTCATATTACTATGACTGGAAAAAAATAAAAGGTTTATAAAACCTACTAATATTTCTTTCTGCTGACTTGCTTCATGTGACTATAGCTATTTCCAGAGATACTTTTAACCTAGATGCAATACAAACCAAAGCTTTGTTCCTCAAGTAAAAGCTTGTGGTCTGCATTTATTTCTTGTGCCAGTGGGAAACCCAGACGTTCTCAGTAGATTATCATAAATGCACTCTAAACTGCTCTAATGCTTAATCCCAAGAATACCTGGATATTTTCCATCGTTATTAATTGCACAGATGCCCATATTTAAAGTAGTGCAGTTCCCACACTTAAAGCATTTTTGGCATTTTCTACTGTAAGAAGCTCTTTTATTCAGTTACAGCATAGAGAGATTTGAGGTTTAAAATGTGCTTTGCTGCTTTATTATTTCAGGAAAAAAAAAGAGTTGTTATTCATTAACTTTGGTTTGCTAACAGACTTTTGGCCAATTTTCTTTTAAAGAAAAGCTTAGTTGAGGAATTATGCTTCTTTGCTTTGAAGCAGGGACTTGAATTTTAATTTGATTAGTTTGTCAGAATTTTTATTATACAGATCACAAAATATATTATATTCTGTGGAAAATCAGATTCCTGAATTATGCTAAGTACTAGTGGTTTTTCACTCAGTTGCCAGTAAGAACACTTAGTATCTCTTTGCCTTCCTTGTGAAGTAATCACTTTTTAAAAACAAAAAGCTTCACACTAAAATTATTAGCTGTAACTTCAATGACTGTTTGAATTGTTAGCTATTAATCAAGCTTGCACAACATGTGTAAACAAAATATTGGATAGGTGCCCAAGTAAACACAGTTCACCTGCACAGCAAATGAAGCAGACCCCTAAAATAGCTTTTGGTCACCTAAACAAAATTCGTGCAATATAATGCAAAGAAGAAAAAAAGATTTTTTTTTCTTGATTTCAAACATTTACTAATGGTTGTGTCTCATTTTTCAAACGTAATGTCTTATAATAAAATTTGGCTGATTTATATAATCTGTATATATATATATAGTCATAATGCATATTTATATAATAAATAGCATTTTATAATTTATGATTCCTGTGGTAAATTTTGTTCTGTACATACAATGTGCTCATTATATCTCAGAACCATGTGAAAGTAATTAGCATTTTACCAAAGCAAACTTACAACTTTATTCTGTATTTTGTGAGTCTAAATGCAGAAGTGGTACTAGTTTTGCTAGAATTTTATATAATTTTGTCTGTTTGAATGGGAGCACAATGTTCTGTTCTTTCATAAAACACCTGCTTTCAAATGTGTTTTCATAAGATTGAATGAATCCAAATTTTGGAAAAAGAAGGAGCTTCTGTCATTCTGTTGGAGGCTAAAATGTCTCAATTTCTATAGGAAAAGGTAATTAATAGGCCAGATCCTCAGTTCACTTGACTCTATGCAGATGACATCTGCGTCAGTACAGTGGCTAACCCAGCTGAGGATCCAGCCATTATGAATGGTGGCATGATAATCTATTTAGCAAAAGAAAAATAAACAGTATATTCAAGTAGGTTGTGATGCCATGAGAAAATAAGTGTTGTTTCATTTCAGAATATTCTAAATGTTTTAAATTTTATTTAAATGATTCCAAACCATATTGTTTAAACCTATGCAATTCTTATTTAGTGGTGAACTATGCTATTATGATTTCCAGCTTTTCTCATTGTTGTTTATTATTATTATTATTATTATTACTTTAGTGCATCTTTTGTTGTGTTTTGACACTTTAATGAGTGCCCACATAGTTTGCATTAGTTGTTTTCTGTGTGGTCTGAAGTCCTCTGAATTCAATGGAAAGGCTGTTGTTAATAAGGCACTGGCTTATTAGAGAGCTTATTGGCTTATTAGTCAAGAGACTAAGAATGTGAAAATGCAAGTGTGCTTAAATGGCTTTGGAAATTTTTGCAGCAGACATCCAAGACCATTTGTATCAGATGAATGTTCAACATCATAATTTAAGTTTGGTCCACCCAATGCAGAATTGTGCTTTTACAAAACTTCTTCAAACATAAAATCACAATACAGTGACAGACCATAACCATTCCAGTGCGCTGTTCTTGAAGCACATTAACAAATAATACGAGACTAAGTGGCGAGTGGCTTTATTGAATCCATCTACTATCAACAAACATACACATCAGCAATAAAACACTCTAAGGATACTAAGCCTTGTGTAAAAGCCAGAGTGAAATCTTTACACAGTGTGCTGTTTGTTCTATGCTCTGAGGTGGATCTGAGGAAATTAAAGGAAACATTTGGTTTTGGACCAGCTGTGCTAAAACTTCTTCAGGCCCTCTCACTCTGCAAGCAATGAAGTGGCAGAAGATTTCTCACTTGATCTAGATTATAAGTCACTTAATAAAACTTGTATGTGTTTGCCTGCCAACTTTCCTATCTTCCACTTAAAACAGCACTAATGAATCATGGTTTTACTTCAAGTTCATATAAAACCACATATCAGCACTTTTTCTATTCAGCATTCTTGAGTCAAATTAACTGCAAATAAATGTACTTAATTTTGACACCTAATATATTGAAGAGACCTTTCCTGCTGCTGGAGTCTCTCACACTAGCTTCTGATGCTACTTGCTACATAAGCCATTGATGCTAAAGGAGCCAACAAAGTGTAGGCTGGAAAATGTATAGATGGGGATTTGGGGAATGGAAGGTTGTAAAACATGTTAAAGATTGTTTTTGTGGAAGTATACATTGTTATCTAGAAGAAGCATACAGTTGTACATTGACATGCTTGCATATTTGTTTGTTTTATTTGTTTTAAGGACAGAACTGGACTGTACTCTATTGGATCACAGATCTTTCAGGCAGTAGCAAAATTTAGATCCAGAGTTGTGCATGTCTGAAAGAAAAAAATGAAGGAAAAGCCACAGAAGTGTAGCCTCTGAATCCTACTGGGAATCTCAGGATTTGATGTTCCCTTGTCTCTGTGTTCTGAGCAAGAATTTTGGTTTGGTCTCTGATTACTGCTTTCATAACCAAATAAGAGGATAACCTAATAAGAACATCTGAGTAATTTCTAGTTTTATTTCAATTCTGCTAAGTATTCTTCTTCACTACCTAGATTTCTCCCTTCATCAGAAAACCCTAAAACCAAAAAGTCCCAAAACATTTGCTATCATATGATTAAAATCCAATCTACCTCTTGACATTTTTCTTACAAAATCAAAACTTATTTGTTCTTCAGACTGTTAAGTAACTGTTCTTGAATGTATTCCAGATCTGAAGGGCTATTCTTAGGAATGTGTTCAATATTTACTTGAATGAAAAGATCTTAAGCTCGGTTCTTTTCAAAAATACTTTTTCATAACCTCATTGTTTTGAAAAATTCCAAATAAAATAAGTCACTCACATATAGTGCAAAGTCTTGTTATATAAACAAATTTGACCAGGTGAGCCAAGTGATCTCTTGGAGACAGAAGAGTCTGAAAAATGTGTTTGATCTTCGTTTTCATATAGAGAAAGTAGGTCACAGAAAAAAATAGGGAATGTCAATTTCTGTTGTTTGTTACAAATTCTTAATCTTGGCTTTAAGTAGAAGGCAGAGCTGAAAAAGAAACTAATTACCTGAATTCATAGGAAAATGCATGTGCACGCTGGTACTCTAGCTGGGATTGTGACTGTCTATCTAGCTAGTGACACGAGACCAGGAACAGTTTAAAATGAGATATTTACCCTTTAGCATTAGAAATACAACTTTGCTAAAGGCAATACCACAGTAAAGTCTAGAATAAATGTGTAATATTCCATTTACTTCCAGCGTTTCTCAGCTCTCTGAGAGTATTAATATATATGAATATAGGAATAGGTCTTATGTGTAACATATACATCCTTAAAAATCATAATTTTGCTAATTTTGCATACGCATAGTGAGAGACTGTGCCCCTAAAAGAGACATTGATAAACTAAAGGATTTCTATGTATAGGATTTCTGTTGCAAAGTAAAACTATTCTGTGTCACCTCTGAAAGTAACAAATGAATGTAAACTTTTACTCAGTATTGGATTTTTTTCAGTAATAACTTTGTAACAGAAATGGACTGTCACCTGTTTGAATCCCAGTCCAGTAAAATATTTGAATAAAATCTCCTGGGTTATGTGAAATCTCACACAGAACCACTTCTTTCACTGTCTAGATAGCCTCATATATAACAATGTGCAATATATAATCTCCATTATCTGTGAGCTGCTTAGAGATATAGTTTATAAGTGCAGAAAAAAAAAAAAACAGCCAACCAAACAAAAAACAAGTTGGCTCTAGACATACACAACCTAAGTTTAGGTAGGCTTATTAATTTAGGCACAATCATACACAGAAATGGCTATATTTTTTCCAAGATCAGCAAATCCCAAAGCAGTTTATCTAGTTTTGTACAGTGCAAAGGTGAAGTTTAGTAATTCCTATTATGTTAGCAACTTGAGAACTTCTGAATTGTGCTACTGGAGCTAGAAACACTGTGGAAAGTCTGGGGACACCCCTGTGTCACTCCACGTGAAGAATGTTTGTATTTACCTTGGTTTTATAAATCTGTTGTAATTATCACTACACTACCTTTTTAATACTCCAGGACTCAGGAGGAGACCTATTAGTTTGGATATTGGAAATGGGGCTCAAAAGTTTGGGGCTGCATCTGAGCTGAGCAGTCGATCTCAGACCAGGAATACAGAAAAAGCAGGAGGCAGAGACACTCATGTGAGAGGAACTCACCCAGATACCAAGTCCAAGGTAATAAACACCGGTGAATGAATGTATACTGACCAAATGGGGATCCGCCGTAACATGCTTTCCATTATTCACACTGTTTCACATTGTGAATTCCTAGTGCAAATCTGAACTAATTTATAATTAGGTACGAATTAGATAATATTAAGCAAAAGCAGTGTTTTAACTCTTTTTTTTTTTCTTTCTCGTGCTTTGTATTAACCAGATATGTACGTAGTCCACATTCATCAAAAGTCACCTGCAGATACTCTACATCATCTCTGTATCGTTCTGACTAGCTAATTTCTTGAGAGGCAATCTGATTTATTTTGCGTGTTTTGTATTCTAGCATCAATTCCATTCAGCAGTTTGTATCCTCTTTCTAGACATAACCCGTTCCAGATTCCTTGTTCTCTTATACATCTTTGCCATGCAGTTTCTAAATACCAGGTCTAGCAAAACAAAAAATCTACTATATGCTAATCCACTTGAATTCATTTTGCTTGGTGTCTCAAATAAGGAAGGTAGTAATTTCTTAAGAGCAGTAACTATAACGGGTGTTTTATTTACTCATGGGCAAATGACCAATCTTGGGAGGCTGACAGAATCATTATCTAAAGGGATCTCCACTGAAAGAAAGCAGGCTTTCTTTACAATCATGACTTTTTGTCTTTCATTAAGAGATCTTTTAAAAGCATTTTGTAGTATGAAATAAATAGGCTGTATATTATGGAACAGACACGTTTACATGGCTGCCTGTGATTACAGGAGGCTTAATGAAGTGATTCTTCTGGTCCCACACCTATAATCCCAATTTTAGAATGTATTTTCTCTTTACTCAACACTACCATGACATCAAATGGCAGCCAGTAATGATTGTCTGCATGGCTGGAGGCATTATTAGGAGCTAAGGGTCACAGCTCTGCCCAGTTTGTGTCACAGCTACCAAGTCAGGATTCCATTTGTCCACACATATGGCTTTGCTCTACCCAGTACCTTTGCTGATTTATTCCACTTATATTCTGGTGAAATCAATGTGAAATTGATAGAGTGGTACACTGAAGGCAAGTCAAGCAGTAAAAGTGAAATGGTCAATATTCGTCCTTGTTTTTTTTTCTACCTGACTTGACTCCATGTACTTATTATGTACACGGGGGGGGAGTGGTGCATTTTGTACACCCCACTTCAGCCCTGCAGTGCTGGGCAAAAAAGAGCAGCTGTTCAACAATGCACTTCAATTTATTACTTTCTGTTCAGTCATTACTTGTATATCTGACCAAACAGCATTTTTTACTTCACACTCTGTTGCACAGGACCTTGAAAAGTCCATGTGACTGTAATTTGGTTTCCCCCAAATATTTACACATGCTCAAAATTGTTGTTGTGTAGGTTGGACATTTGGGTGCTCCTTACCTTTACTTCTTCTGAAAAGCTTGTGTGTTTGACCCTCACCCAAACCTTCTACTTTACATACTGAAGTCAGAAACCTGTCAGCAATTTGGAGGGAAGAGATCAAAGCTATAGATAGAAACCTTGTCAATCTCACCCGTAGGCTGTAAAGAGACATTTGGTGTAAGTGCTAGAACTTTAACACATAGTCAGTGAAAGAGTTGTGTTGTTTTGTAAGCCCTTAGTTGTCACACCATCAAGAATAGCAGGACTTTTCAGTGTTGCTATAGTTCTAAATATTAATAATACAGAAGTGAATGTCTCTGTTGGACTACTAAGCATGGTAAAGTGTAACAGCAATTAGGATATCATGAAAAGTCAACTCTGTCACAGAACAACAGAATGCAACAGAAAGCAAAGATTATAATGATATAATTACAAATGTCTCCATTCATCAACATATACATGAAGGCACTTTTGCCATAATATGGTGAGAATTCATAAAAAGGTTTATTTATTTATTTTTAACTGCTCTGGGTAATGGGTGATTCCTATATACATATTAGTTCTTCATTACTCTGAGATCTACAAAACAAATTTACATTTTTTTTAGCAATATAAAGAAAAGAAATAATGTTCTCCTGAGTTTATGGCATGCTACTCATGTCATCTTTCAAAAAGATGCAAAACTATCATAACTCTACTTATATCAGCAATGACAACTGACAGCTGAGCAGCTCTCTATGGTTTTCCAAACAAATTTTTTTTTTTTAGAAGGCCTTTACATTTGATTCACTGTCATTTTTCTCTGATACCTTTTTCTTCTCTAATACCTATCATTTTTTTCCTTAATCCTCCCCCCTTGTCTTCCTCCAAATAACAGCAGAATTTCTTTCAATGCTGTTTTCCTGTTAGTTACTATTTAGATCATAGTAGGAAACTATGAAAAGTCTAAAAGGATGAAAGGGAGCAAAGACATCCACTGAAAAGTATGGATCAAGAAAAAAATAAATCCAGATTTCACTCATTCCTAATCAGACCTATACAGGCATTTAAAAAAGTTATTGGACTGATTGGGATTATATTTTCTGGGTTATTTTGTGAACAAATCTGCTTAATGACTATTAAGAAAAAAAAAAAGAGATAGAAATTAAGCATGTCTATTAATTTATTGTGAAAATACTTGAAACAGCCACATCATAGTAAGAATGCTTTATGAAGAAGAGAAAAAAAAAGAGAAGCAAAAAAAGTCTGAATAATTGCATAATATTGATTGTAAGTGTATGCTCTGCAAGATCACCAGTGCATTAACACTCTGTAATGAATACTATATCCTAGGGTTGTTGCAGAATTCTTTTCTAGTTGTTTACGTCAGGTCTGCTTGGGTTGCCAAAGGCAAGAAAATAGAGGAGCATAATTAAGATTGCCACAAATAGAGCCTTGTTAATAATCAGTATCAGAATGGATATATATAAAGTATTGATGCTTAGCTTTTCTCTGGACAGTCTCTCCAGTAAATTTTCAACCAATTCCATTGGTAGCTCAGTAGTTAGGTAACTCAATAATATAAGAATATGAAAATGAGCATACTGGGATCATATCACCAGCCTGATACCTGTAAAAATCAATATAGATGTTGTTATGTAGACTTCACAAATATGCACAAAAGGACTCAGAAAAGTCAGCCTCCATCTCCCAAATGCAAATACTTAGTGGAGTCCTCAACTTCTCAGGTTAGGTGTCCTGCTACCTCTTGCAGTGCACTGTTAGACCCTTAAATAGGAATTTGAGAGATCATTAGACTCATCAGGAAAATAGCAGCTATCAATACTTAAAGGGAAGAATAAGAACATAGGTAACCAACTACCAACAGCTTACAGACCAGAGAAATCAATGAGGTTTTCTTGCCTCTAGGCTGGAAAACTGAGCTGGAAAACTGAGCATAAGCTACTGCAGAAACTAACTATACTAACTACTAGCTTTGTAGTAACTTTCTGATTCTGCTTTGCATTTACTGTTTACAATTGTTTGGTTTTGTCTAGTAGTAAACTGCCTTGAATTATCTTGCAGGGTAGAACAGGGCAATTTAAAAATTGCATATAAGTTTCCATGTGAACATCAATTCACTTTCTTGTTAAGCCTCTGTTCAATACTGTTCAGTATTCTCTGTGGCCAAGAGCATCTCTCCTGTATAAATTCATTGAGACACTTTGGATTCTTTAAGCAGTGGTCCATAAAGACATCTTCATGTTCCATCTGGAAGATTATTCACGTAGTTTTTTCCATTTCAAGCTGAGTCAGAAGTTCGTTAGAAGAAGAGAATTTGGACTCCTGAGGGGGAAAAAAAAAACAAAAAACAAACACAAAAAATAATAATAAAAAACAAAACAACAAAAACACAAAACAAATAAGCAAACAACAACAACAACAAAAGACAAAAAAACAACAACACAACACTACCACCACCACCCACAAAAAAAAAAAAAACACCAATGGGGCAATTATTCACAAATCTAGTTCATTATTAAGCCAGCCTTGTATGCAGGATATCACTGCCATTTAAAGCCATGGAAAAATACTTTCTGAGAAAACATAGTAAAAGCTGCATCTGTGATGTCTTATGCTTATGATCTTAAAAGGAAACTGCAAGTTTATTGGCACTGTAAATTCAAATCTATGTGCTGAATTAAAATTGGATCTGTATACTTTCTTTGGCTTTGTGATAGAAAAACAAATGTTTTAATCGCTATGGAGAAAGGTTCTGTTTATTTATAATTGCACCTGTTCTTGCATAATAGGAAATACAGTTTGAGCCATGCTTTCCTGGAATTGTTGTCTGACTGGTGCAGTTGTTCTCTAAATCTGATACTCATGTGTTGTCTTTCAAAGGATGTTTTATTTTTTCTATTTTATTTAGTTATTTTAAATATCTGGCATGTTCCTCTTTACATTAGTATCTTAGCTATGTTTCCTGAGCTGCCTCTGTGGATGTCTTTCAGGCCTGGACAGTAGCACCCAGTGTCTCCAAATTTGCATTCCTTGACAAAGCTATCTTAACAGACAAATGCATGTGATGGCCAAGTTGGATGTAATGAAAACTCTGTGCTGCACATTTTAGGAGCTGTTTGAGAAGCTTTTTCAGTAATTTGACCTCCTTTGAATATTTTGTTTACTTTTAATCTTAAGGTTTGTAAACCAGCCTTATCATTTTTACCATTTGCAAGAATTGTACCCCTGCCCAGTGGCACTTCCTTCCCTCACACAGAAAGTTTCAGTTTTAGAAGAGTTCAGGAAATATTAAAAAGAGTTCATGATGTATATTTCAATAACTAAATAAAAGGAATTGTTCACATTTAACTTCTAAGCCTAGAACTTTTAATGCATTTACCTCTGAATGGGGGAATTGCTCATGTTCAGACAAATCCTTACTAAATTCCATTAGTAAGAACAGAGACTTAAATATGCAAAGGGATTTCTTCTGTCTAACTAGTAGGCATGCCTACACTTTCGTGTTCCTTAACAAACCAAGTAAACGTTTAATGGCTCTAAAATTTAAAAAAACTAGTTCAAATACATCCATGAGGACTTAATATTTTCATTTTTTTAAAATCCCAAATGCAAACAAAAATTCATAGTTATAAAATTTCTATCTGATTGCAAATTTTGATCACTAATTGTTGGGTATTTCAGCCTGAAAATCTGGACCAATGGTAAAAATCTTTTAACTGGAAAATTAACATGCTTTATCTAATCTATATATGACTCATAATAATATCATGCTCATGATATCAATATTCATGCTTCATGCTTCATGGTTTGATTGCTTCTTGGAAAGAGTCTAGAACACAAAATTGTTGTTACAGACAAATCAATTAATTCTCTTCCTGCTAGGGAAAAATATGCTTTACAGTATGATACGTTAAATTAAAAAATAGGTAAGCTGTATCCAATCTTGTCTGTGAGGTATAGTTAAGCTGTATATTGCCTAAATCATGAGTATTTAAACTCTGCTTAATTTTGCTTGCCCTCCACTATACCATTGGTGCTGTATATTCAGCAGGACAGATGTTCTCCAAAAAGATACAGTAAATCAGAAGCACTATCTGATTGTTGTAGTTAAGGTGAGCTTTAAGATTTGTACAATCTGCTGTGAGGGAAACCATAATCCTATATAGAGACCATATTGCTAAAGAAAGTATCTCTAGACAGGGGGAATTTATAAAGGGTATATCCCCTTGAAGTACCTGGGAACTTAGCCCAGGTGCATGATAGCCATTTACCTATGGTCTCTGGAGAGCTAATGCCTGCTGGTCTACTGAGCAGTGAGTCATTGGCAGAATTCAAGAAGCTACTGTGGATTCTCAGTAAGTTCAACATGCTCAGAACATTGGGTCTCTGCTCTTCAGGCTCAGTAAGTGAGTGGCTGTCAGTTTGTGGGTCTGGCTAACAACTTCAGCAACGTTTGTGCTGGGATTTGGCATGTGTACCCAAAACTACCTAACACCTATAATCTTGAAAATGCTGCTGGCTTAGGTAAAGGCCTGTCTTTATTTCTGCATGTGTTTTATTGTGCTTAACTCCCTAAAAAGAAACCTTTTTCATCTTTCTCTGAGTCAGGTGCCTGTTTAAAATTTTGACCTAGAATCCAGGGTGATTCACGGCAATACCATATTGTTTGCTATTGCAAAGCCAGACACTTTTCTTGAAGGGCTCTTCTTCAGGGCTAAGTGTGTGAACTGTGAAGTTGATTTCCACATCGTTACTGAATATGTAAAGAATTTCTGAACATCTGATGTCCCTTTTGTAGCTATGATGATATCTGGAAATCTCTGTCAAATGGCCTCAATCTATAGCTGGACAACATTTTGGCCACAGAAAGGTTAAATATTCAGAAAAAAATTGAAATCCAAATACATTATCACTCTATCCACTTTCTAAACCGAATCTGGCATCTCTCATTACAACATAAGAAAAAACAACATCTTATAAAAATGTAAACCTACCTGCCAGAGGGAAGAGGATTATGAGAATGGTGGCTTGGCTCAGGACAAATCTTCATGAATTTCTTTCTTTCTAATATAAGCACAAGTTGTACCTCAGACATGTTTGTTGACTTTCTGAAAACAGCGAGGAATTTGCTGTAACCTCAGGCAGGTAATTTCATCTTGGTTTACATAATGTTCTGATGTGCTCTAAAGAAGTGTCCTGAACAACCATTGCAGAAGTTCCCTTGTCTTTGAAATACTATGGCTTAGCTCCACATAGGAAGTAGACTGTTAAACTGGTGAGAAACTGGTCAGAGCAGAAGCACATCTATCAATCTAACACTTTAACTCATTTAATTTCTACAAATTGCAACATATTTTTCTGAAGCAGACACCAAAACAAACAAACAAACAAAAAACTTTTTACAGCAATAGTTCCCACAAAAGTCTTCCTTGCAAAATGAGAAGCATTTATTGTAATCAGAATATTTTGCTTTCTTGTGCTTAAGATTTTGTTTACTGTTGACCACCCAGCGCCAAACTTTCCCCTTATCTAGCTAGTCTTTAATGTGATATTGCAGCTAAAGTACAAAGTTCTCTGAGTTTTACCCAGAATATGTGCTGAAAATTCAAATTATCATGTTAAAAGTGTGCTGTGAAAGATGATGTCAAAGTGCTCTAGGACTGAGGATAAATTCTATCCAAAGAGGAGTTCAAACAAGAACACATAAATTTTACATTTCTGGAATTTTTATATTTGTTATGTTTCAAGATATGTGAGACCAGATCTTTGGGTAGCATCACCATTACAACCAGTGCTATTGGTTTCAATTACATGTATTGTAATTACGTGTAATTACATGTATTACAACCAGTCACCACATGAGGCTGTGGGAGAACAGAAAGAGTTGATCAGCACACAGAAAAAACAGAGTTCTTGTGATGTTGCCATTAAACATTATCTGACAATATGTCTTCAGTTCTTGCATAATCTGAGATTCTGTGATTTTCTGCCAGCTTAATTGTTTTATGGATTTTAAAATCTCACTTATAAACTTGGAAAGAACCGAGAAAATTTGGTGGATGATCAGTTTTGTCAGGCTGATCTGTTCTCATAAACAATAAGGAGAACCGATGAAAGACAGAGCTGTAGGTATAAAATGCAATGACGCGTTTTAACAACAACATCAGGCGTGCTGAATAATAGACATGCTGTCATTAGACAGTATCAGTTTCAGAATCTGAATATTCAGCAGCACATCACAGGTTATTTGAAAAGTGTTTATATTAGCATTCAAAGCAACAGTCTAGGCTCTTTTTTTGTCTAGTCATCACTAAGCAGATATTCTTTCTAACATCTGCCAAAATTTTCTAACATCCTAAGAAAGCAAAGTTTTCAAAGGAGTTTGAGACTTCATAGATCTGAATTGTATGTTTGTTTCTTTTCTTGCTTTTTGTACATGTATAGGTTGAATGCAAGACTAGAGATAACTCTGGAGGAAACAAGCAAATAAGTGGTTGAAACTACAACTGACAGTCAAAATGGAAACCAGTGGATTTTTAGGGCCACCTCCCCAAAATAGATAAGCAGGGCTAATTCCCGAAAGGTATTCAATGAAAGTGAGTATGTGTGTTAGTGTGTGTGAAGAACAAGAGAAGTAAGGAAGGAGAGACAGTGAAGAAATAGAAATAAACATCAAGCAATAAGTCAGCTAGGAGATTTTTGCAGGTTAATTTTGAAGTGCTCTTTACAGAGGAAAGACGAAGGGTCTAAGGTAGAAGAAAAGCTTATTATCATACTAAATATTATGAAAATCATACTAAATATTATGAAAAAAATATGAGGAGAGTGTATTTTTATTAAATATAAGAAAGAAATTATTTCGTGCAAGGATGGTTAGATGCTGGAACAGTCTGCCCAGATTTGAGGATGCTGGAAGTGTTCACGGCCAGGTTGGATGGGGTTTTGAGCAACCTGGTCTAGTATCCCTGGCTATGGAAGGGGGATTGGACTAGATGATCTTTAAAGGTTCCTTCCAGCTAAAATCCTTCTATTATTCTATAATACCTGAATAAGAACTGGAGTATGTATACCTTAAAAAAAAAAAAAGTAAAAAAAAAAAAAAGACAGAATTCACATCCACCTTCACACACCAAAAGATTTAAAAATGAAAAACAAAATCCAAAGCAACACAAAGTAACTTAAAAAACAAATATACAAACAAACAGCAGCATAGCAGCAATAACAACAACAACAAATACCAAAACAAGACGAGTCCCTCTTCTTTAATTTTCAAATGATGGATAGACTGATTCTTTTCACAGATAAACAAGTTGAAATTGTATTCTTTTTTTTTTTTTTTTTTTTTTTTTTTTAGCTCAAGAGACAATTATAGTAAAATTCAGTTCATTTGCTTAAGAAGCATTGGCTTTTCTTCTCAAGCTGTCTTAGAATGAGGTCCTTGGAGAAAATCCATTCTTTCTTAACATGTAGACTCTGAAAAAATATTTGTTTTTTTTCTCCTCTGTGTGTCTAACTCTAGCTTTTTCATTGTGATGTAGTTTCTTTCTGCAAAGTAAAGCAAAAAACAAATGTTATTCTTCTGTAGGAGTCTTTGTGAAGTGGATGACTGTCTTTATAACTTTTATGAATGTCAAAGTTTTTATTGCAAACGCATTCACTGACTTTTCTGTACATCCTTACTTGAGTAAGAGACTGTCATCAACCACCTGAGTTCAAACATGCTGTCTGGATATTCTATATTTTCAGAGTATATAGCACACTGAAAAAATTACCAGGAGTTCACAAGATCTCTCTTGTCTGTGACTCTCTTATAACTCTGTCTGTGACTACAATTAATATGCAAAAATAATTCTGAACTCTCAAGAACCATGGAGATTACATGTATTATTGAATAAAGTTACAATATTTAAGGGTATTAGGAGTTGGGAAAGCGTCATTCATATGCTAGGCTCATGCAGTCCAGTCACTCCTGTGACTCAAAAGCATCAGAGAAGATAAATAAGCTGGAGAAAAATGTCAAGAGAAATCGTATTGTATAAAAGCCAGACATGATAAAGAGTTGTTAGAGCATGCAAAAGCAGTCAGATTCCTGTCTGCTCGGCAGAAGCAGTAGCAAAGGTGAGAGAAGCCTGATTGTATGATGTAGTGTCATAGAGCTGCCAGTCAGAGCTGTGGGTATATGAAGTGGAGGGGGAAGTGAGACAAGGGGAAACAGCTGGGGTGGGAGGAGGATAGCCTGAGTGTTGCAATAAACCATAGCTACCAGATGCAGGGTGGGGAATCTGATGTCAAACATGAAAGTTATTCTTGAAAGAAGGATCAAGGGAGAAATGCATTTCTGATCATTGCTGAATTGTGTCCTGTTCAATGCTCTCATCAGATGTCTGCAAGAGAAGACAGGGTGAGGTCTGGACTTTTCACATTTTAAAGGTGATTACAGCTTATTTCAAAAGGTTAGAGAGGACAAACTAATTAAATGTGTTGGTGCTGTCTTTGCACTAATGGCTGGAGCAGATGGCAGAATTGCTGTGCTACGGGGAGAAGAGAAAAAGAAAAGAATCAGTAGCTTTTGTGAAAGGAGATATGTTATGTTCCTTGCATCTGGTCCTATGCCAATCACATTGCATCATGAATAGTTTTGCCAAAAAAAAAATATTAAAAAAATTCATTTGTAACTTGAATTTCCATGTAAATGTGCTAGCCAGTGATTGCCAGAAAAGATGTCTCAGATTGAAGATTCAATCTCTGGTCAAATCCAAAGAAATATGTACCTGAAAATTGCCCAGCAACAATGAGGAAAGGAAAGGGAGTTTGGGTATTAGGAGCTCCTAAACTCCTGGCCTGACTCCATCATTGTGGAAAAAGAAACCTAACTTTTCTTTATCTTGAATGAAGATAGCCAACTGATGTAATCACCTACTCAAGAATGGGATTTCCCTGCTTTCTGACAGGAAACTTCAGGAGTCTCAGATTTGCCCAGAGCAGCATGGAAATATTTCCTCAGTCATACACTGCTTTTGCCCAATTTATAGAATTAAGCAACATTTCCAACAAAAATAAGTGAGACAAAGGTATATGAGAAGTCTACCCTTTCAAATAAGATGGAAGCTAGCCTCCTAGCTTCTCTATCTCTTTTTGAAGAAGTACCTTTCAGAGATATGCGTCCAATGGTAATTTAATGCATAAATGATTTGCCCTTTTCTTATGCTTGTTAAGTAGCAAACAGCTCCACTTCTAGAATCTCCTCTATTGTCTGACTTTACCTGACTTACGTGCTTTGTCCATCATTGCAGATTTAGATAAGGGTCAGCCAAGCATTCATATTCTCATGGATTTATTCAGTCCTCTTGATTTTATTTGACTTTTATAATACAACATTGAAATCTACATTAAAAACAACAACAACAATCAACCAAACAAAAAAGCTCTGAAAATTTCCTTGCTCCTTTCTCAGTAGCCAATGTGGCAGGATAGTCATGATGGGGACTTGCATGTGTCTGAAAATTCATTTGCATTCTCATCTGTGCATTAGACTGCTGGGAAAAATATAAAAGACGTGATGATCCTAAGTGAATCTGACACCAAATCCTGATGGTGCAGATAGCAATTTTCATCATTATTGGACCCTGTGTCCATTTTTTCTTCTGCCCTTTACTTAGGGCAGAAGGGTCAACAAATATGTTTTTAGAATGCCCCAGGAAAGAAACACTGTGTTTAAAGCTGTTAAGACTGTAGAAAATGTTTCTGGAGAGCAAACATTTCTAACAATCCTTGGAAAGGTTTGTGAATATGCCAGGGATCTCTGCTGCTTGTTATCAAGCACAAGCTGTAACATATACATCACTTAGCCTTTACCCAACCCTTTATGCTGAACAATATTTCTTTCTATCTCTCCAAGTCAATTTTCTGTCTATAACTGTATGGCCTCTACCCAGTGAATATGATTCCTCATATGTTTCTGGGGGAATATCTTAAATCACATTACTAGAAGTGATTTTATGTTTCCTTACTGTACAGTTACTTACCATGCAGAGTGTCTTCCAATCATCAACCATTATTTTGTGAAACAAATAATACTTTTGGACCCAGATGCTGTCATGAGGATTAAAGGGAAACATTTTATTCACGGGTGGACCAACAAATACACAGTGATGAAAACTATTTTGAAGATAAGTGCCGTTGCCTTTGCATTATCAACATTTGGTATCCAGAGAAGCACTAGAAGACAGGTTAATAAGCTTCTGCTATTTATGACACTAGGAGCCAAGGAAGTCTACTAACAAGTTAGATCCTTGTATCATTTTCTTCACCACACCCCAGTGATACAAAATATAGTTCGATGGCATCATGACAATTCAAGTAAACTGAAGAAGTATATGGTTAGATAGTGCTGCAAACCACCCCAGACCTAGCTTTAGATTGTTTTTAATTCTAAAAAGTCATGTCTGAATCAGGCCTTCCTTGTGTTATGTGATCTGAGAGACTGATGTTACTATAACAAATTTCAGTTTAAGCAGGAAAATTCCAACAAAATATGAAAGGAAGATAGAATCTTAAGAATGACTTATCAGTCCTTATAAATTTTGTAAGATACAGGCCCCAAAAGATTTCCAAGATATTCTGATTCCTTCTGAGTTCCTTATCTGGTGAACCAAAGTAAAAGAAGTGGTCAACATTGCTGAAGTCTATGGTTGAATCTAAAATATCCGGGTTCAGCATGTCTTTTTAAATTCAAGAATCAAACTTACAAACCTGATTATTTGAAATCAGTATTCTCCAGAAACATGTTATCATCAAGAGGATTAGGAATGAGAGTCTTTCATTTCTTTTTCTCCGTTGTTGTAAAAAATAGAGAATCACAAGTTATATATGAGGAAAAAAAAATCTGAATGGGGAAAAAAATCCATCCTTTGACATAGCAGGTATTTGTATCTCATTTGATGTTTTCTAAAAAGAGATTGAAGCTTGATTCTAGATAACTCTGTGAAAATATGGGTTATAGCTTTTAAAAGTGAAAACAAATTGTAGTATTAAATTCTCATTCAATCTTTCTCTTCATGTACTCTAACTGAACGTATGATACCTCCGTCCATTCCCTCTGTATACTTACAGAGCATAAAGAGCAAAATACACCTTGAAGAGTTCATGAGATCGGGTATTCAATACATCTTCAAATAAAGTTTTTTTCCATTGTGTTTCTGAATGGGCACAGAGGAATTAAACACCTTCCTTCTGTGTTGTTAATTGTAAAATGCCGTTTTGTATTCCAGCTAAAGATGGTGACTAACTTCATTACCTGTCCTAGTTCATGTGGTTACCACAGTGTATTAATACATTGGCTCCATAGAGGAACGTAAACATGGTAACATCTTCAATATACACTTTGCAAAATGTTATTTCAATCTTACTGTTTGCAGCTTATGAGATTTGGAACTTTGTGATCAAACAAATCTCTTTTCTCGAGGCCTAAACACTCCACTCAAGGAAACACTCAGAGAAATACTGTACAAGAATCTATGACCTGAATTAATTCAGGAAAATGCAAGGTAATCTTCTACATGTAGTGAGCACTCACTCCAGTCTTACTCAATGCTTGGAAGATGATATTGAAATGAGTTCTAGGATGCTATGATTTTGCAACTTCCATTACAGTAATCATATAATTGCATCCTTTTGCAAGTATTTTCCCTGAAAAAAGTCTTTGATTAACATCAGGTCAGTCCCCAAAAATGGGGACCAAAACCTTAATTTCATTGCTTCTGTATTCTGAAGGGAAATTTTGAGGGAATTTTTTGAGGAAATTTTGAGGGGAAGGCAGAAGCTGCAGGGAGTAAGTTTTATGTGTTCTCAACTGTCATAGGCCCTGATGAAGCTGTGGTTTAGGATGTATGTACTGTTTACTGATGTATTTATCACTTTGGCATGATTCTAAAGTACATTTGTAATAGCAGGCATGCAAATGAACCTTTTCATTTAATGGAATTAGCCATGTGCTTGAAATTAAGCCAAACACTTCAGTTGTTTAGGACCTAACATGTTGAAGTTGATCCAAGTAGGAGAATGAGAGATTAGAATCAAATCTGGCTCTCCTGCGTGATGACATAAATCTGCACAAATCATTAGGTAGCATTATTAAAAGATAGTATTAATGATAATAACATCCTCATCTCACTGTGGTAATCCTTGTTTTCATGTACTTCTATCTCATGATCAGAACAGGTTTGCACTGAATGACTTCACAACAAAATCATCAAATCATCATGTAGCAAACTTTACATTCTGTGAATGAAAGAAAACAAATTCTGGAAATGTATTCATTCAACTATCATTCTAGTATGGTCAATATAAAAAAGAACATGAATATACGAGCAGTGTCATTCATGTCTTAAAAAATCTGAATTTTATTGTTTTTTGTTTGTTTGTTTTGTTTGTAAGTTGCAAAGTATTAAAACTTAAAAATACAACCCCCCACAGTACTTTCTCTATGAGATTAATGTGTGTGTAAGTGTGCTTTTTAGAACCCCTTTTCCTTTGTTTTATTGTAAGAATTATGTTCTCTAGTCCCTTTTCCTCTCAGGTCTCTCAAAAATATTATGTCCAGCCTTTGAGCCATAAAAATGTCTTGAAAAATTAATTAAAAAAATCTATTATGGTTATTAGTTCTGTTACTGAAGGGAACATGGACAATAAACTTTGAAGGAAAAATTGATTTTCATTTTTTAGACTAATTTTAAAATTCAGGTAACCTATTAAATATTTAAAAATAAAAGCAGAAAATGAAAGATAAAAATGTTTCCAAATCTTTGGAGAAACATCCAAATTTATACATCACTGAACAGATAAATTAATGCAATTTATCTCTGTTACAAAATATGCACAGTAAATACCTTCAACATCAGAGAATAATATTAAGACTTTGAATAGCAGCTTTAAAACAATACTTGTTTTATCACTTGCCTGTGTTTAATACAAGGTTTCTATCTTTAGCTAAAGCATAATTTCTGTACATACTAAGGAAAATTTCTTAGTCTTTGCTAAGCATGCTAACTACAAAAATTTACAACCTATTTCGAGGTTCCGAACAAGTTCCGAGCCTGGACGTTACCATGAGTATGAGTTGTTTACTGACTCATTAAAAACAATGGAAAATACCGAGATGTGGTAGGTACTTCAGTATCATCTTCCACACTTTGATTGAACTACTGTTTTTTATAAAATTTGCAATAGTAATGGATTTATTAAACGTTATAAAAAAATGAGCTTATTTTATCTTTCTATAATGACAGAAATAACTAATTGGAAGCAAATGAGTCATATCATGCAACATTTTTGTTTTCTAAGAGGAAAATTCTAAGCATATATTTTCTTTATTAGAATCCGAAAAACGAACAGATCTTGAAGGGCCTCACATTTATTCAGGAGGATGTAGGAATATTTTCTGAGGAAAAAAATAAATTGAAATGTAGCATCTTTAATCATAGAATCATAGAAACACAAGGCTGGAAAGGACCTACAAGGTCACTTAGTCCAGCCGTCCTGCTATCACCAATACTACCCACTAAGCTACTAAATCGTATCTCGTAGCACCTCATCCAGGTACTTCTTGAACACCGCGAGGGATGGTGACTCCACCATCTCCCTGAGCAGGCCTTTCCAGTGCCTGACCACTCTTTGAGAGAAAAAGTTTTTCCTGATACCTAATGTAAATCTCCCCAGGCGCAACTTGTGGCCATTTCCTCGAGTCCTATCATTAGTTATCTGGGAGAAGAGGCCGACCCCCTCCTCATCACAACCTCCCTTCAGGAAGTTGTAGAGTGCAATGAGGTCTCCCCTGAGCCTCCTCCAGGCTAAAAAATACCCAGTTCCCTCAGCTGCTCCTCATAAGACTTGTGCTCCAGACCCCTCACCAGTTTTGTTGCCCTTCTCTGGACATGCTCCAGGGCCTTGAAGTCTTTCCTGTAGTGAGGGGCCCAAAACTGAGGGCCCCTCAGTTATATATTATATTATTATAATAATATAATATCTTGATCTACTACCTTGTTCTAGCCTGTTTATCCAGAGAGATATTGCTCTTTACATCAAATACATACATCTCACACCCATGTATGTTCCAGGCACATTTGTGGAAATGGAAATTTCTGGACCATGTTCCTGAAGAGTGGTAGGCTGGTAGAGCTTTCTTTTGGTAATCAATTATCCTAGAGTGCAGAGAGTGTTTCAGGCCTGTCTGACTCTTGAAAATCCATAACCTGGAAATTTATCTTGACGGGTCGTGTCTGTGACTTTCCTTTCAAATTGATGAGGAAAAGTTTACTAAGGCTTCTTAAACAAAAACCACTCTACTCCTAATTGTAGTGAAAACAAAATGTTATAATGTTTATCTATGAAATGGGGAGAGAAATTCAAATCTGTCTTCTGAAAAGTATTCAAATCTACCTCTGTGTCTTAATGGGTTTATATGAGGTAATTCTGAAGTGAGGGTACACTTCATGATATACTTTGGAAAAATAATGAGGTCAATAAGAGGGAGAAATAATTGTGCTGTCTAGAGGCTAGGGAAGTCTTATGGGAAGAAGGACTTGACCCAACTTTTAGGTCTGCTACCATATTTTATCCTATGAGTGAATGAGAGGAAAAATAATAATAATAATAATTAAAAAAAACACCTCAAATATCAGTATGGATTTCTGAGATTTGGTTTTCGTTCTTTGAATTTTCTGATAGATTAATTTGATAAAGGGGTGCCCTATATGCTAGTTTATAGAGTATGTTAAAGTCTTAATATGTTTTAAATAATATGTTTTTTAAGTCTTAATAAACTTGTTAAAGTCTTAATATGTTTTAGTATGTTACTATATACATGCTGTTTTGTTTTATCCCAATTCTCTACAAAGATTATATGCACAATTTAAAATGTAAGGTCATTTTTTTTTTCCTTGCTCCTCCCCCCCCCCCCCCCCTTTATTTTCAAACAGTTAAGGAGAAAGTCTCTGCTTTTAAAGCATCTTCATTTTCAGAGACATTTTCAGAGACTAGTAACAAACTGAATGAATTCAACCTGAGAATATACTTTGAGAGCTACAGAGAAATGAAGAAACAAAATACCAGATTTTTAGACATTAAGTGATGATTTCTAGACATTTGATGATCATTAGAACGCATCGTTTATAGTCAATTTAGATTGTGTGTTGATCACATACATACGTGTCACATAGATCTGGTTATTCACTCTGTCTGGTTATATGGTGTCTCCACTGCTTCAAAGGTGTGTTGGGTAGTTTATGAGAAGGAAATCCATTGAAAATTGCTACATATGAAGAATCTGCATGTGGTTTCAGGAGGTTGAGCTTCAAATTTTTGAGACTGTTATAGTACGCAGAGAAGGAGCACAAAATGTTTATCCTGTTCTTACACTTTTCCTTGCATATCTGTTTCTGCTAGTGTCAGAGATTGGGCTATGTGGCAAAGACAAAAAAAAAGTCCTCATGTTATAATTCATTTTTTCAATCAGATCTTAACTCTGGCTGTTCTTCCTCACATCTTGTATGTGTAGCAAGGTGACGATAAAAAACTCTTGCTTTACACTGGTTGCAGTCTGAAATGTACCTTTCCATTTACAAGGATCTTCCTGAAAGAGTTTTTGTCTCAGCACAAGAAAAAAAGGTGTCTTACCAGATCTAAAAGTTTTACCTATCTAGAAGAGCAACACTGGCAGCACCCTTTTATTCAGTAATCTTGTTCACCAATATCATATTAGCAAAAGCTAGCTGGTCATTGACTCAACTATGCATGGCAGTTTCAATTACATTTCACAGCAGTTATCTAGTGAGAAATCTGTTCACTTTGATTCACTAGTGGATAGGAAAAGCTGTCCTGCTGATGATGTGTGCTTTCTAAGTATGCTTTTTTATACAGCCAAAGTATGAGGTTGTTAGATGCCTCTGATACCTTGGTCAGATGTGCTATGACAAGAATTCTTTCTAGGGCAATTATTAGAAGAACCCTACAAGAATTATATCTCAATCGATCTCTTCTCTTTGAAATCATTAAGTTAAGAAATTTCACACTCTCATTTCCAGAGGATGAACTATATACAGTGTCAATGACACTTGAATGGAGACAATCTGTGTACAACTCAGGGACAACCCTGTCTACAATCCATGTAGCAGCACCAGAGACTTGGTAATTTTCAACTGTTGAAGGGAAATGATTTGGGGAGAGAGGTGAATTATCTTAGTTAATCACTGTTAGACTTGAGCAATATAAGGTATTACTGTCTAACCTTCTTTCAAAACCCTAAGCAGAACTAAAAAGCAAATTCACTCAAATTATTCAGCATGCTAGAATTATCAATGCTCAGAGACACTGAAAGTAAAGCCCTTCACTTTTGCCTTGTGCATTTTTATGTGTGAATATGTATTTATATAAATATGCACACACAGAGATATTAATATAGGTTCCCTGCTGACTTTGTCTTTTGATTTAGGTACTGCAAGACCTTCATAGAGATCCTGTAAACAAATCATGCTGATTCACTTCCTGAAGGTCTGAAGTCACTAGATCTCCTACTCTCAGGCTGTGGTGTTGGTTCTGTTCTTTAATTATTAACTTAAGATTTGAAGTGGAAATTGCTTATCTGCCATTGTTAGGATAAAAGCAGATGTAAAAACATGAGAGATATGTGCATTTCATAAAGATTACAAATTCTTTCAAAGCAGAAAAATAATGAGAATGGCTATCTTGAAGTAGTGTTGGAAGAGTACAGGAAGCGAGGCAAAGGCTGAAAATGCGGAAGGGCCTCATTTGTCTCAGAAGTGGATTTAAAGCTTGTAGAAACCAACACCTGTACAGCATTGGATGTTACAATGAAATGCCTCAAGATTATATTTCCATCTAGTGACTGGCATGATTTAGCAATCCATGTCATACTTGAGAATTAGTATCTACTGTATCCTACCTGTACAGCCAGAATTTACTTTGGAGATCCTGGAATGGATCTGAGATGGTTCGAATTACAGTGGTTGCATATTTATGTGTTTTAGAGGGACTTTTTTTTTTTTGCCTTTATTATTTGAGGCTTATACCCTCAGAATATAAAATTCGGCACTGTAATTAATAGAAAGTATCCACAATCTGTATGTGTGAGTTTTAGTAAAATGGGGATTTCAGAATTTGATCCCCAATTAATTTCTTCTTGCAAATTTCCCAGCAAAACCTTTCAGAACACAAGTAAATTCTCCTGGCAGTCAAATACAGAAAGTCCAACAGTCCAGCCGCTGTCTCCTGAGCCAGCTGCATCTGAGCTGCTTAGTTGTTTCTTCTCAGTCAGGTCAAATGGCTGACAGAAATGTTGCACTGATATCCATGTGTTTTGGAACAGGAGAGGCGGGTCAGAGGGGCTGTTGCAACACAAAGCATCGAGGGTGAACTGCCCAATGGATTTTTTTTTAACAAGGCTCTGGGACTCAGGTGAACTCTGTGAACCATTCCCAGAGTTCCCCTCACTGTTGCTCTTAGTGGCATGCAAGTTGTTTTCAGTGGCTGTTGTCTTCTGAAAAATGTTGGGATGAGATTCCTGGTAAAGTTGGTTAATAATTCCTTCTCTAACTGGTCAGGAAAATACAAATAACTTTTCTCATTTGCTAGCAAGCAGCATGCTCATCCCATTAAACTCAGAACTACAGAGCTGAAATTTTACCAGTACAATAAATTGATTTCTGTCCAAAAGAAAGTGAATGATTAAAACTAGCCTGTGCTTTCAGCTGATTTTTTCTGATCTTGTGAGCTGTCAGTCATATATATTATTACTCCCACATATATATATTATTACTCCCACATCCTAGTTTATGTTGATATGTTGTTCACTAAACACTCCTGTAATGGAGAACTCCATGATATACAACTGCTTGGCAGTCCCTTTTTCTTTGACTGATTGACAAGAAATTTACAAAAATGTACCCATTTGAATTAAAATTTCCCAGTGATGACATTTGCTACCGGAAGACTTTACCCTGAAGTGCGTTATTTTACATGGTTCATGGATGACGCGAGGGAGGGCAAAGGGGACAGAGGAATATATACATATATATTTCCCTTTAAAAACAAAAACAAAACCAGAACACAACAAGTAAAATAGAGTGATCTTACAGAGAAGCAAACGAGCTTCCATGCTTTCTGGTAAGGACTTGGTATCTGACAAAAAGGTTTTGTGTGTGTGTGTGTTTCTGTAAGTTGTGCATAATTCTGTCTATGGCCAGCAGCTGTTTATAAGATGCCCTCAAGGCAAGATTGCTACTAATTTTGAGCAAATGTACACATCATATACCATCATATGTTCTCATTCAGTCAAGTGCTCTTTAGCCCCCTTTGGCTATGCAGCTTTGAATAGAGGCCATAATCCACAAACAATATCAACATAAATGAGCATCCACACCAATGAGGATATGGAGTAGAGTGGGAGATACGGAGATGTGTAAAATTAGTATGTCAACAGTAATTTTAATTATATTTGAGGAGGATATCCATCAGTAATCATTGATTGTTTGTAATTGTCTCATCTGTGAGCTCCATTTGTATCTGAAAAATTGTTAACTGTCAGAAAACTGACTACAGTTTTGTAAAGCTGTAAGAAAGTTGATGACACAAATGCAAAATTAAATATGTAAAATCACAGTACATGTGAGATACACAGCAGCTGTGAAATGATTTTGATGTTCTGAAGAATTATAAACAATATGCTAACAAAAAATAAAAAGCAAGTATCTCCACCACAAGCATTATTGAAATATGTTTCCTCTGGGTCTTGTAAGAAAATCACCAATACTTTTTAAAAGGCAGTTAACTGTAAATTGCTTTTTCCTTCAGGCAAGGTTATTATCTTTCTAATTTTTCATTATTATTAATTAAAACTAGCAATGTTTCTGTAGAAAAAAAATATATACAGAAAAAAATATAATTTCCTTGGAGAGGTTAGTATAAAAATATTACCTGGGTTATTCGCCTTGAGTAATACCTTACAGATATGAGAAATGCCTGTGATTATATATCAATGATTTTATTAGCTATTAAAATATAATATATCATTAGACGTAGGGAAGATATGTACATGGGCAAGTGTGAATAGGCTTCTTTTCCTTTTACTAGACTTGAAACTGAGCTGGACAAAGTCAAGCTTTGATCAGCAGGCAGTGTTACCATGGAGCTTCTCCTGATCTAATACAGCCCCAAAGAAAAGCAATGTATTTTTTATATATTTATGTTTAGTGATACATTAACATGGTTATATGCATGGAGCTGGCATCTGACAGAACGAACCCTTGAACACTGAATTCTGAACTCATCCATGGAGTCATGCTGTTGAGGTCCAGGTCAGACCAGATGCACCATTATATGTACCACATGATGATTAAGTATTGCAAATTATGATATTTAAAATGTATAATATGTAAAAGTATATGCTGTATATTATAGGTTTTCCTGTTTTGTATATGTTAGATAATCCTGTCTAGGAAAAACTGAAATAATGCTTTTTTGTAGTAGGTGAGGAGGAAAAGAATTCCTGCTATTTATCTGCAGGTCTCTCTCTAATTTATTTATCTGAAGAAGGAGTTTAAAATCTGGAGAAGATCCTAAGGGTATTACAGTGCACTAAGGGAAAAATTTGATGGTATATGCATTTTCTATCAGTTTTCTTCTTATTCGATTTCTTATGAGATTTCTGAGGAACAATTATCATTGGCATTCTTCATACCATTACGGTCATTTGTAAGAAGCTCAGATTTTATCAGACTTCATCAGGCTTTTTGGCTATACAGAAATCTTCTGATTTGAAAGTGTATTTTAGAAAGTAAATAGATACAACCAGATATACTGGTGTTAATCATATTATTGTGCTCTCAGATAATCATCCTGGCTTCCCTATGAGTCCAGGGAATGCTATTCACTCACACTGACTAACAGTAGTGCACAAGGATTATATGGGGGTTCTATAAGTCCTATTCAACATGTGGGAAGCTATCAGAAAAACTCCCCGTCTTTACTATAAACAAGAAGCAGAACAGGACACTCTTTAAATGCCAGATGCTATTACTTCACTATTAATTAATCAGTTAATGTTTTTTATTTAAACTCATTTTGCATGATATAGGGGATTTGATGTAGCTTCAGTTAAGCAGTATCACTTTTTATGCTTGGTTTATTGAACACGGTTAGCTTTCCATAGCCCTGTGTTTTTATTTCAAATACTAGCAAGTAAATAAACTTATGTTCTGATGCACAAATGCTTCAATAGCACATTTACTCCTCAATTCAGTTATTCACCTATCTCTTACACATATATAGGAACAAATTAACAATGTAACTAGAGTATGAAAGCTTATTCCTATTGTACCTTGATACTTTGATTATATCACATTCCAAGCTCTGCTTTTTGAACTGGATCATCTTTCATTTCCATACGGTTTTATATCATTGTGATATATAATGATATATCATTATATCATTTATATCATTTTATATCATTGTTCCTCTTTTCTAATACAATGGTCCTACATGCAGGATGATAAGGATCTTTAATGGTAGGATCATTATAAAGATCCTTAAATTGGTATTAAATATGTTGCCATGTGATGTCATATGACAACTGAACGTATTTTTTTTCCCCCTAGAAATCAGTTCTGAATCTGCTCTGAAGAATCCATAACAATGTTACTGTCTAAAATCTGGTGTACTGTGTGGAAATCACTGTCATTCAACTTACATGTGAGCCAAGAACCACAGCCAGGTTTTCATGTCTCATATTCACCATTCCTATTTGGAATGGATTCCTATTACTGGAAATAGCTAGACTACGTACTGGTACAGATGGTGACAGAACTACTTTGTTTTATACAGAAGAAGCATTTGACACACAGTAAACATTAGGTATGGCTTATAGAAACTTCATACCTTTGCAGCCTCTGTAGGGTTTATCTGTCATTGATATAAATTATCACTTCATTAACCTTCTATTCCATCTTTATGGTCTGTAAGGCCACAGAAAAAATTCTATTGATGAATATTTTCTAGGCTGCTTTTCCTTCCTAGTTTGCTATTCATCTTTTGCCTTGGGTGAGTGCAAACCATTATATAAATAACACTACTGATAAGATAGCATTCCAGTAACAATTTTTGTCCTAGATTAAAAACCAGATGTGGGTAGTAGCACAAATTTATGATTATAGAAAACAGATGAAAACCTATAAAAAGCACAGGGTAAACCCTTTCACTGTGAAAAATAAGATGCAAAGTTGTACTTGATATGCTAATCGTTACTTCACATGGCATGTGAGGAATGTCTCCATGCTTTCTTCAACATATATGGGATGATTTGGAAAAAGGCCATCTGCCCTGTGGTATAACAAAAATAAAGACGGCTGCTGCACTCAACAGCACACATGACTAAAAGAATTTGACCCCTCTTGAATCTATTTGGAAATGTAATTGCAAGCAAATTTGATTGCTTTGCAGATATTCGTCATTGTAGAAAAAGGACAGTAGTAAAAGGATGATGAAAAGTGAGACCAAGATAAGATAACTGTAGAATTGAAAAGAAAGAAAATATGTTTTTATTTAACTTTATTTTTATTTTATTTTATTTTATTTTATTTTATTTTATTTTATTTTATTTTATTTTATTATTTTATTTTATTTTATTTTATTTTATTTTATTTTATTTTATTTATTTAGTTAGCTAGCTTTCTCTGTGTGGTTCACTGTGCATTATGGGGTGGTTCAGATCCATTATGTGTAACCAAGCATTGTGGATGTAGGGAGGCCACTCCCTCAGTGGGGTGCCAAGAGCTCTGTTTCACTGTGACTCTATTCCACTCAATTCTTCCTTGAGGTCTGTGGCATTGTGGATGCTTTTTTTCTGTAACACACACTGTGCTTATGATGTTTCTCTTTCTTCCTTTCTGTCTTTCTATGAAGCGTATCAGAGAACTGTGACCATATTCTCCCTCAAACTGGGACTCCTATACTTGAAAGGGTGCAGAAATTGTAATTTTGCTTACAACAAACCAAGTACTCTAAAAGACACTAAAAAGACTAATGGATTAAAAAAGACTGCCCTGATTCAGTCAGTTGTGTGTATTGGGATGGTTTCTGAAGTCCATCATCCTTCCTATACCATTACATCTCTTCAGAGATCATATCAGGTGAGAGGCAACTCATACAAAATTATTAATCTTTCAGGTTTTTATAAGGTTCATTCTGCAGAAGTGGAAAAGGCACTTGGACTCTGCCTATAACTGTAGTAGTAAACTGAAAATGCCAGGGTGGCAGAAGGCAGATGATATGGTACAGCCTGCACCTGTGCTAGTAAACTTTCAGGAGTGTTCTTCTGCCAACATCAAGGTTGCTAGCAAAGGTAATGGAAGAGAATGTGTCCCCTAGGTTTTGTGCCTACTCATCTACATGTTTGGCTGTCATACCTGTTAATATATATATTTTAAATTGAGGATAAGGACTGAGTGTACATCCTCTCTGCCATGTAACTGTACTTGGTAAGAGTGGGCCAGTGATTGATCAGATCAATCAGATGTCTGTTCTGATAGTTCCTTCTGCCAGGATTCATGAAGGGTGGCTGAGATGCTCATGCAGAGGGGCTTGTCTTCAGATTCAGACGTTTCAGTTGGACAAAGAGAGGGAGAGGAAGAGCTGTAGCCTCAGTGTATCTCTAGCTGGGTTGTGGACCATAAGAGGTGTGGTGGAAACCTGCTCCAATTATGCTGAACTAATGACTTTGTCAGTCTTATGCTCTGAGTAAGTCAGGTTTAACTTTTTAAATTTACTCCTATGTGTGGTAGTGGTTGTGTGGTAGTCTAACACCCACAAGCTCAGCATAGATAGTGAGGATGATTCAGTCAGTCAGATCCTTCTCTCACCTTCCCTACCACATTTTGGGTGATACTAAACATACTTCTTTCCTGGGTAAGACGCCTTGGTCCTCACTGCCTGAGTGAGGCTGTCATGAAAAATGAGAGATCTCAGAAACAGGATGTTTTTAAATATCCCAATGGCATGCCTTCTGCATTGCTTGGGGGTAGACATGAGTGTGCAGGTGTGACCCTGATGGCATAATGCCCAGGGACTATTCCAGAAGAAGTGTGCCAAAAATGGCATGGCTTCATCTCTACCAATTTTTGGAAACATTACCTGAGAAATGCCAACTGGGATTTGCTTGGGAGAGTATAATTGTGAATCATAAGCATGCCAAAGGCTGTTCCAAAAATTTAATCACATAAGCAATGACCTTTCAGCATCTGAGCACATGCCCTAGTTGTATTCAGTTTACCAGTACAGATCTAGCTTCTGTCTGACAATTTTATTTTATTTTTTTTCTGAGATTAGATAGCAGCGATATTTTGCAAGTTTTACCTGGGAGAAGGCATTCTATATTCTGGTGGTAATTCTTTTAAAGGTAGCATAGGAAAATGTTACATGAAGTGACAGAATTTCTCAAGGTGTTTGTAATGAGTTATACTGGTTTCTTCACTGACAGTCTTAACAGAGACCGTAATAAGCTAGCAATAGGATAGGAACAGAATTACTCCTTCCTTTGCTAGTATTTCAGTTATTGAGGAAAAGAAATGTAGGTAAGAACAGAAGCTTGGAAAAGCAAGTGAGGTCATTAATTGCACTGCAGTTTTCCTCGGTTTAAATGTAGACTCTCAGTCTAAACAGTCTTAGACTCTTTACAGCAGTACTACTTGTAATTAGAAAGAATGCAAAGAAACAGCAGAAAAACAACACATTTTTTTTCATTCATATTCAGTCTGTCAGAGAGGAAAACACAAAAACTGATTGCCAATAAACTTTATTCTTTATTTAACGATAGTAATTATCCAGTTGTTCTTTGCTCATAAATAGAAAGATGTGATGCTATTTCCACCACTTTCATTGTTTTGATTTTTCTGGATTGACACTTTCTCTGCTTCTTTATAAGGCTTGTGACAATGTGTTATCAGAGACTAAGTCATTCACTCTGTTCCTGAGGTCTTCCAGTCAGTCACCTTCCAGGATTAAATGTTTTGCATGTCCATCTGTTAGATCTCAAACAAAACCAATTAAAGCAATTGCCATTTTCATTTTAGAAAATACGGTTCATGCTCCTTCAAGGCTTGGGGGAATATGCATAAAAACATACCAAAGTGAAGATCAAAGCATACCAAAGAGTGAGCAAGTGAAGTGCCTAGAAGGCATTGTCTCAGACAAGAGGATACATTGCTGTGACCACAAACAGCTGAATCGTCTGAAAGGGTGCTAAGCTTTGTGGGCTATTTAGTTTCCCATTAAGTGATCTCATGACAGGTCAAAACAAGACAAATTACTTCCGACAGACCTCTAGTCATAGTGCAGTACCTTATCTTGTGTTAAGGTTAATGTGGCTACAAGAGCATCTCAGTACTCCAGATAATGTGGTTCAATAAGATATATATTAAAATGTATAGGTTAGGCATACACGTTCACTCTGGTCAGCCTCTGGATGAGTGCTTTGGGAGATTCCAATATCACTCATTGAAAGAATGCTGGGGAGGTTGTTAAAAAATGTGGGCTATGTGAAAGTAGCAGAGAGTTTTTAATTTAATCTTATTACTATCAAACTTTGAGTGAGAGAGGAGTGTTTATTGTATCCAAAATGCTTCCAGCCACAAAATGTGGAGGGAAGAGGCAGGAGTACTTGGGAGTAAGTAGCTACCACCTGTCCCCATAGAGAGGCTGCTGGCAAGGTCACCTTGGTTGAAATGGATCGTTCAGCCATCCTTAAGACAGAGTCAGGTAATATTGCTATATATTAATAGGTTACATTTTTATCAGGTTAAGCCATTCAATGCTTGCTCAGGGTCTGAATTTCTGATATTAAAAAAAAATATGGAAACAAATGGTATCAATTAGTTTATCTTGCAGTTAAGAAATGTGTCAAATTTCAAGACAATTCAGTATTAGTTTATAAAAATTATTTTTGTTAGATATGGTGCACTTGAGTTTAACAGTCTGTTTCTCTGAAAGGAATGTTTATTTTGGTTTGGTTTTAGTCTGTTGGAAATTTGATACTGCGTGGTTCTGATTGCAAAAAGTTTCAAAGTACAAGTTTTTATCAATGGCATAGCTCAACTACAGTCGAAGATGAATGGCACTTTCCTTAGTTCTTTATCCATTCAATTTTTTGAATGTTTTCCTAGCAAGCATGTGCTAAATTAATTTCATGTTTTTGGCTTGATATAAAAATAATGTTAAGTTCTCTTGCAATATCTAGTTCAAACTAGAAAATGATAGTTATGTTTTTTTTTTTCAAAATATAAATTACATTTAAATAATAATAATGTATTTTTTTTCTGTTCTTTTTCCTTCTAAAAGAAAAAAGATAGTCACAGAATCACACAATCACAGAATCACAGAACTGCAAGGGACCTCAAGAGATCATCAGGTCCAACCTCCCTGCCAAAGCAGGTTCCCTAGAGCAAGTTGCACAGGTAAATATATTTGTGAAAATATATAATATATCTTAATCACATATGCTATGTGATTAAGATGCCCTAAACAGTGTATTTATTTTACCTGAGAATTCCATTATTCCTTCCTTTATCACTGTGTATTTGGAAGCTACAGACCACAGGATCAACACAAATGAAATATTCCCTCTTCATAGTGTTGTTTTTAAGATGCCTGGACTGAGAAAACTGCAATATCAAAATGTGCATTACAGGAAGGATGATTTGGTCATGGCTTTTTTTTTTTCTTTTTTTTTTTTTCTTCTTCTTTCTGTCAAAACGTTATTATACCATAATAGTATCTAAATGCTTAAAAGTGCAAAGTTTCAAATGTCTTGATTCCACACATGCTGAACTCTGAGTGAAATAGTGAAATCAATGTAAGTCTATGGTATATCACAGCTGAGCTTTTTGAACTCATGACCTGAGCATGAGCAGAAGGACAAAGGTTTGGAGTGAAAGCTGCCAAAAGTGCCAAGGTCTGCCCTGGTATCCAAAAATAAGAAATGGATTTCAGGAATGACAGTGCTGCCACTGTGACAATGTGTGTGAGCTTTCAGAGATATTCTTGGTCTGTGTTGTAGCCTTAAGCTTTTCTGTTTGACAGGAAAAATCGGGGAAAGTGACTTATAGTTCAGTTGTTAGGGCTTAGCCTGCTGAAGGCAATGCCTTCTGACATTACTTATGGAATTATACAGTAGTTACAAACACAGCCTACAGAGAAAACATCACTGGAAATTTGGGAGAGCAGCACTGAGGGAATATCATGAAAGGGTATAAAATACTTTCCTAGTATATGGGAAAAAAAAAATATAAGCACCCTTATGAGAAGCAGTAGGTATTCCAAACAGCTTGCACAAAAACAGATGTTCTGTCTGTCACCTTGCATACACAGCTGGTGCCTTAATTCACTCATTATATGTATTTCATAGTTAAAACCAGTAATAACTATCAGAATGGAAATGATTATACTCCTTTAAATAGTGGTACCTGATATCAAGCATGTTCATTATCACTGGTTACAGATTTACAGGAAAGGTGTCATGACATGTTGTTGCTATCATGCTGTTCAGTGAAACCCATATGTTGTGGTGTAATTGAGTTCTGGGATGCTTACCAGTATAAGCACTATCCTTTGGACTTTTCCTCAACCTTTTGTGAGACCTTAATCATACTGTGGCATACCACAGTATATATTCTGCAGCAAAAGTTTGCAGAGCTGTTTTAAGTTCCTTAGCATAAAAAGCATACAGCTGTACATAGTCCTACATCTGTGCTATCCCATCAAAGCAAAAGCATTCCCGAATAACATGCTCTCCATGTTTTACTTCACAATGAAATGATTTCAAAAAAGAATTTATAAATCATTTTCTTTCTCTAATAATAGCATTAAATCTATGCCAGCAAAAGATCAGAGAGAGGGTGGAGGACTATTCTTTAAATAGTAGTAAAAAGATTTTTCAATAATTCTTAAAATTGTTCCAGAAGCCACTTAGTAAATTCCCTTTTCTAGCCCTGTGACTGACCTCCCAAGTGCATGCAGAAGAGATGGTCTGGCTGATCTACATACTTTGTGCTGTTATAGCTATACATTGCATATTGTAAAAGAGCAAATAATTACTGAATACTGGTATCTAGCACTGTTTCTGTACTGCCATCAAAACAGAGATAGAAATAATTTCCCATACATTCCCTCTGTTTCTTCCAGGCCTCAGCAACCCAAGGCAAAATTGTAATTGTGTGTGCATTTGGGTAGAGGGAGTCATTTTAAAGTGTCAGTAGCATGAGGTAACATAAGAACTACGTGAAATTCAGAATATGTATAATATGCCATGGGATGTGGCATGCAGGCATATGGAAATGTTTAAGAGATTAAATTCTACTGGAATACCGTCGGAGGATTAAGCAGAGAGAAGCCCAAACATGGTCCTTCCTTCCTTCTTTTTTTTTTTTTTTTTAATTTTGATTCCTGGGGACTGTCTTTAGCATATGCAATCCCAGCTGTGCCAGACCATTGTCTTGGGGGAAAGCTTGTTGAGACAGGCCAGTGTGATGTGGGAAACCAGGCTACCACTTGAGCCCTGGGGGTTGAGAGGGCCCTGATGATCCGTCTTGTTCCCTGGCTTTTTGTTTTATCTACATCTAGTGTCATAGATGTGTTATGAGACCAGTTTTGTCCTACAGTGAAAGGGTAATGATATATCTAGATAAAACCTGATATTTTGCCAGTGAATATAATACTATATTGCTCAGCTGGTATGATCTGGCATTATAGTGTGCCAGCAGAAAAGTTCAAGGTAACTTTCTTCGAGTGACATGTTAGGCTAGGTCTTACAATTACAGCTATGATTTCTCTGATTGATAGATTAAACATTCAATTTTAAATGTGAATGGATTGTGAAAATGGGCTAAAGACTCTTAACTGTAACGAGAATTGTGGCGTTTTAAAAAGTAAATGTCAAACAAGGAACCAATGGAACGTGCACAGTATCGTTGCAGAAGACAAAAGAAGATTTTGAAGTCAGTCTCAATTTATCAATAAAAGATAGCATGTAGATGGTGCCTATTTGGTACCTAGGTTACTTGAATTCCTACACAGGAGTAGATGAAGAACTGGAATAGTTCTAGTTCTAGTACTAATCCAATGACAACATCAAAGTTTTATAAAGCTATATTTCTTGTGCAGATACTGATTGTGTAATGAGTTTGTGTACTGAGTGTCTAAGAAATTTTCTATCATTTTTAAAAAATGATTTATGAAAACAAACTATGAAAACAAACAGCAATGCCCATAGTACTGCAGTTTTCAAATACTTTTGTATGATTTAACCTAGGATACTGTGGTTCTCTCTTAAAGGCTGTAAAATGTTAAGCAAAATCAATTACAAAATTATCAGCCAGATTTATAGATTCTCTTTCTCTGCTCTTTTCACATACTGACAAAATAATCTGCTGTTTTTCTGTACTTTCTGGGCATCATTTTAAGATGACAAATATTCTTGAAAGAAAAATTAAGCAACATACCAGATTTTGTTCAATAATTTGACAAGTAAACACTTTGCTGGTGTAGCATTGAATATATGCGATAGATGGCAGAAAGCTAGCACTTAAAATATTAGTAGCATAAAGAAGAAGTATATAGGATTTTTTTCTGTTTTCTAGTAAAGGGCAAGCTCCTCTACAGGTTTCAATACAGAATGTGATGTGAATCACACATGTAGATAATCCTATGATTTTTCTATATTTCATTTTAAAACCACAGCATTCTTCCTTTGATGCCTATTGAGTTATATCTATCAGTCAGCTGGACTAAACCTTTTAGCCCTTTTGCATATTTATTTGAAGTTTTCCGTAGTGTCAATTTATATTGTGAAATGAGAGATAGCATTTCAGTATTCAGAATTTTGCTGATTATTCATATTGTGAATCAACCTGTTAAATTTTTGCATTCAACAATAATTTCTACTTGTGTAGTTTCAATTTCTAATTGTGTTCAGCAACAGTTTCTAATACAAATAATATTGCTATGAAATAGTACAATTTTGAAGTTTATGAAAGTATAGGACCAGTTATAGAACTATTTTTTTTTTATTTACACACAAGTGTAAGTGCTAGCTTACTGTCAAGTCATGTAGTTTTACTGAAGCTTAACAGCAAGAACTGCTTTAAAGAAAACTTAATAATTACAGATGCATATTATGTTAGAAGGACAGGAGAATCAATTAAATATAGTGGTGTTTCTCACTTTGTGGGCAGATCTAAGAATAAATAAAAAATTTGAATGGTAGTATTACATACTTTACTATTGTAAATCTTTATTATCACTTGCTTATAAATTTTAGAACATCAAAATACACATAAAACTTTAATATGTTAAAACTAGCACGAGTTCTCATCATTTGGAAGTTAAGTCTGGAGCTCTCAGCCAGCCTTTAAAACTTTGTATTTACTGTTTTACTGAATTCCTCTTTGTATTGATTAAAATAACAGAGATAGTTTAAAAAAAAAAAAAAAAAAAAAAAAGCAGAAGCATCAGTAAACTGAATAGTAACATGTAGAAGAAACTAAACTAGGTTTAAATCTCCAGCTGTTTGTGTTGGATCTGGCTTAGGCCTGAAAAAGTTTGTAATGCAGGTCTTTCAATTGATAGGTCTTGGATTATATTGTAGTTGGAGATGGTACCCATATGTTGCTTCAGATGGGTAAAATACAGACAATTCATTAATTTAAAAAACTTAAGGATTGAAAAAGGCTGATCAGCCAGGCTTAGGTATCCAGAGGTGCATCAAAAGAATGTTAGCTAGCATGTCAAAAGAGGTGATTCTCCTTTCAACTCTTATGGGACCCCATCTGTAGTACTGTGTTCAGCTTGAGGGTCTACAGCATGAGAAGGACATAGATTTGTTGGAGCAGGCCCAGAGGAGGGCCACAAAGATGATCAGAGAGCTGGAGCACCTATTCTGTGAGGAGAAGGGCTGAGAACATTGGGATTGTTCAGCCTGGAAAAGAGAAGTCTCCAGGGAGACCTTTAAGTGGCTTTCCAGTACCTAAAGGGGGCCTACAGGAAAGACGTGGAGGAACTCTGTAAGGTGTGTAGTGACAAGACAATGGGTAACAATTTTAAATTAAAAGGGTTTAGATTAGATATAAGGAAGAAATTCTTTGCCATGAGAGTGGTGAGGCACTGTAACAGGTTGCCCAGAGAAGCTGTGGATGACCCATTCCTGGAAGTATTCAAGACCAGGCTGGACAGGGCTTTAGGCAACCTGTAAGGTATGGCCATGGCATGGGGGTTGGAACTAGATGATCTTTAAGGTCCCTTCCAACCCAAACAATCCTATGATTCTATGTTGTGGCAGTATTGTCTATGAAAGTGTATGATCGTAAAGAAAAACCATCAAACAAACCTCGAAATACCTCATGAGGACTGCTGTGTTAGTAAAAGGTTCAGACAAATTCTACATAAGAGTTATAGTAAAGTAGCTTTTGTAATCTCCATGCTGTGGTGCTTTATAAAATCTTTGGATAAACAGAACCCAAGGTTGGAATTGCAATGTTGCTATTTTTCCAAAGTGGAAACGTATCATTTTGAAAAGCTGTTACTCTTTGATTTTCTATGTGCTCTATAGATTTCATGCAGGGATAATCTACTCTTTGAAAGCTCTAGAACTGAAAAGTGACCAGCTCTTTCTCATCTGGGAATTATCCTTGCTGGCTAAAGGGAGACCATATTGTGTGGTTCATGAGAATCTTTCTTATCGAATGAAGAAATAAAGTGATTTTTGATCAAGGGCTTGTGTTTTTAAATAATATGTGTTTTTTCCTGTGGTTTAGAAGCTTTTTATACATCTAAGATGATCAGTAGTGAAGGTTGGTGATTAATATGCATTAAAAGGGTGACTAACAGTTCTCTACAAGTTCCATTCTTATCCCCACTTTTTAAAGCTACAGTCAGTATAATGTATGCATTTCTGAATCTTGTGATGTTTCTGTATGCGTGCTTTTAGTGAAGTCAATGGTCTTTCAGACTGTTGGCAAGATATTCTTAGATACCTTTGCAGACAAGATAGTTGAGGGTCTGAATAGAGCATAATAGAGGTTTGTAGGAGAAAGAATGGTGTGGACAGTGTAAAAACACACTGATATATATTCATACACTTAAAAAGAGTTTTTATAATAACTGAGTCATTTAATAACTGAGTCATTTTTCCTATGTAGATGCCATGGTCAGCACAAACTATGTCAAGCAATCTGAATGGGAATAGAATGCTCTCGTCTGTTTCAGTCCAAGACAAAGTCGTCTGACTGTTTATCAGTTATAAAACTCCATTTAAGACATTTTCTAAAATTGATTTTCTCTTTGTAAGTTGCTCTAGGAAGAATATTGGAAAAAAATATTACTCTTTTAACTGGAATCTTTGTTTTGTGTTGTCTTGTAAATCAATAATATATTAAATCTGGAGGAAATCAGGTTCCTCGGACAGTATCAGAAGTCAGAGGCCTATTTCTCAGGGTTAATAATTCACAAACCTTTCAAAATGCAGTTCAGCAGTGTAAAAGAAGAACAACTGTTGGGTTATAACACACATAAACCACAGGAATATTGATTCCTCAGGCTTTAAGCCTAGGTGGGCCAGCAAAGCAATTTATTTTTATGTCTTTTTTTCAAATAAAATGTTTTATCAGTAGTATTTTGCTAAGATGGTAAGAATAAATCTTTCCTATGAGAACATTTCAGTAATTGGATTAGATGTTGGACCTCATAATCTTGTTTTGGTTCTTTTTCATTAAAAGCTTATTCACGTTAACTAGTTCTAATTGAACAACTATAGGGTGCTCAAAAGCCTGACTTGGGCCAACATGTTAAGTGGGTTAGATTTCCAGAGTAACAAACTTAATGACCAATTTAATGAAAGATAGGCTAAGAGATAATCAATAACCCCCTAGGAATGTATGTTCAGGTAGATTTGACCAAAACAGTTTTTTTGTTGTTTTTTTTTTTTTTTTATTTATTATTATTTTTATTATTATTTTATTTATGGTTATTCTTTACTAGATGTTTAAGAAAATTTGTGTTGTTTCACTGAGGAAAACAAAGAACTCTTGTAGTCTTATTCATCAAGCTATTCATGATAGCAGTTTTAGCGCTCTCAAGCTAATGTATTATCTTTTTAGCATTTTTACCAGGAATTACACTGTGTATGTTTAAATTGTACTTTAATCTTATTGGGGTCAGACTAGTATGCTTTGATGTATTCAGGCTGATATACTCAGAAAAAAAAAATTTGTCAGTTGTTTCTCTTGATGTTAGTGATAGGCACAGCTTAATGTGCATTCTTTCCACCACATACACTCTCAAAAATTACTTGTGATCTTTTAGGAGGCTTCATTATTTTTTTTCTTTAAAAGGCACACTCATGACAGACATTGAACTCTGAAAAAACGTCTGGGCACTCTTGCCTATATAGAATACCCTAGACTGCACGCTCACTCAGCAGTTCTAATCTGTTCTCCATCTATTGTTTTCCTTCCCAAAGAAAATTTTAATCTTGACTGACATGCTTGTCCACTGAAGTAAGTAATACGTTTGCATGTGCTGTCTGGATGTTGGAACCTGTGGATGCAGCAGTAAAAAGTCAATGAGCATCCTATCTGTTGGGTACGTTAGATATTATTGCTGGAAATTAAGTACAGAATATGTGGTAATCCACAGAGAAGAAGCAACATGATTTGGAAACAGTTCTTTGTGTCCAATTTACACTTCCAATTTTACAAGTGTACCCCAATAAAAACTCTGTTGGTAAAAATCTGTAATTTTCAGTAGTGCCTTAGGTTTGGATCATGCCTGGGACATTATATGTGTGGCTTGATTGTTGCATTGTGGACGAAGCTCCAGATCTGTCCAAGTTTTCGAGATCCCAGGTTTTGAGTATCCCAGGATTTTCTTTCTTTCTTTAACCACACCATATTTTGCTATAGGAGTATAAATAGAATGAAACAGAGTCCTTGTATGGTCACAGGATAAGTAGTACAGACAAACCACAAACCACAGGAGCTAGAATGATAATTAGAGGACTTTGTCAAAGGCATTGGAAGTGGTTTTATTTATTTATTTATTTATTTTTGTAAACGGCACATCCAAAACATCTCTGTGAATAATGTAATTAGGTCATAGCTAAAGCTTTGTGGATGACCATATGCCAGATGCCTCTCAGGCATACTTGAGCATGGACACATAGGTGAGGACAGGATATTGGGACTGTCAACAGCTACTAGAATCTGGGGGATACTAGAAGAATTAGATCAATCATTCAAGTCTTTCAAGTGAAAGAAAAAGCACGGTAGTTAAATTTTCAAGGCATATCATCTTCCACCATTCATTCCTTTTCAGACTCTTACTGTTAAAAATAAATTACTGTAGTATTTCTCAGTAATAGATCCCAGTACTGTTATTGTAGGCTGTCTCTTAAAAAAAAAATTAAAATTGATTTAAAATAATAAAAAAGGTCTTTCTATGTAATTCTCCTCCTATGATATTTATTACTATGTATTACTTTACTATCCAATTACATTGACTTACTGTTCTTCCACTGATGTATTGGTTTGCCTTTTTTTTTTTTTTCAGATTTAGGCTAGCCTACTTTTAAAATACTACAAAAATTCAAAGAATGCTTACAGTAAAAGGAATCTTTAAAAGTTTTGGCAGTCCTGGTTTTATTGGCATTTCTGACTAACATTTCTCAACCTGGTTCATCTTGGTTTGTTCAAATCAAAGGAGATCCTTGTTTTATGTTCCCTTCTGAATGTTGGTCTGTTTTGTCCCGACAAACAAGATAAAGGATTATAATACACTGACTTTTGCTAAGTGCCTTCTATTCTCTGGCCCTCTCCTAAGAGTCTTCTATTTGGCTGTCACATAGTACTGGCGTATTGTGTTCTGTGGCCCCCAGAACATGAAGGATATGGAAGTATTAGAATGAATCCAGAGGAGGGCCACAAACATGATCAAGGTGCTGGAGTACCTCTCCTGTGAAAACAGGCCAAGAGAGTTGGGATTGTTCAGCCTGCGGAAGAGAAGGCTCCAGGGAGATCTTATAGAGGCCTTCCACCTAAAGGGGGCCTACAGGAAAGCCAGGGAAGGATCCTTTATCAGGAAGTGTAGTGATAGGACAAGGAGTAATGACTTTAAACTAAAAGAGGGGAAATTTAAATTAGATAGAAGGAAAAATTCTTTACTCAGAGGGTGGTGAGGTACTGTTACAGGTTGTCCACAGCAGTTTCCCCATCCCTGGTTCAAGGCCAGGTTAGATGGGACTTTGAGCAACCTCATCTGGTGGAAAATATCCCTGCCCATGGGAGGGAGGTTGGAACTGGATGATCTTTAAGGTCCCTTCCAGCCCAAACTATCTTATGATTCTATGATTCAGTAGTCTAGACGATAAAAATACGTAATACCTTGAATTAATATTTTGCACTAAATATTTTTTAATCTGTTCTTGCCATAAGCAAGTACAAGATACTATAAAAGCACTGGTAGAACCTGTAATTCCATATGTTATTACTTTACCATAGAGACGATCCTCTGATTATTTTCTTTCTTGCTACCACTTTGGTGTACCTAAAAGACAAAGCTAGCATGACATTGAGAGAGAATTCACACAGAGCTCTTCTCATTACAAATGTACATAGTATGATGGCCATCTTTCAAGAAAGTCAGCTATTCAGTGAGGATTTTATTTTTCTCATATTTGATTCTTCTGTATCCTCAAAGAAATGTATTCCATCTGAAAGGAGGCCAAAATAGCAGTGGGCAGACATAAAATATTAACAATAATACTAACAGCAGCAACAACAACAACAACAACAACAATAATAATAATAATAATGTAATCATCATGAAGTATTCTGTTCATTTACTCCTGTTACTCCACAGGAGGTATAGGCCCAGTAAAACCAGTACAGGTTTAAACTAGCAATAGAATAGAAAATTTAGAAAGTACAGACAGTTTTCAGTGTGTATTCAGTCTAGGTATATATATGTATATATATATATATAATAATTAACTAAGCAAAACGAATAGACCTAAACTTCATTTCATTCATAGTGGTATAATAGTTATTAGCATAAAAATTACAGGATTCAAACCTAGGAGCTTAGTGTTGAGTTTTGTTCACTTGTTCCTTTTAAATGTAAAGTGATTTTCACTTAGAAGAGCCAAAGGCAGGAGGGAAAGGGCTAAAAGCTGTTTGAAAATATCCAGGTTCTTTCAGGTTCTTTTTTTTTTTTAATAGAAACTTAGAAACATTTTATTTTGTACTACTTTTCTTTCAGCTTAAAAAGTTATGGAGAGAAAGGGATAATGAAATAGAGAAAGCAAGCAAGCAAGCTGAAAATGATTGTTTTTCTAAATTTTCATACAAAAATCATCTTAACAGATTTTTTTTAAAAACTGTATTTTTCTAAGATTTACCTTGAAAAACAGTTTTGCCTTTTAACCTTTTCTGGTTTCGAATATCAGCACATTTCACAAGCTACACAATCATTCTTCAATGTGATACTTGAATAATCATAGGCTGATGTCTATAGCCTATGACTGTTTCATAATAATTCGGGAACTTTACTGCAGTAGAACTGCTCAGGGGCTGACACACCACTCATAGAACAGATTAAAATTCTTAATTCAATTTTATTCACCTTAAATCAATATTTTCATATGACTCATCATAATTAATTATACCTTCTCTTTCTTGGTTTTCTGTTTCTCCTTTTTTCAATTGTGCATCATAAATATGTTTAAAGTTATATTTTCTTTTGACACAACTTGTGATCATTGCTGTTTTTAAAAAACAAATAGTAAAAACAGTTACGGGAGATACAATTTTCATTAGCAAATGATAGCATATTTTAATTTGTTTGTGTTAGTCATATCTTTTAATAAAGATATTTCCTCATTCACACAAAGCGATCAAGTGCTAAAAGAGGTGAGCCTTGTTTCTATATAATGGATACTGGCTTTTAACTGTAACTATAATGATGCATATTAAATTAAATGTAGAATTAAGATAGTAAGATCTCACTGGGATATTTGAGACAGGAAAATATCCATGCAGGCCTCAAAACTATTCATCTGCTTTCCTAAATATAAAACCATTGTCTGGAAACATCTCACATTTTATGCTATTGGAACTGAACCTCATATGTGAAGTTAGACTTAGACATGATACTACGAACTTGGCTTTGCCTTTGCATATTTATCATTTTCAGTTGCACTGAGAAGTATTTTTCAAAGATAAATTGCAGTTTTAACAGATGTTTTGCTTATTAAGTATAAGCTGCCATTCTGCTGATGAACTAATTTAGGGATATACATGCAATTAAGTGTGAAAATAGCCTAGTGGTTTTTTTTTTGTTTGGTTGGTTTTGGTTTTGGTTTTGTTTAGTTTGTTTTGTTTTGTTTTGTTTGAGAATTTACTGGCTAAAAGCTACATCTTCTGTTAACCAACTTAAACTATGAAGGACACTTTTATAAAACTACTTTTTTTTTTTTTTTTCCCGATGATGCAGACAAGAACAATTTCCCTTGTGTAATGCTATCATTTGTGTTCTCCTTTACAAAGTATATCTGGTTCAGAAAAGATAGGAGCTAAACTGTCCATATTTCAGACATCTAAATATAGACAAATGATACTCTTAGTAATTAAATATTTAGAGTTTTTTTTTTTTAAGAGAATGTTCTCTATTTATTAGATTGTCAATATTATCTTCTTTATCAATGTGCTCCTTATTAATATCATTAACAATATCGTCCTTCTCAATATTATTAACAGTAATAATAAGGTTATGGGAATATGAGTCAATAAAACAAGGTCATTGGCTGTACTAACACAGAGAACAAGAATCCATGTTGTGAAGAGCACATACAATATGTAACAGGAGAAGGAATATAATGCATTTCATGGTATGATAATGGCAAATGTTCTAGTAGGCCTATACCAATATCCCCTTATTTATTGACAATACTTCCATAGGAGGATTGTGCTTAATTAAGAAAACTGAAATAGAGAACATGTAAGGAGAGTCAAGTTGGGACAGAAAAGAAGTAGCTGAGGTGTGAAGCTGAGGTGAAAGGCAGTGGGACTCAGGAACAGAGGGACAAGACAAAGAGCAGAAGCAAAAAGGACAACAGACACATCACACATCACACATTTGATTAATCTTTCATGCATACACTTTCTGATTATTTTCAGAGTATTGTGGTTTTATAAAACCACAATATTTTGGGTCACAGTCAAGAGTAATATTATAACTGTTTTGAGTAATTTGCATAAAGTATCTTTAGATGCAGAAAGTTAAAATCCTTTGTTTCTCCCCACAGTCATTGGAGAGAAAAAGATTTCTTCAATGAGCAGTTGAGCATAGATTTGAAATCTGGTGAAATCTCTATTTTCACTGTTGACAGTGGGGCCTGGGGAGGCAAGCCTAATGCTAGCCTTTGTGACTACTTCCCAAGGCATTAAACTGAATCCTTTGGAAATTAAGCACAGTTTTTATTGAAGCTAGTGAGAATTCCTCACAGTTATAGCAAGAGTGTGTTTGACCAAGTATCTGAGAAACAGAAGGCATTAAAGCTTGCAAATGGAGCTCTGCTGACTGCCTTACTTATTTAAGACAGCAATGGCATGAGGAGCAGATGTATAGGCTCCATCACATTTCCTAGATAACATGCCTGAAATCTGGTCTGTAAGGGTCATCTCTAAACTTACAATGAGATTCTTTATACTGACTGACTTTGAACATCCTCTATAAGCACTAACTCAGGCACCACCTGGCAATGTCTGTGAGTCTTGGTTTAAAGTGAAAACAGTAAAATTACTGTATTTTTCAGTGTAAAGTAAAATATCACCATTTTTGGCAGTCTTAATAGAATAAGAATCAGTGTTAGTGTTATCTGGGATATATGTTAGTTGCAGTTAAGCCATCTATGAATAATGTGGATGCTCGACTTCTGTAACATTCCTCTGCAGAAAGAAAGAGTACTTGGCTTGTACATGATATACCAGCACAGTACCCTGCCCCTCTTGATTCTCAGCTACTGAAGTTCCGGCACTAGATCGTAGGTGCTACCTCACAGCCATAGGTATGCTTGGAAAGAAATAGGCCCAGGCTTGACCTGTTGTGACCAAACCTGAAAGTAGAGATGTTGGGCAGCCCATTATGAAGAGAATCCAAGATGTTCTGTCTTATTTCTGGGGATAAATAAAGCTTAGCATCTTGTATACCAGGTTAAGGAGCATCACACTTGAATAACTGTAAATTCTCTGGTACCAGTTAGTACTCTCAGGGATCTACTTACAACACTGTTACATTCTATAGATGGTCCACTGTGGATAAAAATTTATTTATTTATTTATTTATTGTTTTGGTCTATTCAATGCCTGTTAAAAGCATCAAGAAATAGACAATACTACACTGACTTCAGAGTAGTTTGCAGCTGACCATAAAGTAAAAGAAATAATCCAGAGCAGGGAAAATCTCTGGTTAAAACATCTGCTCAAATCTGGATCATGATGAAACTATGGGAAGTGTCATAAGTGCATGTCCATGAAATAGTCATACAACTTCATCCCTGTAAATCAGTCTGCTTCAAATATCAGCATCAAGACTGGGGATAAGACTTGGATTTTCTGATATTTTGGAGTTTTGACACATTGAGTAGAGAGAGAACATAAAAATAGTGAAATATGATTCCAAAATTGCAACAATTTCCAGCTGCATTTTAGAGTATGTGTTGCCTTTAATAAATATAAACCTCTTTTTCCAGATATCTTATATTTCTTTTAATAAATAGAGTCATTATTTAGTGTATCTTGTGAAAAAGTTTTTACTCAAGCTATCTGGAAAATGCCAGCTCTACCATTTTATTTAATGGCAATCATCAAAAATCCATGATAGAAAGACTTATGTGAGTGTAAGCCCCTGAAAAATTAGAGCTGAAAGACAAAAAAATAAAAATTTCCTGTATGACTTTTGATGTACATTGTTAGTGAGGCCGCAGAGTCCTGAAGCTGTAGCTGGCACAGAAAATCAAATACTCAGGTAATATTAAGGCCTCTGCATAACATTATCTCATTCACAGCACTACTATTTCAGTCTTTTGTTTTGAGCAGGGACAGGAACAATACATGCAATCAAACTGTTGTTTTTATTGTTGTTGTTTTTGTGTGTGTATGTTTGTATGTTTGTTTTTCAAGTGTACAGGTACTAGTTCTGCAATGATCTCTACACAAGGAGATGCCAACACATAGCCCTGGAAATTTATTTAAGGCTGCCTGTGCAGGGAATCTGTCTGTGTGAACTTAGTGCAAGAATAGGACCATATATTGGTGTAAAACAATTCATGGAACTCCTATTCATGTTCATGTCAGACTGAGAGCAATAAGCCATATTATCCTTAAATCTAAAACTTTGACATTTAGTCCAAATAGCTTCAGTCTATTCCTTGACTTCTATGTTTTCTTCATTATAGGAGAGTTTAAGTGCCATCTTACCATGGCACTTGCAAATGGTAGATTCAAAAATGCTTATTTCTCTACCTGTACTACTACTTTTTCATTTGAAGTACTACATTCTAACTTCTCTGTTTCTGCCAGAAGGTTTGTCCCTTGGGAAATACTTTTTAAATGTAAATGAGCTATCAGATCTATCATTTCTCTCAACAGAAGTATGCTATGCTCTTATGAACAAAAGATGGTGCATCAGAGAGCTGGGACAATGCTGTTATTTAATTATTAGAATTACAAACTAACTGACATTTCTGATTGATTTTCTACTCTTCTTCATGTATAGAAGCAGAGTGAAAAAAAGCTCTGATGTTTATCAATTATTATTATTATTATTATTACATTAATACTTGCAGTGGTTACTTTGGTATCAGCCTAATACATTTTCCAGACATAGGTAGAGATCATTATATACCTTATTAGCACATTTTGAAAAAAGCAATTGCAAGCACAATGATAAATGCTGCTCCTCCGTTGCCAGAAGCTTTGAAGACTGTACATCTCCTTTTACAGCATATCAGCATGTTAAAATACAAAATTATCTACATTTCTCAGTTCTCATTTCACAAAGCTCTTTGAGCATCCATTATGAAGTGCATATAGAATTTAAAACGTTGTTGATAGTGTATAGATTCTCTATAGAGGGCCATTCTCTTATAATATGCTATAGTTTCTGTTTCTTGTCAAAATGATTTTAGAACTGCTACCATAAAAAATGTACTGCTTATTGCTGCTGAGTTCAGCTCTTCCCACTTCTTTTTTATCACCCAGTGACATAAACCTTTTTTAAAAATGTCATAATCTCAATGGCAAAAGATCATAATATCATAAAGTCATAGTTTATGTGACTTCACTGACTTCACTCTCCGAAACTTGCATTATGTGTAGGATTGGAACTTATGTGCCCTGAAGGAATCTTTTCACAACTGGGAGCTTATTTCTCCTTGAAATGTACTTTGGGTTAGTTTTACCTTCACTGGTGTTTAATTATTCTAACAAATGTTATAGTGAATGGACCTACTACATCTGCAGATCACTAGTAGCCAATGGAAACAAAGAATTAATTATGTGAGTTTTAATTTAAATGAACAAACAAACAAACAAAAACCTAAGAAATAGAGAGAGGACAAAACCAACTGGTTTTCATATTGCTTTCATGAGAGTAGCACATTTACATTAATAAAGATGCTCACAATTTGCATTAAAATACATGTTGGGATGTTTATTTAGAAATTATGTTCATGCATAATACAAAATGAACCAAACAGGAATTCTAGGTTTCAGTATATTGTTTCAGCAAATCATTTTAGCAAAAGCCCTAAGTTGTCTTTGTTTCTGAAAAAGAATGAAATAAACCAAAATAAACAACTGTCTGGTGCAATAAGCAACTGTCTTGTTTATTGCAATTGCGTGGGTGTACCGTCAGACTGCAAAATAGCTCAACCACCTTTAATACTTAAATTTGGATATGCCAGATGACAGAAAAATCAGTATTTGTCAGCCTTCTAATTAAAAAGGAAAAAAAAAGAAAAAAAAAAAAAAGAAAAAAAGAGACAAAACAACATACAATTGCACATATATAGAAATCTGAAAATTTCAGTGGAACAATTGTCCAGCCATGCACAGACACCTCTGTGCTTGCTTGTTTTAACCCCAGGCTGCATTCTGCCACTTAGATCATTACAGAGAAAGTTTGTGTTCTGCCAGTCCTCGGTGGTGGTCGTGTCACCCTCCACAGGTCAGGCCTCCAGAGGACATTAAGTGCTGCATTTAATTGTGTTAAAAAACATTTTTACCAGTTCTCTAGAGTAAGTGTGAAGTATCTAATGCTCATAGCTGCCATGTGCAGCGTGTCAAGCTGTGTGGGGAGTGCCAGAACACTAACAGCAGGAGATATGGAATAGTGTCTGGAGTAGAGTACTGCTAACAACTTTTACAGATCTTTGAAGTATCTGCCTGAGACGATAGCATATTGGAGTGTGTCACTGAAGGTAGGTGTTATGCACACAGGGGAGAGGCCAGAGTGCCAGGATGTATCAAGTAACTATGTCCTACTGGCTCTGATGTCCCACAGCGTCAGTGCTGCATCCCAGCTCCTCCCTCGCTCTCTGTAATACGGCGTGCCAGACAGCTGCCCATTCAGCCAACCAGCTTGGGTTGTAAACCCCATAATATGTGTGTGAGGTTCAAGGGGGTGGGCCTGCTACCTCAGAGGCAGAAAGCAGCTTGCCCCCATCCAGTTACACTCATATCATGTGTCGGTTTACACTGGTGTCTGATCTGTGTAGGACATTTAGGGCTCATGCAATACAAGTATACAAATAGCTGTATTCTTCATTTTTCCTGTGTTCTGTGTGTGTGGGGGTGTCTTCAGGTAACCTCCATAGAGAAACCTCTGTCAAACTAGTCTAGTGTACAGAAACTTCTCTATAAACTAGTCTACACTAGATCTCTCTTTCTTCTCTGTACTACCCTCCAACATCCATAAGCTTGGTCCTAACTGAGCTCTGGAGGAAAAATTCTAGTTTAGATTTTTTTTCTTTTTCTTCTGTAGGGAAGTCCACATCTTTCAAAATGCTGTGCCTCCTACAATCAGGGCTTTTCCTGAAAGCAATAATTTGATCCTTAATGACCTTGAACAAGGGGACTCCAGCTGAGAGTGTGTGACTACCCAGAAGGAAGAGCCACTGAACTTAGCATCATCAGGATCAGGCCTTAGATAATTGGCTGGTAGCCTGAAGGTTTGTGTCATGTTTTGATAGTGTTCCTGCTGATTTCCTCGACCTCATTGCTCTCTTTTTATAGAATCACCAAATGCGCAATTTGGCTCATTTACTTATAAAGCATAATGGGGACTAACGATAGAATGGTCTTTTTTTCTTCTTCCATAAAAAAAAAAAAAGAACAAGCAGCTAGAAAGTAGGTAAATGCTCCTCAGGGTGTCTAAAGTTACACGGCTGAGAAGCACTGCTGGCCCTCACGTCACTCCAGCTGTCACAGCTGTATGTCCCACTAATGAAAAAAACAAACGCTCTTTCCTTCCACTGTTGCCTTCTGGAATAAGAGAAGGATATTGAAGACAGTGTTAGAATGACTACCGTGTCCTTAAAGCTTTTGTTATGCTGAAACCTGATAAGTGTTTGCAATTTCAAAGCACTTTTTTTGAGCGTCTAACCAGTGAAACAGAGATTTTTAATTCTACAGTTAGAACACAAAGCCTGCCTAAGCAATTTAATTCTTTTTACAGCTTTTCCAAAATGGTTGCAATCTGTGTGACAGGTGGAGTGGTAGAAAAAAAAATGTTGGGGAATTCTTCTGCTATAGCTCAGACTGTTTTGTAGTCTTTGCTTGCAGGTTATTGCAGAGACAATTCTCCAAGATCTAAGAGATTATTAGTATTAGTATTAGTATTAGTATTTAATTTAGCAGTTGTCATCATTCACTCAGGATGAATTCTAAACATGTTTTGAGAATGCTGTGGCTTTAGCTCTTTTTGACTCCCAATGGATGGCATTAAGCATTGGTGCCACTTGGTAAGACTGGGCACGTGAGAGAAATGTGGTGAGGGGCAGTTTTGTCAGATTTTTGACCCTGGGAGAGGCCTCTATTACTATTTTCTGGTTGGCTTTCAGGACATTAAAGCAGGCCAAATACTAAGAAGCACTGCAGCAAAAACAAAACAAAACAAACAAAAAGTCTGTATACAAACCTTTTCCTGAATCCTTCCTGACACATAAGCTCTTCAAATTCAGATAACTGCTGTGTTATGGTTTTCTTCTACACTGGATCACTAAAGATAGGGGTTTACACTGGATGTCTAGTTCTTTCACACAGCAGGTGACTGTTCTGGGTTTTTATCATCACTTACTCAATTTTTTTTTTTTTTTATCAGAGAAAAGTGAAGTTATTCTAGGTTTAACAGTGTATGGTTGGCTTATTCCATAGCTGATGCCCAGCTAATAGATCATAACTAATAAGACTGGTTCACTAACATTGGCTGTAGCTTTGTCAGGAAATGGTTAAAAAAAAAAAAAAAAAGCAACACCACAGACTGTTTTCTGTTGTGGATCCCAAAATACAAGGATGAATGTCCAGACTGAATGTCCAGAGCTGGGTGTTCTGATATGAAGGAGGAAGATCTGAAGAGACTTCTGTTTAAAACTCATTTCTTGTGCTATTTTTAATCCTTTGATTAGCTGGTTAATAGAGTTGACTGACCAAGGAAACAGGTGGGCTAAGTGCATTTCCTAATGGTTTTCTTATTGTTTGGGTAGCTTGACCTATTTCTTTCATCCTCTTTACAATGGCTTAAGCTTGACTAATTGGATGTCAGTATTGGCCACCAGCAATATAGGAGCTTTTAAGATTTTCCATTGCTGGTAGTTGGTCCTTTATGGCAGTCAGATATGGTTTGTGTGGATTATATTTATTTATTTATTTATTTATTTATTTATTTATTTATTTTTGGTGGCTGTTTTTTCTATCTTTATAGATAAATAGAATGGATCAGGCCTCAGATAACAATACAAAGATATGTTTTTATGAAAAGAAAAATCTATGTAAAGAATGGGATTATGAAATTATTGATAACAGAAAACAAAATTCTTTTCTAGCACTGCAAATTACAGATGAAGTATAAGATCACTCTCTGCTTCCTTAATGGAAAGTATAACGTCAGCTTATTGAAGTGAGTCTTCAATATTGCAAGTCTTCAGTTAGTCTTTAAATAGAACAAAATGAATCAGACTGAAACAGTTATGTTTGGAACAAAGAGATTTGATTGCTCAACTAAAGGCTCTAGCTTTTCACTGAGTACCATAATTTTGATTCTGCATTTGCAGTGATCACTAAAAATATTGCTGCCGAGTTTAGTCTGCAAAAAGTCTTGTCAGGAAACAGTTACAAAAGGCCAGCTTCAGACTTGATGTAATTAAATAGAGTGAAAGTATACCAGTGATGCATTTGGCTCAAGATTTTACTGAAGTCTAAATAAAAATGCCAAGTTTGCAACTGTTTCTAATTCTCTAAGAACAATAAAATAATATGTGGGCATTTCTAGAAACTATTAAGGACTCATGATTGCACTAGAAACCCAGAAATCATCCACTGAAATAGGCTAAATATTCCATATTTCACATTTTTTCCCTCCAGAGTTCCTTACAGCATACAGATTTCCACAGTTTAACTATTATGACATGCAGGAGAGATGTAAGTTTCTATTTTGTAATTGGACTAATGCTCTCCTATTTTGCCATCAGATTCCTTTATGTTTCCATGTTTATCACAGCTCTCAGTATGGCAACACTGCAGTCTTAGAAATCTGGAACAAATGCAAATTTCAGTGCTAGAAGAAATCTTGCCAGAGGAGAGAGAATACCATCATTATTGCATCCAGCATTAGGTACTCTCTATGTACACACATAGTGGGCCTAGAACTTGCCTAGGAAGTTGAAAGACTAAGGAAACCCTTGGCCTCACTGTCTGTGGAGTTCACAGATAAGATATTTCTCGATTTATTCCACTAAGAAAAGGAGGAAAGGGATGATTTGATAGTTTGTTCATAGTACAACTATTGGAGTATGCATAGACAATGGCTATAATTATCTTTTTTGGCAGTAGGCACATATGGAAACCTACCTGAAAATGCACATACTCATTTCTTTTTCTTACATAATGCAAGCTCTCTTGCTTTCCAGAAATCACTTCCTACCAGGCTGAATGGTTGTGCCAGGGTAACTGCATAAAGAGCTTAAGGATTCATTCAGCCAGAAAGGTGTCAGACCATCCACAGAGCTTGCTGCCGACTCCCTCAGCAGGGTGAATAGTTTGCAGCCTGTTTTGCAGCCTCTTGCTGAAGACTATTCAGGGCATCAGCTGAAAGCTACAGATGATGTTGCACTTCCAGGAATATAAATCACAGGTGTATCTAACCACAGCTACTAAGTTCCTCTGTGAAGCTGTGCCAAAAAGTAAATGCCACTTTGTGAACTAGGGACCATGGGCATGGAAAGTAGGGTATAATAAACATGGTATTCAGCTCATTTAGTGGGTTATTGGAGCTATCCATGAGTAACCAAGAACAATAAACAATTGAGTTTTATTAGACTTTTTAGAGTTTCTAAACTGTAGTAGAATATTTGGTGTGAATTACAATTTTATTCTGTGCATGCTTTTAATTTGAAGACTCACTGTTTCCTGGCGCTAATGTAATTATGGCTAGTGATGAGTAAAAATTGAAAGCACACATTGTGTGGGGAATATTAATTGCATGAAAGATTAACAAAGACCATTATAAATGAGAAAGATAGCTTGGCAGGAATTTCTTGGATTAAGCAGTTAAATGTTCTCACTATAGCTCTAATTGTAGGATATTCACTATTTCAGGAAGTATGGCATATGTGAGATTGTAACTTTTCCTCAAAGAAGACTTGAAATATTTTGATTATATTTAACCAGCTGGCCTTATATCCGTATATTAATAGGCCATCTATTTAGAAAGTGATCTAAGTATAATAGCTGTATCTGCTAAATTCAAATCTCCGCACAGGATAAAGCTGAGAAAGGAAGTAAAGGTTTTCACTGGTCATGCAGACATATTTCAAGGAAGTAGATGTAAATAGCTTTAGTTATCATAGACGTTGAAGTTTTGTAAGCCACGTTGGAAATGAATATGATGTAGTACAGCAGCAGTGAGATTTTGGAGAATGTTAGATGAGGAAAGAAGGAAGCAAGTATATAGATTCACAGCAATGTAAATATGCAAATTTGAGTTGTGTGAAAGTGATAAATACAATTAGAGTTCTTCTCTTGACTGCTCATTTATAAACTTAACTTGCTATGAGTTTTATATGCAATTTTAATTAGTATTTTTCTTAATGGATCTAGCTTTCAAACCATGGCAAATTCTTCTACTAAATATAGTGGAAAATAAATGTTGAATCATTCACTAAACACTGAAATTAAAACTTTTTCCAGAGCTTAAGTCTACAAGACAGTGCAACTGCTCACAAATCATATTTTCACTATGTGAGTACATATATGGTCTGGTTATTGGAGTGCAGCCCAAATACCATTCACTAATCTTACTATTTTAAGGATCAAAAAATAGTAAAGAAGATATGAGTTTACCAGTGGATGATAGTGTCGGTAGCCTTCTCTGTCTTTCTTTTAATTTTTATTATACTGCTGCAAGACCAACTTGATGAGAATAGGAATCAACGAGAGCTCTTATTTTTTGCAATTTTAATATCTGTGAAAAGTAAGGAAGTACTGCTACTCACATTTACAGGTGGAGAATACATTTGCCATTATATATACTTGTAATTCCACCTATCTCCAAAGGAGTTCTGAAAACCCCAGCTAGCTGCCACTTATCTCCTGACCTGCTGTACTTGCTTGCAGGCACCTACAGAACCTATTACATCAATGCTAATGGCCTTTTAAACAACAGCTTCAGAGAACAGTCTCCTGCAGTTGCATTAAATATGACTGGAAATTTTTGGAGGACTTCTGATGGTACTTTTGAAAAAGTTCAGTTTTCCTTAGTTCTGGTATTCAGTGAAGCTTAAGCAAAATACCATAATCAACCTTTTCAGGCATTGGTGGTTTGTGCAGCATGTGCAGGAACAGTTTCAGCTACCCAGGAAATTTCAGTCCATGCAAAAAGCATGCAGGTATTTTAATTACTTGGATTCATGAGTTGGAACAATTTACATTGCAATAGTTGTCCAAGTTACCATTTTCTGCCTTGTTCTGCGAGTTGCACAGCTCACTGAGCTTCTTCTGAACTCCCATAATTTGCAATCTAACATGTCAAGGTAAACCATAACTCATTTTCTGTATGGCCTATAAGCACATGCTTTATTTCAAGCATTTGACCAATCCGAACATTGTGAAGCAAAGCAGTCAAGTGTGTTCATGTTCTTGAAGTTAGTGGGGGTTGAGAACAGAATTAAGACAAAATGTATACCTGAGTGCTTTGCAAAAGCAATAGTCAAAGGAGTTCCTTTGTGTACTCTTTACTGTGAGGCATACAGTCTGCCATATTTCTTTTCAGTAATTCAGTTTTGCTGATAAACTTGCATAATTGTTCTCAGCAATAAATGTTCATAGCTCTAAAATGCATCAGTTTAAAAAGAAAGAAGTAGTAGCTAATATTAGCTTCATAATGGGTGGTGGGCAGATGGAAGATGAAAAAAGAAATACATTATTATTACTTTGATAAACATGAAGCTTTTATAATGTCAGCTTTAACTAATCAATAATGAAAACCTTCTATAAGGTTTCAGCCTCTTAAAACTGAATTTCAGCCCCTTAAAGGTAAAGATTTCTTATCTTTATTTATGTATAAAGTAATTACCTCCACATTCCTTTAACATATAACTGTGATTTTATTTTATTTTATTTTATTTTATTTTATTTTATTTTATTTTATTTTATTGTATATTTTATTTTATTTTATTATTTTATTTTATTATTTTATTTTATTTATTTTATTTTTATACTTTTACGCCAATTGATATAATAACATTTGTTGTACATGGAAACTCAAACCGGTCTGGAGACAACACTGACATTTCTGTATGACTAATGTATTTAAACAAAAGATACTGAGATATGTAATCAAATACTACAACATATTATTGTAAAGACTAGAATGAGAAAAATATAAATCTCACAATAATATTAAAATAATAATTAACTTAAGATAAATTCAACACTGATTTAACTTGCTGTTGGTACTGACTTGCTGTAGTTGCCTTACACAGGTACACTTAGTTGTGCTCCTCCATATTCTGTGTACTGTGCTGAACTGATGACGTTTAGACTACTTGTGCACATATGAACCTATTTAATTAATTGAATTAATAATAATTGACAAATCCGTTGACTTCATTAAATTCCTTTTCTTAAAAGGGTTTCTCAAATTTATATTGATGTTTTGCTATTTACTAAATAAAACAATTTAAGATGAAATTCCATAAGCTATTCATTTGCTTAGATCTGTCAGAAAAAAATGCATATTTCTATCAATTTTATATATAAATATAAAATATATATATACAAAAAAGTCATGTGGTTTAAAGTTTACATACAGTGAAGACTGCCTAGCAGCACATTCAAGCCATAACAAAACCAGCATTTCTCTAAAGTAAGAAGCTTAGTGCATAATACAGGATTCCTTCAATGTCCATAAAATGAATGATCCCATTTATGATATTTGGCTGCCTTTCCTGATGAAGTCTATGGATCATTCACCTTGAAGCTGAAGTTAATGAGGTTGGATTGACCTTTGTTCTCATAATTAAAATACAATTGCACAGTTTGCTTTTAAGTGTTCTGTTGAAACAGGTCTCCTTGGCAATCATAACTTCAATGGAGACCCTTCTTTGACAACCTAAACATAAGATATTTAACGTTTTTGAATATTGCTTCCACAGCTCTGTTTCCAAAATATGACTTTCATATGCTAATAATTAAATATGGACTTGAGGCCAAAACTGTGCTAGGTTATAAAACAATTCCTTCTAAATGGAAGAGGGTATTGTAAAGACGTGGCTACCATATTCTAGTTGGCTTGGGATTCTCAAAGGCAATTATTTTCTGCAAGTTAAAAGGACACCATTTTCATGTTTGCAATTAATGAACTACAGTGAAAGCAATACCTTATTGTTATTGGTGATAAAAGAATGGAGTCCAGCTATTAGTGTCTGGCTAGATTTACAGTGTTTTAGCAGCAGGAGAAAGTAATGATATTATAAAGGAAGGCTACTGAATGCTCTAACTTAATTCAAATGGAAGTTATCATAAAATAATAGTTACTTATGAAACACTGATCTTGGTGGGTTCAGTTTTTATCTAAAGATTTGCATCATTTAGAGAATTGCAGATTTAAGAGAATTTGCATGTCTAATTATGGGATTTAACCTGCATTAAAAAATTTAGCTGTTCCAAAGCATATACTATAATCGTTTAATGACTGCAGTTATTGGTGTTGTAGAGGCATTACTGAAAGTGAATTTTGGAACATTCTGTATTCTCTTTTTGCAATGCAATTGTTCATGCCACAAATACTGGCTCTGGGTTTCCAGGGCACTGAGACGGAAATCTAAAGGTCTGAAAAGAAGTATTTTGATAAGCTATTTTCTCACTTCTGTTTTATTTACTTGTTTATTTTCTGTTCAAAGTCTACCAGGTTAGGCTTAGTCATATTACTGTTGTCAAAGACACATGAAACTTCTTAATACCAGCTCCTCATCATAGTATCAATGTGTGCTGTTTTACTAAACAACATCACAACAGATGTTTTCACACCATGACAACCAGAAAGTGATGAATTTGATCTGTTATATATTCTTTTTTTTTTTTTTTTTTTTGGCTTTTAAAGCACGATGAACAACTTCCTGTCTTTGAATTAATGTCTCTGATGCAAACCGGATCATTTAGCAAACTGCCAAATAACTGAGAATTCAGGAGCAATTCTGTGTGTAGCCATGTATTGCTAAGGATTTTATATGAAAATTTCTTTAACCCCATGACCGTCTTCACACTGTAAACCTGAGGCTATTGTATACATAAACATACAATGCTTACAAAATGTTATTTTAACATTCTTAACTCTGTCATCTCTGTTTACATCTCCACTTAGATCTTTGCACATTGAAAATTTTTCCTGTCCTTATTTTATCACTTACAAATTGCATAGAGTAACAGGAGAGAACAGTGAGTTCAGGAAGCCAACAGCATGGTTTTAGGACATATACTTTTCCCCATCTCTGCACTTATAAATAAGAAGCTTTATTCTATTGTTTTGCCTCAGTGGCAATTTTGAGGATTGGTTATCAAAGGAATTTGTAGCAAAGGAAATTTCAGTGTTTCCCTTGTTATGAAAACAAGAATTGTTATTCAGGAGATGGAAGGAATTACAGCCGGACAATTTAGCAGTATACTGTCATTATGTATAGAACAATAATATAATGGATTTCTGACAGGTTCTGTGTAAAACACTTGTGAGAAAGATTGCTAAAACATCCATGTGAAACAGGTAGAATGTGACTGGATGGTAAAAGAGGCTACAAAAGGCAGAAATCACAACTACAAAACTACTTTTTTTTTTTTTTTTCAGTTGATACGTAATTGTTCTCAGCAAATTCTTCAACAGGTGTATATAACTATAGTGGTTCTGCTCTTTCCATTACCATCTGCCACCATCTTCATATACTCATGGAAAGAGAAGTGAAAATCCTGTAAAACAAGTAATGTGAGGGCAATACCTTACTGATTTGTATGAAATTTTTCATTTGTTAAAGGAAAGCTGTATTGTAATCATTACAGAGCATACAGACAATAATCTGTGTTTGCTATACTTTGTCTGAGCTTTTATGATTATTGTGAAAACAATCATAAATCACAATTTTTTTTTTACTTTTTTTTTTTTTTCCTTGCATTAGTTACACAGTAACAAGTGTTACAGTGGCACAGCTTGTCTGTTTCCCAGGTGACAGTTCTTCACGTCATCTAGAGGAAAAGACAGTGATGCCTCTACAGTAAAATCAGTGGAGCTGAAAGCATTTTAGCAAATTTTACCTTTAAAAGTTAGCATTAATATGATATTTAAAGTAGCCTTGAAAAATACCATCCTCAGCATAAAATGTGAGTTATCTGAGCTCATGTAAAGGAAAGATTCTCCTTGGAACAGCCTTCTCCTGTAATGATCAGGCCACAAGAATGTGATCTTTGGCCAAAAGATCAGGCCAAAATACAAGTGATACAAAATCGGCATCACTAGAAAAAAACAAAAGTCCTGACATCACTCCAACATGTACATAGGAGTGGAAATTTAGGAAAGTAAAGTTGATGTTACTCAGGTTGCAAATTTGGAAAAAATTTGTAATGAATCTAAATTATGTGAAGTTCAAGTGTGGCTGTCATAGCAGGAAATATTCTTAGTTCATTTTAGATCTGATAGATTTATACAATAGGCTTAAAGTGTGCACTAACTATTTATTCTCAGTTCCTGCCTTCAGTTCATTAGACTTAGCTTCATTATTTTCATATGTAAATAGGCTCTATTGGAGAAGAGGACCAACAAGAAGGAGCTTTGTATTGCTCTCTTCATGAAAGAGCACTTTTAATGAAAGTAGTGAGCATCACTGGAAGACAATCTCAGCACTGTATTTTGAGAGCTGTACAGGCATACCAGCTCTTGATATGCAGTTGTAGTTAATGTTTTGTAATAAGAGACATAGAATAAGAATAATAGAACATTATATCTTCAAATTTAGATCTAAGACAGTTATGGGACAGCAAATGTAGCTCTAAGACAGCCTGTCCGGGTCCCTCTGGATGGCAGCACAACCCTCTGTTGTGTCAGCCAGACATTCCGGTTTTGTGTCATCTAATACTTTTGTATTGCCTGACAAAAAATGAACAGAACTCTTAAAATTCATTGAAAACTAAAGCACTACAAGGATGCTTAGCATTCTTTCATGTCTTTTTGTGCTGCTCTAACTCAGGTAAAGGGCAATAACTTTAGTATGATCTTATACATAAGAACTGTAATCTTCATTACAATTACATACATTATATTATTTCAATGATTTGGAATCTCTATGATATGCAGACAAAAAACCCTGATGAATACCAAAATAAATACGTAACGAGATCATATACTTGAACCAATAAACAAGACTATTGCAGCATGCGATCCAGTTTATTGTGTACATAGACAATAATATTGGCAAATGAATTGCTGAGTAAGTAAACTATTAGGAACCATTTGATATGGTTTTGCTTTTTATTTTTTTGTCTGTTTTTATTTTATGTGAGCGTGATACATTTTTTTTTCTAAAATTGTTTAAAATCCTTCCTAGAGTGGCCTGCTGTGATGTCCAACTGGCTAAGTGATTTCTGTTACTATACCAAACAGTATGATGACATTTAGACAGGAAGAAGGAGCTGTGTGCCAGTGTTATTTTACTCCCTCCTGGAGCCTCACAAAATGTCATTTGTGTCATACTGGGTGCTGTTTATTTTACAATAAGAGACATTTACAGATTTGACTCCTAAAGCACTTTGAGACAGCTTACTAAAGAGGCACAAACAAAAAATAAATAGAAGAATTGCATGATTTTAATGAATCATCAACAGTTTCAAACAGGTGCAGAACCACCCTGTTTGTATTTCCTAAGATTACAGAAGTCTGTCTCAGAGTACGAGATGTTTTTCTATGGCTTGGTGTGTGGTTTCACAACAAAGTAAAGCAGATCTAAGACAGGATGCTTACTAAAAGGGCCATCTTAGCTGCATGCTGCTGCTGCTCTCCCTGCATTTGCTCAAGTGATTGTGTGTAGTAGGGTTGAACGGTAACTCTTCAACAGTAAAAATAATTTAGTTCTTAGTGGGAGCAATGAGTATATTCAGCTTCCTAGGTGGCTGTAGAATACTTCTGTCTATCCAGCAGTCATACCCCAAGGATACATCCTAAGCACTGTCATATATTTTTTGTAAGCATACCTGTAGCAACAGCCAGGAAAAGCAGCGTGGGTGTGTGGAGGGGGGTTGTTTGGTTTTTTTTGGTCTGGTTTTGGTTTGGATTTCTTTTATTGCCTTATTTTCACTAAGAAATATCTTTTTCATGTGAAGCATACTGTGCTCCATAAAGATTTCAACTGGGAAAAGATTAAACTGGAAGAGCTGATAGACTTGGCCACCTTATTTATTTATTTATTACTCATTTTTCCTATGTGACAGTATGACTGTTTACGTCCAAACAACAGCACAACACGATCTAATTCAGTCAGTAAGTCTCTGCAACTCAGGAGGTGTTGTTTTGCTTCATTATAAGCCATACAGTTTGTAACAAGACTTCTGCTGTTTTTACCATCCTATGGAAGTGAGCAAAGAATGATAACCCCTGCCAAAGGATTCTTGGCCTTTCAGGAACCTCTTATAGAAATACTTTAATAGAGAGTAAAATTCATCATTCTCCATCTGTTCACAGCTGATTTTAGGTATAGAAATTACTATGACTATCTCACCGAGATTACTTTTTTTTTTTTTTACTTTTTACTTTTATTATTATTATTATTATTATTTACTTTTTTAAGCTAACTGATCACTTAGTTTCAAAATGAGATTGTGATGTTACACATCCGTGTCTTTCTAGGACAATTCAGAGAAGCCATATTACCAATGTGTTCTCTTTGTGTTTGCATTATTAGTTCTTGAGGAGTGTTGCTTAGCACCATGTAGAGGTGAAGGCATTTAATTCAAAGCATTTTAAAAAATAAAACAATTTACATCAGTGTTTGTGGTAAGCACACTGATGGACTGAAAATAACAAGAAGACAAGTATGGTTGTACTGGTGTGAATGTGAAAAGGGAGAGAGTTACATAAAATGATTTGGTACAAATATACTTTGAAGATTTACAGATGGCACTGATTGCAACTCTCTTGTCTTCCAGCCATTCTTATTCCACTTTATGGTCAGCTGGAAGCATGATTTAATTGACCTAAGATATAGTATTCCTAATTGCTTATTGAGGAAATATGCTTACATTTAAAAGCCTTATTTTTTTCACCATGTGTCCTAAGAGAACTACCTCCACATCAGGATCATTTCACTACTCAATATTCACTGACTTTTGCCCTTCGAAGGCGTTATCATTTTGAGCATCATGGCTGGACCAACAGACTGCTTCTTCAATTTACAAACCTGAGCTGTAATTCACTACAAACCTATAATGTCTTTAAAAATCCATGATGTCTCTTAACAGATATATGCCCTGTGATTTACTCATGAAAATTTAATCATGTGTAGCCGTGTTCTGTTGCAAAATACATACTGCACAGTTGTAATGGGGTTTGAAAATACCTGACTGTTGATTTTCTACTGGAAGAGCATTAATACTGTCAGAATGATGTTGCAGCAGCCAGCATTTTGCATTGTAATAGCCACAGTTCTTAAGAGGCATTCAGTGGGACAAGCGTTCATAGTTGTTTAATTTTACTAAGGAATAATGTACTTTTAACTGACTAGCTTTATTCTCTAAATAAGAAGGAAAGATAAATTTCTGCCTCTTTATTCATGTATACATTTCTATCTATTTAATATATACTGTGTAGTCAGTTACTTTATGTAAATAATATTGTAAACATTATTTGTAATGAGCATTTTCTGTTTCTATCAAATTCTATTCCATTTGATTATTTCAAATAGAAATCTTGCTTAAGCTGGGGAAGAAAAAGATGACATTATACAAAACTACACCAAAATTCCCACTCTCAATTCATGGTCCGAAGAAATAGTTTGAGATAGTTAAAATATTTGAATGAATGCAGTGTCCCGGTTTTGTCTGGAATAGAGTTTATTTTCTTTATAGAGGCTCATATCATGCTATGTTTTGAATACCTAATGAAAACAATGCCGATAACACACTGACTTTTTAGTTGTTGTAGAGCTGTGCTTACACTGAGCTGAGGACTTTTCTGCTTCTCATGCTGCCTTACCAGGGAGGAGCAGGGCTGCACAAGGAGCTGGGAGGGGACACAGCTGGCCCCAGTTGACCAAAGGGATATTCCATACCATATGGCATCATGCTCAGCAATAAAACCTGGAGAAGAGAAGGAAGAAGGCGGTTGATGTTGGGTGTGATGGTGTTTCTCTACCCAAGAAAGTATTATGTGTGGTGAATGTATTCCTTTTCTTTGCTTGCGCACACAGCTTCTGTTTTACGAAGTAAGCTGTTTTTATCTCAGCCCACGAATTCTCACACTTTTACCTTTCCAATTCTCTCTCTTATCCCACCGTGGAGAGAGTGAGTGAGTGGTTGTGTGGTGCTTAGCTGCCTGCCAAGGTTAAAACACAAAGTACAGTCATAATTATTTATATGGTTATATATGTATAATTGTGGGTACAAACCAAGCATGCCTATTTTCATGTGGATCTTGGTACATCCCCTTATTCTTAACAAACAGATTGCTCTATAGTTGCATAGAGTCACTATTATCTTCACTTTGCCACTGTAGAAATTTGAACAGTCGGATGAATTTGTGAGTTTCACCACTGCTAACCCTCACTTTTTTCTTCTTTCCAGCTGTGTTCTGCTCTCACTCATCACTGACTTGAGAGCAGCCTGCTGTTGGAGTAATGAAGAGGTTATCTCAGAAAACAGACCCCTCTGAAGACAGGTGGGCAACCTGAAAGCAAGGATAACAGCACTGTGTTTGTGGAGATTCTTTAACTGGCAGGTATGGGAAAAGACTTCCAACTTCAGTGGCCTTGATCTGTCTTTATATCTGAAAAACAGGGAAATAGGGGCATCACTGAGCATAAAATGCCTCTAAGAACTGTTTTAGTTTCAGTGAGGATGAAAATCTGTCTGTGAAATCCATCACAAGATTATTGATAAACCTGAACACTAGGCTATCCTTGCAGCAAATGAAGAAAGGTGAGTTCTTCAATCACTAAGTATAAAGCAAGTAAATTAGAATTTTGTTTTCAAGCAGGCCCTTCAGGAACCTGTCTTTTCTATTAAAACAAATGATATCTTAATATCTAAACTTCTGTCTCATTGTTCAGAATGTTCAGAGATGCAGCTTTAAGATTCTGTTTGTGTTATATCCACAAATTACTGGATTGATTTTTCTCTCCTTCATAATTCTCAATCTCAGAAACATAAATTCAGATAACTATGTTGATATTTTTTTTTTCATTTTTTTCCACACTAAGAATATAACAGCAACAGTAACAATAATAATAATTCTGGGTGGGGGTGTATATGCAAGTTACATATCTTACCCATGTTCTGTGTAAATACATGTGTTTAAAATTTTCCAGCATTGCATTATGCATTTTGCCTATATTAAAAGGCTGATGAAGTCTCCTGTATTGAGATACTCTACTTTGATTTAAATGTACTTCTTGGGAGTAGAAATCACTAAGAAAAACAGTTAGATTAGATCTGCCTGCAGATTCTTCTCATCTGAGTTTGTCATAAATGACAATAGGTGTTCTATGGTTTTTATTTTAATTGACAAAAGAGTATATTGGGGCATCTGATATCACATTTATTCCTTGTGAATGCTTCTAAGATTAGCAATCAAAGTATTACTGCAAAAAATTCTCATCTTATATTTCTGTTGACTGAAAGAGAATATGAATCCAAATGAATCTCTCGCATTTCAAGAATCAAAAGGTGTCACAGAAAGTATCTGCAGTGCTGAAGTGAGAGGAGGAATACTGTGTATGCAATGTTTTTCACTGGCTAACAGCTATCTAAAAGATGAAGTTTATTTCTGTGACAGTTCCTAAGTAATTTTATATTCAGCCTCTAATAGACTAATATTGATTTCTGCAGTGTTCAGCTTTAGAATCAGAAAGCATGAGTCAGACAGAAAATAAGATGGATGTGTACATTTTGCTGAAATACAAGAATTCAGTAGTCACCAGAGATAGGAAGGCTTAGAATATGAGAGATAGTTGCCTTCACTGTAGGGTAATCTGGCCTCCATTGCATTTTTAGATTTCAGTCAGATGGTGTAATTGTTGCTTGCCTATAATCACAAAGAGATTGTTGTGTTTATACTGAGAACAAATGTCCTTTACTAAAAGGGAAAAAGAAACTGAAATGAACATAGGGTCATTCAAATTCTTTAAAGATGTGTTATTCGAAGTTCTAAATATATCACCTATGCTATGAGATATACCAACAAGTGACTTGTTGATATTCCATATTTTTTCTTTTTTTCCTTTAATGATACAGGAGAAATATAGGTTTAGCAAAATTTTTATACTTCTTGTCACTTTGCCAGAGATACAATGAAATGGATATTAAAAGATTCAAGAGATAAACAGTAAAAATTCAGGGTATAGAAGTAGAATTCCCCAATTCTTGATGGGAATGACTGTACAACATGGAAGTCTTTGACAGTTTTTACAATCTAATTGTAATATTTACTTTTCTTAAATCATTTGTTACGTGTTGCATTGTACTCTTTGTCACACAACTATTTATGTATACACACTATATATATGTGGTATTTATGCATCTATATATATGAAGTACACACAGATTTTTTCTTTTTTTTTTTTTTTTTTTTTGTCCTTAAATTCTTCATATCAAATGCTTAAATGTTATTTTTGACAGGTTCCAACTCTTAAACAAGATATGTTAACAGTGGTATGCAAGCATTACATTTTCACACAACATTGAGAAATTCATCAGCATTGCATTAAGCAATCTTATTTTCAAAATTCCTCCCTGTATCTGTGAGAAAACTGGTTAAGAGTCCCTAATGTTGACAGTTTTTTTTCCTTTTCTTTTCTTTTTTAAAGTGTGTGTGTGATGTTTTTGTCCTTGGCAAAGTTAAAGCAGATCTTTATCTTACTCCTAAAATCATCATGAACTTTACACTACTGAAAACAAAACAAAACAAAAAACAACAACAAAAAACACCCTAAAACAACAAAAATATATATAGTTTTTGCCTTCTTATGAAGATATCACTGTTTTTTCAGATCATCAGTTAGTCTAAAAAATAAACTTAAATTTAATAAGAAATTCTCTCAGAAGATTTAAACAAAAACTTTGAGGTCTCTAAAACTTCACCAAACTGAGTGTGAAGTTATTTATTCATAGATAGTTATTCATCTTTTTTTATTTTTTATTTTCCATATTCTGTCCTTAAAATGAAGAATTCAGCCTCAGTCAAAATTAATATGAGTTAAATATAAGCAGGTATAAAAGGCATGCATATCTATCTACATTTATACAGATAACTCGTATGCATGGAGAGTTATATATGTCATGGAGAATCCAGAATTTCTAATAAAATTTAGTTTTGGGGTAGCAACAGAATTCACGTTCATTCCTGCTAAATTGTGATACCAAATTGATGCTTATTAGGTCTTTAGCTTCATAGTAGATTTGCTTAACATTTCAATTGGCATTGAAAAGTTAAGCAACTCAGTGAGTGTGTGTTAGGTAACTTGTCCAAGACAATTAGATATCAATATGCTGTTTTAATAATTTCTCAAGTTAATCTATTTTCCAAACTGCTAGACTGACTAAACCTCTGCATCAGAGGATAGAGAAATTCTGATGCAGTGAGACTTGGTAAGGTCAAATTTATCCTGCAGTGCATTTAAGATAGCTATTAATTTCCATTATAGCTATCTATATAATGGAATGTTCCTGTACTCTTCCATTGTACAATTTTGTGCCCATATAGTAAGAAATTTATTGAGGAGCATTCAGGTAGGTGAATGTAGAGTAGGAACTCAATTTTTTTTTTTTTTAATTGGGAATTGTCGTGTTCCTGAACAACTATTTCACTTTAAAGTTCCATTAATGTAAATAATAGGGCTAAATCCAGTGTGATGACTGGGGCATTTTGGACTTTAGATCAGATGAACAAGCATATTTTATTCAAACACTAAGTTTGTGTCTTATTTGAGTGGACCTTTGAATGTTACTTTGTCCATGCCTGTGGACAGAAGCTTCAGGTAAAAGGAATCTCCTATCTTGGAACATGACCACAATTATTCCAGGAGACAAGTGTGCAAGTGCTATACCAAAATACCACCAGAGTTTAAAGAATGATGGTAAATAGCACTTGTGGAATATTCTAGCCTGTCATAATTTGTCTGAAACACAGAAAGAATCACAAACCTGAACTGAAACCAAAAATCCTCTTTTAAGGTATAATAAATAATTCAGGCTCTGGGTTGCAGTAAAAGTGTTTAACGTTGCTGATAAGATCAAACTTTGGTATTCAGAAGCATTTTTTTTTTTGTCAGCACTAACAGTGCACTGTCTAACTTATATGCCACCTAAGACTTCATCCACTTCACAGGTGTTTTCAGGAAGATAACAAAATTTTCATTTTAAGTGAAATTAAGGCAATATAGAGTGAGAGCACTGAATTGGGATTTGTAAGATACAGGTTCAGCTCCTGGTGCACTGCAATACCTTAATGCAAGTAAATGAGTTTATATATTGCTTTTCTTCAGTAAAGATAATATATCCCTATCTTGCTATCTTTAAAATGCAATACATGATCACAAATTGTTCCTTTATAGCAAATAATGCTAATTTTCTCTTCCCCATCTAAATTCTAGACTTTGATTACACAGACAAGGGTGAGGGAATAATATCCATAGATCTGTTTAGCTAAGTCAAAAGATTTTTTTAAATTAATCATCCCAACTGGTGACATTAATATTGAACTAACCAGCTTGAAGAGTTGGATCAATATCTTATTTGGTTTACTATAGTCAACTTGTATATGAATCTAAAGAGCTAAAATCTCTTATTTCATTTGCAGTTTCTAAAAAGATAATATGCTTGAAGTGAAGAGGCAGACCTGGGACTTTGATCATGTCTGTTTTTTCATTTTTCAGCTGAAAGTCAGGAGTCTGTTGTGTTCAGACAAATTATACTTTATTTCAAGTAGTATTAGTATGATTTCTCCACATGTACTATTAACTATAAATTCACATCACTTTGCATTGTGTTAATTAGATATTTTATCTAAAGAGTTGGTATAATCTATTCTATGACTCTGGAATTACAGAACAGAAATAATAGTCAAAATGATTAAACTGCTAAGTTGGAGGTGGCTTCTGTAGTTGATATGGAACAGATGTGCCTCTAGGTTATCTAAATCAAATACAGGAGTGAATAAAATTGAGTTGTCATCTAATTAATGGGTTCTTCAAACCCATATAAATAAATAAATGTCCCACATTATCCAACCCTATTACACCCTAATGAACTTTCATTTCAGCCATTGTCCATCTTGGCAGAGAGCGCACCTAGGTGGTGATTATTTAATATATTGCTTATTTTCTGTCATAACTTGAGATGTTTCATTCTTCTTCTGGGTTTGGAATACATGGATGAAATATAACAGAAATCAGGAGGTGACTCTTCACTGCCTGAAGGGTTTGCATTTTCAATAGTTCTTTAATTAGACAGAAGCACCTAAAGATAATGATGTATAAGAAAAAAATAAGAAAATTTAAAAGATAGGGATTTGGAAGAAAAGATGAAATGATTTATTTTATTTTAATTTAATTTATTTTTTTTTTTTACTGGAAGCAAGATTATACTGGAATTAAATGAATCTTGAAGGTGTAAGCACTGTTTTTATAAGATTGGAGTTTTTTATAGCAGTGGGTAAAGTTATCTTCACATTTCTATTACAATTTTCATTTTGGAGTGACTTGTAAATCTGCTACAATAGTATCCTCACTGGAGGAGAAAAGGCTGGGATACCATAAAGTGCCTTGTATACATTAGACTTCTTGTATTTGGGCTAACTGAAAGATTTATTTATATATTTATTTAGTCTCTAAAGGTGCCTGCTTAATTAGATAACTACATAGTAACCTGTTACTTTAATTTCATCAGAGAATTAATGTGGTGGGAGTTGGAGCTATTCTTTGAACCCTAGAGACAGTTTCTTCAGTCTAGAGTTGTGGCAAATGGAAGTCATAAGGAAGATATTTGCAGTGCTGCTGCCTGTACTCAATCTCTCAAGTGAGTATATTTGTTCCTTTTTGCTGTAAAGCTGTTTGGCATGATAGACTGTCAGTACAATACCTTTTGGGCTAGAATGGCCCTTCTTGGGCACTGAACAGCTTCATTTTCTTGATGACAGCAGCAAACCAAGAAATCCTCCTTCAGAAGAGGGACAAGGAGATAGAGGTGGGGTAACACCTCATCCTGCTGTCTGGGTGCAAACAGCAGTGCCTGTTGTACTCTCCTAAGGTACTCTCTCTGTTCTGTAAAGACTGTTGAGTACATGGAGTAGTGTGCTAGTCTGACCTCCTTTTCCTGCAGCTCTAAGACAACACTGTGTGACTAGACCAATGAAGTATATAGTAGTCACCAAGGCACTGAGCATGAATAATTCAAGATGGATTGAATTTTAAACTACTGAGAGTATCTTTGGAAGACAGATAAGCAGAGGTGGGGGCACAAGTCAAATCCATGGCACCAGATACCAAAACTGAGACAAAGGGAATACCAACTAATTAATTGCTTTTGCTGTGCCAAGTATGATATATGCCTTTAACTAGAATATGAATGAAATCAATCAAGGGAGAGTGGATACAGGCAGTATGGCAAAAGGCTTATGTGATATACAGAATAATTTTTGCTGCAGCTCAGGAAGTCCAAATAGACCCTCTCTCATCACGGATGTCTATTTTGTACCTTCAGTGTTACTTTCCCCAACAGATTTGAGAAACTGTCCTGTGTTTTGGGGATAAGGGAGGAGGCAAATGATCTCTTGCCACTGCACTTGTCAGATAAAACATTTTTAGTGTTTTATCACAAATAGAGACAAAAAAAAAAAAGAGTGGAAAAAGTCCAAAGTTTAGACAGCATTTTTGACTCCCAGTAAAAGGAATACAAGACAGATTTATTATTATTATTATTATTGCTATAGCTAACTTGTCATATTTCTATTTTATTAAGTAGTATGTGTTTGTTCCAGTTTATGTTTCTTGAAAAGGTATGGTGAAGGATGTCAATATGATAAAACTGGAAAGCATCCACCAATAGTGTATTACCACTATATAGGAAGCCAGTTGATGTAATCTTTCTGGATTTCAGTAAAGTTTTCGATACTGTCTCTCAAGGTATTCTGGGCAAAATGACCAGAATACAGTTAGATAAAGGCATAATAATACAGTTAGATAAAGGCATAATAAGATGGGTGGTGGCTGATGGGTTGGGCCCAGAGGGTTCTTGTAAATGGGGTTATGTTGGGATGATGATCTGTTTCCCAGGGTTACATTTTAGGACCAGTCCTCTTCAATGTTTTCATAAACGATTTGGATGTAGGACTTGAAGGCTTTTTGAGCAAGTCTGTGGATGATACCAAATTGGGTGGAGCTGTTGACCCTATTGAGGGTGGTGAGGCCTTGCAGAGAGATCTAGAGAAATTAGAGAGCCGGGTGAACAACAACAATATGAAGTTTAACAAAACCAAATGCTGGATTCTAGACCTGGGAAGGTGCAACCCTGGCTATACTTACAGACTGGGAGACAAGATACTGGAGATCAGCCCCACAGAAAGGGATCTGAAGGTTTTGGTCAACAGCAAGCTGAACATGAGCCAGCAGTGTGCCTTGGTGGACAGGAGGGCCAGCCATACCCTGGGGTACATCTGGCACAGCATTGCTAGCTGGTCAAGTGAAGGGATTGTCCTGCTCTGCTTTGTGCTGGTGTGGCCTCACCTTGACTACTGTGTGCAGTTTTGGGCACCAGAGTATAAGAAAGATATAAAACTGTTAGAGTCCATAGGAAGGCTGTGAAGATGGTGAAGGGTCTGAAGGGCAAGACGTATGAGGAGCAGCTGAAGTCACTTGGTTTGTTCAGTCTGGAGAAGAGAAGACTGAGGGGAGACCTCATCGCGGTCTACAGCTTCCTCATGAGGGGAGTGGAGGGGTGGGCACTGAGCTCTGCTCTCTGGTGACAGCGACAGGACCCAAAGAAATGGCTTGAAGCTGCAACAGGGGTTGTTCAGGTTGGATATCAGGGAAAGGTTCTTCACCGAAAGGGTGGTTGGACACCGGAATAGGCTCCCCAGAGATGTGGTGACAACACCAAGCCTGCCAGAGTTCAAGAAGAATTTGGACAGCGCTCTCAGATACATGGTCTGATTTTTTGGGTGGTCCTTTGGGGACTCAGGAGTTGTACTCGGTGATCCTTGTGTACCCCTTCCAACTTGGGATATTCTATGATACGGAGCTAATGTGTGCAGGATATTAAGATAATGCATTCCTTTCATCACATATCAGTAACAGCCATCAGAATAAAATAAATAAAAGAATAAAGCCCAGATGTCCCCAAAAGAATACAACAGATTCAAAGACTAAACCTGTTCACAAGCTTTCAAATATCTTGAAAACTATGAGACTTGTAAGCACTGATTCTATTCAATATCTTTCCTTTTATCTGAAATATTGGCTTTGGGTTTTGATTTCCCCGCCTCATCTCCAAAAACAAAAAATGCAAACAACCTCCCCTGGGCTAACACAGAAGGCCATGGAGATTTATTTTTTTCATAACCCTTTGTAATTCTGAAGCATTTCAGTAATTTAAAAGAGCTAAGTCAGCCCAGATATTTTTCCTTCTGCAAATCTTGAACTTCAGAGCTCTATGCCTTAGAAGCAATAATTCTCTTTACTGTAATAAGTTTTATCGCCAGATTTCTAAAGGATAAATAGCCACATTTATAAAAGCATAAATATGTTAGTGTCAAATTGGTAACTCCAACTTTCTGTGAGGTTACTTAAAATAAAGATATTCATCTTGTAGCTGAGAAAATGAGGTGCATATTTTTGCAAAATACGTAATACATCTTGATATTTAATAACGACATTAAAATCAGTTCATATATTCCCACATATATGCATTTTAAGCACACACGCACACACATACCAAATTCTTTAATCATTAGATAATTAAGATTTTTTAAGTATTCCAACATTTTGGAATACTGACCTTTCGAATATCTTTACATTTTTAAAGAGGCAGTAGACATAAGAACTGTATTATTTAAGCATTGTAGCCTTTGAGGAATATGTACTACAATAGTGCTGTGTTCTTTGAGATCAAAAGGCCAGCAGTGCTGGAGTAAGCACATCTCTTGTGGATTAATTATAATGAAATTACTCATTTGGAACACTATGGCAGAGCTTTGACACTACCCAAGCTGCAGTAAAAATTTCATGTGAGCTTTCTTTGCAAGGGGAGAAAAGCTGCAATGACAAAAGATGTTTTATTTATAGCAACTGTCTGTACCAGTGAGAGAAGAGCTACTGCTCACATTTTGATAGCCAATATTTTCACTGTAGCAGGTAGTTATTCTTCACCTACAGTACATCTGTGATGCTTAAAATAGATATACATGATAGGAAGAATAGAAATTCATTTAGCTATTATCTTCATGGCCTTCATCTGAGTGAAAGATCTCTTGAAATCTGGAAATTCCACTTTTAAAGAGACATTTTTAGTTTTAGAAGTGGGAGGGAACAAAATGTCTGAAAAAAGAGAATATCTAAGCTTTCTGAAACATAATGAAGCTCTCCAAATCATCCCCGATCTGAGGAAGCTGTTTGGAATTGCATCAGACCCAAGTGTACACATAAACAATGTTGGTATATTTGTGGGCTAGCGCAGATTCTCCTCCCATTTATGGCTAGAGTCCGTGCTCCTAATTTCCAATGCAGGAGAAGTCCAGCTTAGTTTGTTTTATATAAAATTGCTTGTGCAACTTATCAAAAGGTCAAGAAGAAAAAACAGAGCTGGTTCAAAGCAATTATTAGTGTAGTCTATGGATTGAGCTGAATGAGTCACGTAGTTAAGGGCAGCACAGAACTTGAACTGGATACCAAGATCAGGGTGTTAGAAATAAGATTTAGTTAAAGAAATACCAGAATAAATAGCTCAGTTTTTCTCTCTTTTGAGCTCTCTTCTGTCACCCTGATAAATAAAGGAGTGCTGTGTTATTTCTCTCATTTATACTGCCCTAGGTAGTGTCTGGGCTAGCAAAACAAGAGAGTATCTTGTGACTGATAGTGGTACAGATCAAGGGTCAAAGCAGCCTCAATGTCAGCGCAGATTTGCTAGGTCAGGTAATATGGCTGTTCTGTCAGTTCAGCAGCGAGCCCACAACACAGGCCAGAGGCCACATCAGGTCACCAGCACCAGAAAGATGACCTTCATTGTCTTTGAGTCTTCTATTCAGCACTACTTTTGTAGTATTTTCCTCAAAGCAAATAAAATCACTTTACAAACAGCACTCCAGTTAATTTCAAACTCTCTAGGAAGGACAGTATTAACTGTTTAAAGTCTCACCTGGTACTTTTTCCTTAGAAGAATTCTACATAGCTAAATGTGAAGATTAGAGAGGAGGAAAATAAAATTAATGCCTTAATTAATGCCTAAGCTATCAAATGTTTTATCCATTCTTCAGTAAAAATACAAGAAAAAAATGTTCTTGCTTAGTGAGAAGCTGCTTTTTAAAAGCAAGTTTCAGCCCTAGGATTAAGTTAGTTTGAAGGTCTCTGTAGACAGCGCCTCTAGGCCTTCCTTAATGTTATACAACAGCACAGATGCGTTTTCTCTTTGGATGCTTTGGAACGATTTATTCTATCCAGGCTAACACATGGCAACCTGAGATAGATCAGATTTCAGGGCTAGGTTTCTGGTTGGGACACTGAATCTTTTTGTTAACATGACTCATTACTTCAAAGATAACATCTGGGTGAAATACATTCAATTCTCAAGTACATCTAGAGCTTTTCCCCTTCTGTTGCTTTCAGTGAAGACCATGAAACCTGAAGTACCTGAGAGCTAGGGGCAAGACTGCACTGAAGACTGTATCTATGAAGAATAGCATTTTTTACTGAGGAACTTAAAGGCTGTCATAAAATACATTTTAACAGTTAGAGAGATTGGGGTGAGAAATTTGAGGTTGCAACACAGTATCCTAAAGATTATTGAAAATATAGAAATTAAAGGAAGATCCACAGATTTCTTCAAAAGACAAGCAGTTTCTGTGCTAAAATTTGTGCAATACTAGTATTTGTATGCATACTGCAATTACTCCTGAAGCCTCAGCACCGTATTATAACATCTCTGTCTCTCTTGTAATAATCTGGAATTTCTGACAAACTCTGAAATTTCACTGACAAGAATTTACTGGCTGATGGAGAAGAGGGTTTGTTCCGGTGATGTTCAGATTTCTTACACTATTCATTTGAAAAATAGGCATGAACTATGACTATAGAAATTAGGAGCTTCCAGTTGAATCGTGGACAGGGAATTAGACTTGTGCTTTTTATGGTTAGAATTGAAAAATGAAATTCATTTTAAACACCAGGCTTAAATCTACATTTGTCTTAAATGATAATGGAAAACTTTAGGTAAACTAAATAAGCAGTTCTGTAATTATGGATGAGTTTCCAGAACTACAAGCAAATGTAGAAAGTGAGTATGTGGCAGATTTATTTCAGATTATAAATAATTTCAAAAAAGCTTAGTTTCTATGATTCCAATTTAAGTACAAGGGAGCTCTAAATCCTTTCCAATCTTGGTTTTGTGTATCCTACTGATCCTACATACACCTTTATCAGTTTCAATCCCCAAATCACTTTTCTCCTACAAAGCGCTTGTCAGTTAACCATAACCAATAAAGAATTTCCTGAAGTTTCATTATATTTGTGAGCATAAACTTCACTATATTCGATATGTTGGTTGCAACATCAATTTAAGCATCTTGCAGTTTTGACAGAAATCTCAGTAGATTAGCTGTGAGTTATGTAGGGAGAACTGTACAATCATAGATTAGCTGAGATGAGTGAATGAATGTGAGTTATTCTGAATTCCAAATTAACATGCTCAACTAAGACTGTCCTTCCAGGAAACTTTTGCCATCTCCTTGGAAGTAGCAATTATTCTACAGCAATACTGATGCTTCAGTGAACCATCTACTATTGTTTTACTTCAAAGGAAAGCAATAAAGTAATTCAAAACTCTGGGATTGTCTGATATTCTAGGGACCACCTAGCTGAACAACCATTCTGCCAAACCGTTATTAAAGTATCTCTGAAAAATTGATCTATTGGAAACAGTATTCTATAACAGAAGATCAGCTTAGTTATCATGATCCCTGTGGGATCCCAGTGGGTTTTTCCAACAAAAAACCCTGGCTGGCATGTTAAATACCAAGAAGACATTTGTTTTCTAGGTAATAAAACTAGAAAAAGACACACACAAAACAACAATAACAACAAAAACACCCCCAAAACAACTAACAAACAAACAAACAAAAACCACCCAAACAAACAGACAGACAAACAAAAACAACAGAATTGTTCTTCTTAGTATCCTTAGGAATTTAATTAAATCATTGCAAAACAACTTTGTAATGATTAAGAATTCTGAGATAGAACTCAGTTGTTTAAAATAGTAGTTATTTGTACAGTATTTCTGAAAACAACCACATTACCAAATTGCTTTATTTAAAGTGGTCCTAAGCTTGTTTTAAAATCAAAAGACACCTTATTTTTTCCCATGCAACAACACAGGAGCAATGGACTTAAACTTTAGTTCTATGTGATTTTGATAAGCAGGTTCTGAAAGTTAAGAAAAGGTGATTTAACACCACTGCTTAGTGGAGAACAACGTAAAAACTTCTCAGAAAGCACTTATGTTGGTACAGTCACAGTGGAGTGCTGCAGTATGTGAAGGAAGGACTTGTTTAGGTACAGAAGTAGAAGAAACTCATTACCACAGAAGTTTGTCTAAGCTTCATCTGCTATACTCTCTCCAATGTTAAAAGAAATTTTAACAAAAAAAGTTCTCTACGTCATGATCCATCATATCAGGATAAGGCAAAACAAATGTAATAATATTTCTTAGCTTAAAATCCATTTAGGCACATTCCAGCTGGCTATCCCAGAGCTGATCTAATGTTTCTCAGTACTTTTGGTAAAATTTAATATCATGATAGGTTTTGGGAAAAGGACAAAAGAAGAACAGGCCCAGGAGAGTTAGTGGGATCTCTGGGTGGGTTCAGGGATTCAAGGAGGAGAATGGCTGGAAGCTTTTGAAACTATTTGGTGGCCAATCCCTTTTCTCTCTTTTCCCTCTTCAGGGATTTCTAAGAACTCCTTAATTCTTAGAATCATTTCTGTTTAGGATTTAATATCTCCCTCTACTTTGCATATACCTATGTCCTTTTTCATGTAGTCACCTTCCTTCTTACCCCTTTCAGTTAATGTGCAAGTATGCCCATTCAACTCTCTTTCAACTGTTTCCCAAGTTGTTGTAAAGGAATGCAGAATAAATCCTCTCTGTTTTTCTACTAGTACAGAGAAAGGCCAAGATAAAAAACAGAAGAGAGGACACTCGTGCATATTACCTTGCTATCAAAACAAGTAGGAATCTTGCCAGGTGGTAGTTATACATCAGTTAAAGTCACCTGTCCTACAGATAATCAAAATAAGCAATCTGCCATGCTATCCTGTCTTCTGCCCTGTGCTGCTGGATTGGTATTTGGGCATAAATAGCCACAGTTTAGGAAGACACTGATGAGTGAGATTCATAATTTGATACAGCCACTCCTGGATATTGCTACTGTGTAAATGAAAGAGAAGCAGTATCTCAGGACAGTTTGGTACAGCTGCTGACATTTTTGAGTAACCAGGGTTGGGGTAAAGGTGGTTGAATAGAGGCAGCAGGCTTAAGATGGGTGCAGCTGTTTTACTGCTAGAGATCTTGTACATAAAGTGAAATAAATACAATGACAAATAGCCTTTTTTTTTTTTTTTGGTAGAATAATTACATGCCTACTAGTGGTTGTATAGTACAAAGAACAGTATCAAGATATTCCTTTCATAACCAGAACTGTGGCAATGGTACAACGAATGCATAAGGAAATCATGTTTACTGCTGCTAAGAAACTCATCTAACATACTGAAGTCCCAGTCCCCAGGCAGCGTATTAGCTGTCATATTTAAACATGTTTTTTATCTCAGTTCAGGGCTTAGCAACGGGAGTTGAATTGCAGTAGAGTCATACTGACACCAGGAGGTTATCAGCATTCCTGGGAAGAGTTGTATGAATATGGAAATGCTAACGTGTGTTGCAAAAGCTTCTTAAAAATGCAGTCATTGAACAAAAAAGCAACAAATAAGACCTGGAATGTCCACTTTCACTGTAGGCTTTTCATCTGATACTTTATTTTCAAGACAGGTATCCTTCTCTCCTTCTTGGGGTTGTAGCTTGGGGGCTTTTCAGCTAATCCTGTGTACCACGTACCTGTATGTATCAGGACAACATCTTTCCATTGATTGTCATAGTAAGGGGGGTGCAATTAATAGGAAAATATCTGCAAGGATAAATTCATGGATCCATTCACACAAAGGAAAGGGGCATGTATGAAATTCTAAGTAATAAAATATTGCAGAGGACAGTGGTGGCTCCCCTCACTTCTAAGGCTTGCTTTTTTTTTTTTTAATCCCCTGTTAATTAAGGTGTGGTGTAACTGGCTAGATTCTAGCAAATCTGTTGAGCCCTTGTCTCTGCTGCTGGTGGTACTAACTTCCACAAGCTTGTGCTGATTCATTCCAGTAAGATGTAGTGTACTGTGTGTATCATCAATTATTTATTTATTGTGGTTTGTATATAATAACCATAAGCAAAAAAGTCTGCTGCTTCTTCCTTTTCCTTGAGAGGCTGATGAGGTGTAATTGCTATAAATTGTTCCTGATATCATCATCTGTTGGCTTTTTTTTTTCTTTTTTTTTTCTTTCTTGCTTTAGATAAATATAGGTATAAATCAGGAAACAATAACAATTCAGTTATTCTCATCCAGAGTAATTCTGAAAGAGCATTGAGTCTATTATTATGTTACATTCAAAGAAAGGTGAGCAAAACATATAAGCAGCTGTTGGTATGGGAGATAAGACTAAGATAGTTTGGTTTTAACAGCAAGTTTATACTAGTGCTTGATGCTTCTAAGATCATACTTATGAGAAAAAATAAATATTGATTGACTATAACAATATCTGATATTTAAAAACAAGGAGGCTTATGATAAGAATGACCGCTGGAAATAAAATAACTGCTTTCTTCCCCAAAAACAGTGTTTCAGTTTTAATCTTCCTGCTTTGTTGTTTCTGTATTTTGTTACTATGGTACATATTGCTCCACTGTAAGAGTTCCACAGGATCATACAACCAAGAATCAATGTGGTCTCTGTAAATGAAATGCAATTTGAAATCTATGGATTTGCTAATACAAACATTTTTGTTAATTTTGTCTGTCTACAGGCAGACAGCCTGTATATCAAGTCTCAGCTTACTGGTGAGAGGATAGGATAGAATAGGATATCTTGAGTTAGAGGGGACCTACAGGGATCATGAAATCCAAATCCTGGCTCCACACAAGACTACCTAAACCTTAAAGTATACATCTGAGAGGATTGTCCAAATGATTCTTGATCTCTGTCAGGCTCAGTGCTGTGATCACTTTCCTGGTGAGCATATTCAGTGCCCAACCACCCACTCAGTGAAGAACCTTTTTCTTATATATGACCTGAACCTCCCCTGATGCAGCCTTTTTTCTTTTTTTTTTTCCTTTCTCCCATAGGGGGAAATGTATTCTGCATAGAAACAAATACTTGAATGTAGATGTTTATACTTTGAGTTTGAAAACAACCAAAACTTAAGGAAGTCATCCTGTATTTCTTCATTTTGAGTTGTAAGTGTGAGGCCATTATATCTTTTTTAAAGTCATGCCCAACTCTGTCACAGTCAGTGATAACCTGGACAGTAATTTTTAGTTCTTGGGCAGCTGAGCTGATGGAAATACAAATCTGTTTCAGATAATGAAGCCATATCTCTGCTACCTAGACTTTGCAGGGTAAATCAAGGAATATAGGTGAGTATTACAACTGTTCATTGTGGGTAGAGGCTATCTGTATTTAGTGGTAAGCTTAAATATTGTTACAGCAAATAAGTAGAGCAAATGTCATCAAGAAAGATTTGTTGATGAGACCTTCCGATTTCTTATTTCAAAGTCATTGATACTAAATCATTTGTTTTCCACACTATTATTTTTTTAAGCTGCTAGATAGTATCATTTCCATTCTTTTTCTGATCTGTGGCCATGTACAATCTATGTATTTCTGCTAAAACAAATGTATAGTAAGAAAAAAAAAAACAACACAAACATACAAAAAAAAAGCCAGCTAAGGCTCAGACAGTTACTTGTATCAGGCAGGGGAAGTACTCTGTCACCTGGAGTTAAATTAAGAAAGACATCTACTTTGTTGGACATTGCAGGGAATGAATGTGAACCGTTAGTATCTGTCAGAGATGTGGGGGATACAGAAAGACAGACAGATAAGTACTCTGTTTTTACTGAAGTGAGTGCAGACTTCATGCAATTATGTAGCCCTAATTCTGGCATAGCATTATGTTGGACTATTTGTGCTTCATAACAAATTTCTCCTTAGATTAATGGCTAACACTAGCCTGGAAACTTTTATTGTACTACCACTAGGTGGTGAGGTCGGCTAACAGTTTGTAAAACCGATGCACTTCCCTCCGGGGTGAGGAGATTCCTCCCCTGAAGGACGTGACACAGTCGCCTACCCAGTGTCGGAAAGGACATGCAGATCTTCTGGTTCTTCACAGAAAGAGTAAGTCCCGTCTGCAGGGGAAGTCACCATAAACCTGGTGCTTCACTGTACTTAATCTGTACAAGATAAAATATCATCTTAAAAGTATTTGCTCTACCCTTTTGTTGGATTATTTGAGAGACTCTAAATTCCCTCCATGAAATGAGTCATAATTTAAATTCCAGTAGAAAATGGAAAAAGAGACACAAAGTTAAGCTACTTCTCTATTTCACTGCATTCTATCTTACAATTTAAATCTGTGCAGTGAGTCCTGTCCATAATTTCTCCCCCTCTCTCTCAAAATCACAAAAGAACAAACAAAAAAATAAGCAAATAGAAACGAATGAGAATTCCACTGAGAAAGCTATATATTCAGTGTTTTATCTAAACTCTCTAAACTGTTTAATTTTTAGAGTCCACCAAATACTTAATCATTCCCTTATCATTAACCCCAGAATTATCCCCCTCCTCCTGCCCCAGCCCTTATCAAAAAATGGCAACAAAAATACAGGAAAACAGAACAATTTTGAATTTTGTGCATTTGGTTGGAGTGGAATACAGGAAAGAATAGTTTAGGTAAGGGGAGGGGGGTGTTTTAGTTGTCACATTTCCATTTTAAGCTTCCCAAATATTTTACAAAAAACAACCAACAAACAAATATTTATTTTCATTTGTAGCATAAACAGAATGATTATGTGAAATAGTCTTTTTGATTTGGGAAAACAGCATTATTTACCAGGAAAAAAATAAATTGACAATTCAGCTTTGGTTTTGGTTTTAGGGGAGCTGGAATATTATAAATTATATAAAATTGCAAAACAGTTGAATGACTGAGTGAGCAGAGTCATAAAGTAGAAAAAGTAGGTATTTTTACTAACTAGTACATTAATCTTATGAAGCATAATGGCTTAGTGGTAGACTTGGCAGTGCTAGGTTAATGGTTGGACTTGACGATCTTAGAGGTTTTTTCCAACCTAAATGATTCTATTATTCTATGGTTCTATTTGGGGAATAAATTGCATTTAAATATTTCCTTCTTATTTATAGTTTATTGTAATTATTTGCAGGACAAAATCCTAATTGTAAATTTTATTTTTCTCTTCTGTGTTTTGTGATACTTAATTCACAGCATTATGTACCCAATTGTAATTCTTCCCCCCCCCCTCCCCCCCCAACTTATATTCAGAAATAAATGCCAGTCTAGTAGTAGATTAACATCTACTAGATGTGCAAAGTTTTGTGAGAATTATTGTGGCTCCCTGTGAGGCCATTTGGGCATTATTGAGAGGGGTGTTGTGTGGGATGTGCACTGCCTTTTTTGTATATATGTTCATCTTGTATATTACAAATTTGAGTACTGAAATTAAAAACACATTTATACTGATTTTAATATTTTTAACTGACCCAATGATTTCATCAATAAGGTAGGATTTACGTATAAAAATGCAGTAACTTTCAAGTTCACCAAATAATATTTTCTCCGCATATATATATATATATTTATACATATAAATGTATGAAAGGGATCCACAAAAATCACAAAGAGGCAAGATGAAAATCAAAAAGTAAAATACTGAGGGAGATAGAGAGCATGAGAAAGGTGTATCTGTTCGAAGAACAAAAATTAACTATTTTAAATCTCATATTACATAAACAAGTATACCTATGCTGCTGATGAATCCTTTTCATTTTCTTTGATGTTGTTGCAATGTTGTTGAAGTATGCACTTCCCTGGCATGTGCTAAGAGACGGTCACAAGTCCCATTGCCCCCTGCCAGATGTACTTGAGTATTAGTAACAGGAGATCGTCTTTGTGATTAATGTCCTGTCAAAACAGGATCTGTCCAGATCCCTTCCTTCATACTTCCAGGGGATTATTTCAGGCTAAAAAGTGTTTGAACGGTTTTTCAGTGATTAGAGGAGGGAGATGCTGCTAAAAATTCCTACAGAAACAGAATAAGCTTAAAGATGAAATACAGAAAAGCTTTTCTGGTCCCACTATTGTTGGAGGCAGGGTGGCTTTCAAACTTTGCTATATGGAAAGCTGCCTAGTCCTGGCTGAAATTCACCAAAGCAGTTCTTACATTTGAGATAAGCTGTGGATGCAAATCAAGTGAAATGCCACAACCTTTCCACGTGTCAGGCACCTCCTCTAAAAAACAGCTTTCCCATCTAATGCTACTTCCCAAATTTTGGGGGGCATAGCAATATTGCTCAGTCTTACACCTATATTAGAAATGTATTATGCTGAAAAGGGATTCATACATGGAAGAGGGTCTGCACATTTTGTACGTATAAAGCAAATTCTTCTCAAGTGCTAAATCCTGTTTCAAATAACTCTCAGGGAAGCTTTAATTTTGGCCCTGTGTTGATGCCAAGAGGGAACTGACTTACTACTCTTCTGAAAGCAAACAAACAAATAAAGAACCCGTAGTTCTGAGTCTATATTGATAAATTATTCTGAAAACAGAAACAGCAGAAAATACTAGTGTAGGTTTTTGTTTTGTTTTGTTTGTTTGCTTGCTTTGGAAGGTGTGGGAGAGGTTTGGTATTTACATCTATTGTTCTTAAGTCTACTTTTGACTTTAACATTTTTTTTTAATGGATTTCTTAGGTTTAAATGAAGGAAGCATCCTTTTGCCTGCATCAGCTGAAATTTAAGCAGGATTTACATCTCCAGCTTTTCAATAGCATCATACTGGGGATCATGTCCTTGCTCTCATGAATGCTTTCAGCCACTGGGTGGAGAACTTGTCTAACAAACTGTCTCGCTATGACAGAGTGAAAATCAATCCAACTATACTTTGCTGGCTGGGCAAATTTGTTTAATACAGGTCATATATTAGGCTTTTCTTTTCCAGTGGTCAACGTGGTTCAATTTCCAGCTAGGACATAATTTGCACAATAACCTGAAGTTGAAATTAATACTAAGAAACAAGCTGTACTGTGCGTAAGAAAAATCCATTAACCCATCTGCATTAGAGGAAGAAGCTGACCAATGGAATTGAAGCACATTTGTTATACTCTAAGAAGAAAGTTTCAGACAAATATCACAGGAACCAGGATGACACTCCAATAAGATAACTTTAGGTTTAATCTTAGCTGCAAATAAGAATATTATTATGATGATTTATTTGTAGTACTATCTTGTCTAAAGGACTCAGATAAAATCAGAGCCACAATGTGCTAAGCACTGTGCAATTATATCCAGCAGAAGTTGTTACCTTCCAAGTGGAGCTTGTTTTTTAAGTAGATAAAGGTAAGGATCCATTTCAAGACAGAAGAACAAAACAGAGCTGTCCAAAGTGATGGAGTTGGTCAATAACAGAGCTAAGGATAGAATCCAAGTTTCTGATACTTGATCATGTCTCCTCGTTACCTGGTAGCCCCCGTGATACTAATGCTTACATGTATCAATCTGGTAAGTGCTATTTCAAAACAGAGCAGGCACGTCAGAATCTGGGGCTCTACTAAATAAAGATTTTGAATGGTGACATAAAATATGGGTAAAAACACTTTAAAGGGATGGCTTCCCAATAGTAGTTTAGTAGGGGGGGGAAGGTTTATTTATTTATTTATTTTTTAAACAGAAGTCAGCTCTACTCAGAAAGAAGAAAATGTTTCTCCTTTATGAAATCAAACTTCCTTTCCTATGTATGTTCTGCAAAAAGTTTAAAATTCAAAGGAAACATTTTCATCAGTGTATTGTGTGGTGTAACATAATGTCTAGTATGAAGCCAAAACTTTTGTGAAACAGAGATGTCTGTTCTTCTAGTAGACCCTGCTAAGAACTAAATAATTTACAAGGTATTGCTTTTGCCTTTTAAAATATGTGTGAGGTGACAGCTCTCTGGATATTACTTATGATGATCTCCTTTATATCAAGTTGGAATATTTCTATCATAAAAAAGTTTATCACAAACAAGTGTCAGACTAAATTAGTAATACAGGATGTTCTTACATATATACTTGTATTTGGTTTAGAAAGATGGAAATTATTCTGGGATGGATTACATCAGCTTTACTCTTATTAAACAGTAACTTCTGCTGCAAGTCATCTCAGTGGTCAGTAAGAGTAAAGTAGTATGGAAAAAAATATGGGTCTAGCAAGATTAGTGACAAAAAACTTTGAATGGAATTTGAAGAGTGGCAAAATCCATCATTTGTTATAGATAATATGAACTGGCCTTCTGTGGGTGCCTCTGCCCTCTGTCTTTGCTTCCTTATATATGTGTATGCTTTAAAGATAGCATTGCCCAATTAATCATTTGCTTGCTATCCATCTAGCTGGAAAAAATATCTTATTGGTAATGGTTGTTGAAACTACAAGTTTGTGTAAGTAGCAAATTGGTTGAATATTCAAATTATTTTTGTGGCTGAACAAATCAACAAAAATCATCATTGGATCAGAACAAATAAAAGTTTGTTTGTTCTTCCTCTTTAGAGTCAGAAACAAAATTAATTCAGGTTGTGCTAACCATGGCATTTGCATTGGGATATGGAAAGAGAAAAACATAGTTACAGATATGCCATGTCACTGGTGCAGATAATTTGCCTAACATTTGCCTAACAGGCAATGCAGGTAATTTTGCTCTTCCTGAGTGAAGTAGATATCCTATGTCTATAGGAAAACTGCTCCATTCATTGACCTATGGAGCAAGTTCAGGAAAATTCATGACATGACATTTAAAGCTTTGTTCTGTGGCAAGAGTATTTAAATCTGGAGTTTCCCTGAGAAAGTGGGGTTTGATGAGGGCTTCCTTGGAGAAGCAAGATAGAGATAAGTTTATTCCAGCTGTCATCCTGATATTCCATAAGACTTTAAGTTATACAGTTTCACAGAGAAAGACAGAAATCTTTTCATCTGCTGAAAGATAGAACAGTCATAAGCTTTCATTACAGAACAATAAAAGAGGATAGGGCAGGAGTCAGCCATAGTTGTGTGACTAAGATTTGTGTGTTACAGCATTCTAGTATATTCTTTTAACAGTACCTCACAAAGAAAACATAAGTAAACTCCCAGATTTACCTTACTGGACTTCAGTTAGCATATCCTGTATGACATGCACAGCCCTATTTTAATACAGCTAGTCCAGATTCCTCCTTCCAGTATTGAAGGAGAACACTGGAGCTCAGGAGGTCATCTATATGTGTCAGTTTATTCTGCATACTGTGAATCATAAAACTTGTCCCAACAAGAGCATAAACATCCCAAGTACAGAGATTATTTTTAAACTCTGTGTTTAGGTAGCTACTTTCTAGATGCACAGGGACCTTTGTTTCAAGTTTCCTGACATAAATTAGTATGCAGTAAGAAAGAGGCTTTTATTGTTGATGTCCTGAGAGGAATTTTGGAGGAATTTACCTTTTTTCTGCTGACTACAAGGAAGAGACTCGAGTTTAGTGTTCAAAGCTGGACAGTAGGAAGGGTACTGTACTCACACATGACTTCAGTGCTCAATTACAGTTAATGACCAGATGCCTTTGGCCCCTTTAAAATCTGTGTATGTGTTATTATCTGCACTGGGGACAGAAACTCTCTCTAACTTGTACATTTGGGCTGTGCAGAAGTAAGAAATGTAATCAACTTCTGACTTTCTGTGCATGTTCAAACACACTCCCCCTTATTGCCCCCGATGTATAGTTGTCACAGTGTAAACATTCTGCTAAATGCTTCCTCCACCTGCTTCAAAGAATTAAAGAATCATCTCTTCACAGGAAAAATAAATGTACCAAATGTCACAATGCCTCAGGGGGATCGAAAATGATAAAACAAATGTTGTAACATTCTATTTTTGATCCAAAGGTAAACAAATGAAATGATGTGTGTACGTGTGTATACACATACATTCACTCTTTCGGTCATGTAATCCATCACTGAGGCTATTGGTTAAGGGAGAAATTGCAGTTCCAACGTATTTTCTAAACATTTAAACCTTTCTCATAAAATTATTTTGGGCTGAAAAATGTCTCCTGCTCATTTTCAAGCCAGGTCTCGGAAGTGAATTTTCTTGGAAGGTTTCATAAAAAAAAAAAAAAGTTCAGGATTTTTTTTTCATGTAATAACTTTGAAATACATTAGTTGACATTTTCCAGATGCACTTGCAGTGCTCAGCAGCTCAAAGAAAGCCCTCATTCAGGAGATGGACTAGATGGCAAAAAGCAAAGACAAATGTTCACCTTTAACCTTTCTGATTGCTATATGAGAAAAAAATATCATTTGATACTGGTAGAAACACTCCTGTTTTATGAGACATTAATCTGCTAGTTTTTCTTGTCTGCTTCTGATGGAGCTAGGTTCTTAGAAAAGGTGTACATCTGTAGTTTGCAGTGAAGTTAAATATACACTTTTTTGGGTACGAAATTAGGTCTAGATTTCACATTTCACTGGTGCAACCAGTAGAAGGAGGTGGTTCAGAAAAGAAGGAAAGAGAAAGGAAATGCCTCACTGTTTTCCCTTCAAAGTTTCCAGGAAATGATCTTTTGAATTTCAGATGGAAGAAGAGGATTGCAGACAGCTTAGGCTCCAGATCATGTGTGTGGATCTCAAAGGAATGCAGATTAATATTAGAGATTTTGTGATCTCCTGGAGGCCAAGAATGGCTGATTCTTAGGAGTGCCCAGAACTATGCTTATAAAATATATTTATTACTTTACCTTGTTATAGTCAACCCTCTCATTTATATTAGACGCATATGCTCTTTGTAATATTAAGCTGTTAACTGTTTAGAGGGGAGCCTGTATATGTTCTTACTGCTCTTAGTGCCTATTTTTGTGAGTCCAAACTCCACACTTTTAGCTATTCCTGGCACAGAAAGAAATAATCAATAACAAACTCTGTGGAAGTCTGAAGCTAATCACAGCATGAAAGAACTAACAAATCATTTGACCTGGAGGCTGTGGTTTAGTGCTATCTCCAGTGTGATTTTTGTCAGGCAACTTAGGATATACTTGAATTAGCTTTACAAGAGTTAATGCAAGCACTTGAAGCATCTTATGTCCTTCCTTCTCCTAAGGGCATATTGACCTGCACCAAGTTCCATGCTGCTGCAGCTACACTGCTGCTCATGGTGCCAAAGCAGCAGAAGCTAGCTCAGGCGTCTCTGTACTCCACTGCAGTCTGCATCTTAGACATGTGTTGCCTGCTTCTAGAATAAAGGTAGGAAGAACAACAGAGTTTTTTGTGAGGACAAATGTATGGTTGATTATGAGATCCACATTTATGCTGAGCCCCAAGCCTGCTTAGACAGAATAGGAAATTCAGTATCGCATAGCAGTAGTATTCGTGCAGCTGCCTTCTCTTGTGCTGCTGCTTCTAGCTGATAGCATTTAAGCTGCTGACGTTTGAATCAATAACTAGTTATCCTTTTTCAGAATGGAGATCATTCAATAATGGAAATGACAACAAAAGCTAAGGTGGACTCATCTGGCAAAATGAAAGCATTCATGTCAGTGGTATTAGCAGAGATTTTAGAACTCCTTTCTCAGCTGTCAAAATTTCTCCTATTCTCAAAAGGCAGCTAGCCTTTTTACAGGGGCTCTGCTTAAATTCTGACAGGATTTTTAGCTGTTTTGCTTGATTATCTTACTTCTTCAGAGCACTTTATCAATCTGTCTGATTTGAAAAAGATAAATCAAAACCTACTAACGTGGACTTTGCTATCAAATAGAATGTCCCTGATGCCATGTACTGGACTCTGACACCTGATGATTTCAAATCTGTTTGCTTTACGTTGAAAGTAAGGAAAGAAAAAAATTACAACTGGATTAAAAAATGTCTGGCTGAAAGTTCACATTTCCCCAGCACCATTTAGTAAGGTCTCACTGAAATCTGTGGAAAGTCTCCCTCTGGCTTCATGGAACTTGAATAGAGTCCGTATGGATCACATTATCATTCCTGTATTTACAGCTTGAGTTAAAGCTATGGCCATAGTAATTTTCAAAGGGCAGGAAGAGACTGTTGATATTGTAAGCAAGAGTGCAAATATTTGTTGCAACTGAAGGCTTTTTTCCACGGAAGCCAGTTAGAACAGGGAGCAGAACAATGCAGTGAAGTAATCGAAGATTTCATTGTGGACTGCAGTGAATACAGTATCAGGTTGCAGAAGCAGTTAAAATACTTTTGCCAGGTATCATTGGCAGAGCATCAGATTTTTTATACAGAATGCTGAAGAGGATGGAAAAATCTTTCGTATCTTGATGTTTTCAGATGCATTATTACACACTCTTCAGCTTTTTCCTCACAAGTTTGGCTCATTTTTCTGAGGCTTTAAATAGCTAAAAAATGGCTTTCCTAAGTTGTCCTGTTATTCTGTTATATTCTGTTATTTCTTTCTGGCATGTATGATATTGTGGAATGACATCATAGCCATTAAATCTGTCTGTCTTGCTTTAACAAACTTGTTTAAGGTTAACTGAGGCACAGGGGTTCTATTTCATGTATCTGATGCTACTCTAACTGCAGAGCACTAATTCATAATCTCTTTAAAACAATGAAAGAATAATGAGTAAGTGGGTCACTGAAGTTGTTTCAAGGCTTCTGCACTACCAATACTCTAATTCATATGTTATATATGATTGAAGCACTTTTCATTTCCTGAACTCTTCATATTGCCAGGGAATACAATCCATACTTTTTTCTTGCTATTTTAGTAAAGGCTGCTGATTCGGCAGTAAGTAAGTAAATTAGATTTAATATTAATACCCATGTTAACTGCCTGAGTAATGACACCTACAGTACTTCCCATCATTAATCTTTTCTTAAGCAGATTATGAACTAGGGTAAACATTACACATATATATATATGTCTATATATACATACATACACGCACACATATTTACACATAATCCCAAGAGATATAACAGTATGAGAAGACTGATAAAGTGTAATACTGCCGTAAAACTACTGAGTATAACTCATTACATTTCTCTACATATCCATTTGTGTGTGTGAAATAGATTAGCCAAAAATTTGAAAAATACAGCATTGTCCAGCTGAAAGCTCCACAGAGAACAGACTAGCTTTTAAATTACATATTTTATAATAGGCTATTATATGTACTAAAACAAATTTGAAACTGCGATTTAGAGATCATATCTTTTATGAGCTTCAGACAGGTAATTAAACTGTGTATAAGAGACTGAGATGATTCCTTTCCAAATTGTTGTCTAGGATTTGTTGTAGTCAAGTATCAGATGTTATACCCCACTAGCTCAAAACCAGCTGTGTTCCAAATATGATTACTTTGGGCAACCTGATCTAGTGAAAGATGTCCCTGTCCATGGCAGGGGAAGTGAACTAGATGATCTTTTAAGGCTCCTTCCAACCCAAACCATTCCATGATTCTATGATTGTTGTGGTTTCACACAGGTGTGTAGCTAAGTTCCACCATGCTGCCCTTCTCTCTTTCCTCAAAAGAACAGAGGGAGAAAATATGATGAAAAAAGGCTCATGTGTTGAGGTAAAGGCAGGGCGATCACTCACTGGTTACTATCACGGACAAACTCTTCTACCTTATCCCTTGTTTGAACTTAGCTGAGCCTGCTTTGAGCAGGAGGCTGGATAAGAGGCCTCCAGAGTTCTCCATTTTCCAACAGCCTCAGTTATCCTGTAATCCTAAAGGTATAACTGGATACCTACAGAGATTACTGTGCCGTACTGGAGAATATGTTTGTTACCTTCCAGTGTTGCTTTGTTGTTGTTGTTTTGGGGTAGTTGATTTTTTTTTCTTCTTTCTTCCAGAAACAAGTAAGAAAGTAAATTTCTACCAAAAGTTTACATTATAACTTTCTGAGGGGCTTTGAGCAACCTGATCTAGTGGAAGGTGTCCCTGTCCATGGTGGTTGGAATTAAATAATCTTTAAGGTCCAACTGAAACCATTCTATGATCCTATGGTTAAATAAAAATAATAGCATGTGCAGTAGAAATGATATTGAAATTTAAAATAATTTATATTTAAAAAGCTTTTAAATTTCCCCAAATTCATAGGAAAAAACTTAACTTAATGAAAAATGTATGCTTTTTTTTTTTCCTCTAGCTATCTTTTTTCTTCAGAAATGGGTATGAATCATGGTAAGTTTTTTAATAGTAGTAATCAAAAGGCTTTGCAACTGAAACCCGTCAAATTATGGCTTCTAAATGTAGACTTTTTTTTTTTTGTTAAATGTTTAGTATAGTCATTCAGGGAAACATAATGTTGTTTTATGCTAACTAGCACAGATTGAAAGTATTTTTCAGTCTCAATGTTGAGTTCTCTAAGAACCTTTGTTTATATTGTATCCTATTTATGTGAGAAAATGAACTTCATTTTAAAGCTGGTATCTTTGAAATAGAAGATAATTTGCACTGCGTGGATTCTGTCTGCATGGATTCTGTCTGCAATATCAGTAAAGTTTGCAAGGAAAAAGAGTGGTAAAAACAGTAATGTTTTAAGCAGTGATCTCTAATTTCTGTACTGATATAACTCTTTGAATTAGAGGTGTGACAATTTACCTAAATATCATACCAGTGTAAATCTTAATAACTTTTTGTGGAATTATATCAATTAAGAGTTAAATAGCCAAATATTGCATATGTCACTGAGGACTGCTTGCTGGCTTTCCTTTTATGCTAAAAATCAGGGTGCAATCATCACATTCAGGAAATCACTCCTAAAATTCCATTAAAAAATCTTTCTTGGGCCATTTCCAGAGAGACTGAATTCCTGGCAGTCCTAACAAATGGGATTTGCTCTGTTTCTTGAAATGAACCATAGTTTGAAGACAAGATTATGAAGGGATTGGCTGATCCACTATGAAATTTTAGATATTTGAAAGGTACATCACTTTTCCCAAAGAAAACAAAATTTATCAGCCTGGGAATGGCTATGTCATATATAATTGTGGGCTTTTGTGCTTTGGGGTGCAAAACACATGTATCAATATCAGGCTCACATCTAACCATCTACATTGATAACGTCATATAACATTGCTCCATGTCTTTAAAGCAGAACTCATGATTAGAAATGCAGAATCTAAGAGAAGTTTAAAGGTCTTGTACTTCATGGGTACATGGCTACATCACTGATATTTTCTTTATTTTACAGAAAGAATTTATTATCATAGAATCATATCATAGAACAGCTTGGGTTGGAAGGGACTTATTATACTCACAGTGTTCCCTTCACCATACTGTTGAGTATCACACAATAAAAAGTACTCTTTCTTGTATTTCATTCTCAATGGATATAACTACAGTAGTAGATTAAATAGAAAAGAGGTACAAAATTAGAAAATGGCATCTAATTGCCCAGAAAGTTTAACTGTTATTATCATGCTCCTGGGCATAATTTTCAGTTGAATCGTCTAAAACTTTCCCAGGCAACTGTTAAGCATCGTTTGGAAGATAGTTTGGACCAAGGACTGTCACCAGTAAGCATTTTTTATTGACCAGCATAGAATCTGATACCTGTGCCTGAAATCACTTGCTGAAAGTTTATGGCTAGATAAAAACATATACCCAAGCCTTCTAAGTCTTTTGCTAATGTCCTAGCTGCTAGGCCATTATCTCTTTTGCATGTGGTGGCAAACAGGAGCTTAGACAGCATGGTGGCTTAGACAGCAACCATACCTTTCCTTTGGTCTCTGAGTGTCCCTGCATATCCCGTTTTTCTCTGTTTTTAGAGGCCTAAATCTACAGTCATTTACTCCTGAAACTAGCCCTTCAGTCTCTGAATAATCGTATTATATTCACTGCGTATATAAGGTTCTGCTTAGACAGCACTTGGAGGATTTAATGAATAGATTGTGAAGTCTTTGGGACACAGCTTTTCTTATTTTTATGTTTGCAATTTATAGGGTCAATTTTCTTATGATTTCATCTAGTCCCCAAGGATACAGGTGCTCTGTAAGCCTGAAATACATTCCTCACCAGTCGCTCTTATTCTTGAGTACTTCCGATGCAACCAGACTGAAATGTGCCTCTCATATTCTGAGTGGCCTGGCTTCCTAACATTTTTTAAAGGGTCATTCGTTTCAGTGAGAGTTTGCAACTGCATGAAAAATTCACTATGTTTGATTTTAAATTCTTAAATTTTAAAAGGAGAACAATATACAAAATTATCTCTAAGAACTTAAAAATTACCACACCAAGATTGAATTATAGACATGATGAAGAGTTACATCTTACCCATATGAAATATTATTAATATATATTAGTCAATATTAGTATACCAGTATGAGGCCAGGAAGATTTTCAGAAGTCCTTAGCATCTAGATCTGGATGAGATTCAATGCGTAGTTATCGGCAGTCTAACACTGTGACTGAACTAGATTTCCAAATGTTTTTTTTGTCAGTATCATCCACTTTTAATGGGAGCAGGTGGATGAACACATTTGGAAATCTAATCCACTGCTATACTGGGAGATCAGGTGTTTTCAAACACAGATATATTTGTTAGTGCCCTGAAATTACACAAAGCTGTCTAGTTATTTGTATGTATTTCAAACATTTGTGTAGCAGTAAGATTGTGCTGCTCCCAAAAGGCCAAGTATTAGTCCCAAAACTAAAGGTGAAAAACAGTGATTCTTTTAGCTATCATCAGTTGTCTCATTTGCCACCAATTACTTTTTAACTTCATAAATCTCTGGGGATTTTAAGAGTAAAGCTTCTAAGCTTATGCAGCTTTGAAACTTTTTTTTTATCTGATTATTCACAGCTTGCTAATTCGTAATTGGACTTTTACAACTCAAAAACCTCCAGATTTCAGAAAAACTAATTTATTTTTTCTTGGTTTAATTGTGGTATTCACACTCAAAACTGTGGAGTGAAATTGCTTCTAGTAGGTTGTATGCAGTGTTCTGGAACTAATAAAATATATTATTGATTGCTTAATGAAAATCACTGCATTCACACAGATTTACTGTGGCTAAGGATGGTTACAACAGCTACTTCTTATTCTGTTTTGAGGATCACCTGCCATTTTACTTGGGTATATTGCTGCATATCAAGTGTGCTTTTAAATTAAGTTATGGTTGCCTACAGGGCACTATGTTGGGTAGTACCATTAAGGTACCCTTATACCTTTCCTTCCATGCAGTGCTACCCACTGCTTTTAATTTAGCTTAAGACCATCAAAATTAATTATGATAGAGTGTATTAAAAATTGAAATAGCAAATCAAAGAGTTTTATTAAGTACTCTTTAGATTTTCTTATGTGTTTAGTGGCTTTAGCTTTTTATTTGTTCATCATTGTCTAATTCATTGTGATTGCTATGACAAGGATTGGTAAAGTAGAATAGAAATGTCTAACTATGGTGGAAGGAACTATGACTCTCTCAGTTCCTACCTGGGCTTGAATCAGTTATATCATCCTCACATAATCTCACTGGATACCCCTTCTGGGAGAACTAAATGCACAACCTTTCCGTCAGTGATGGTGGCCTTTTGTACTTGTTGCCCTTGCCCTGTCAAGGTGTTTGGTCTGTGCACCAAGTAAAGGACTGATTGTACCTCAGGCATATGAACATGCTGCTGGTCCTCCTCCACAGTCCTGATGGCAAAAATTCAAGAGCCTTAAGGCACATCCTGACAACCATCATTGCACTGTGCTGAGTGTTGTAATGGGGGCTGACCTCCCACACTACCTACGGGAGGGACATGGTGTGCCCACTGAACCAAGTGGTTGGAGCTGGATTTATTGGGATCTTTTGTTTCATAGTTGGTAGGGGCTGGTAAAGCCCCATCCAGTGGTCCCCCTGGGTGGCCTGCTTCTGTATTATGTTGGTTGATGTCCAAGGGCACAGACCCTGTGAGGTCCCTCATGCAGAAAATTGTGCTGGGAGTTGGACTGTTAACTGGACCGTTAACCCTGTGGTTCTAGCACATAAACCTTTAACCTCTTGCTAAAACAGAGCAAACTTTTTCACACAGATGCCTGAGCTTGCTCAGCTCTCTGCATCTTCTGCATCTCTATGTCTTGCCACCTGGCTTCTGTGGCTGGAGAGACTCAGGACAGTGGGATGCATCTTCATCTGGAGAATAAGATCTGTCATTCTTTGGTGACATCAGATGTACAAAGCTCCACCCATGAGGCATAGTAACATCCATAGCAGTTTGCAAACTATTCACCTAGTGACTTCATGATCAGTATGGTCTTTGGTGGATGGGCTAACTATCAAATCTAACTTGCAAAAGGTGCCACGCATATGGTTCAGCAAGTAACTATTATGCTTTCATCTCATATTGCAAAGTCAGAGATTTGTAAAGGAAAAGACATAATCACCTATAACCACATTCAATCTCCTGCCTATTACAGGACAAAGAACTTAATCCTTTAATTTCTTTAACATGCCACAGTTCTTTTGGCATAAAACATAACCAAAAAGAAAAAACAAAAAACACCCAAACAAATCTTACATAAGTGACATAGTGCTGGATAATAGTCATATCCTTTTTGTTCCAAAGTTAGGTCTCTGCTTCAAATCTTGTCTTTGCTTCTAGTTAAATTTTGTCTAGATTCACTTTGGATCTTGTTGCACTTTTCCCTGCCAGATTAAACCCTTACTTACTATCAGAAATATGTTTTCCATGCAACCAATGTGCAAGTTATCTCCCGGTGATCTGACAGATCAACCAAATTTGTGCTTTTTCCACCTCTCACAGTAAATAACGTTTTGAAGGCTGCATCTTTCCAGAATCACTTCCAATACTTCATTATCCTTTTAGAACGATAAACATTAATTCTGGACATAGAATTCCATTATCAATTCCAATGTCATTAATACCATTTTACCACTTTTATCAAATATTCCCTTGCCTGTAAATCAATTAAAGATCATATAAACTCACTGAAGGAGACCAGTGTCAGCTGGTCATCTACCATGACAATAATTTTTCTTAATCTGGAGACAGAATCATTACTGTCAACAATAGGTTTCCTCATCTTACAAAAGCTTTTTGTTTCTAGATAGATGACTTTGCATTTGGCTGCATTAAAACGTATGTTTGCATCTGAACTGACCTCTCCAAGTGATCCAAGTCATATTCTTACAACTGACCTGTTCTCTGTATTATTTACTATTCCACCAATAGGTCACACCCAGTCCTCTGATTAATTGAAAGTAAAAGGAAATAGATTTTTTTTTTTTAATATAAATTAGTTTAATGCATGAGGCCATGACCCAAAGCCCATTAAAGTCACTGAAAGAATTTCTATTGAATTCAGGGAAGTTTAGATTGGTTTCTGAGTAAGTTGCAGTTCTGTTATTTTAGAAATTGTCCTGACTCCAGGGCTGAGCAAAATACATTATAGACTTTCCTTGCAGCTACAAATACATTTTTCATTTTACTTAGTTTGCTCTTTTTTTTTTTTTTTTTTTTTTTTCCCTTGCCAGGTACACCTGAAACATCCTGTGTTCAGCAGGACAAAAGCTGTCCTCAGAGAACACATTCAAATTCAAAATAATTTTCAATAGCTTAGCCAACTAATAGACTGTACACACTGTTTCTGGAACTATCTATATCCATGGTCTTTAATGTGTTCTGTATTTTCTTAAAAAGTTAATTTGTTTATTCAATTATTTGCCCAAAATCATACTAATGAAAGATATATATAGATATATATAGATATATATAGATATATTGATAATCCTGAGTTGAAATTCACCCAGGTTTTGAATTTTGTGGTAAACTACAAAATTTCAGATTTTCATTCAAATTTGACATGCATTTTTTAAAACACTGGCTAATCTTATAGAACAGCTGTCCTTGTTGTAAGTAACTCTGTATAACTGATAATCCTTAATAGACGGCAAGTCTTTTGATAAAGAATAGAATAAAGATTTTAATTCAAGTTTCCTGAACCTCACATTCCAAAGGGAAGGGGAATGTATTTCATTTGAATCTCTTTTACCTATATGAGTTATGAATTAATTTTTTTCTATGACTATTCCTTAGTGTTTTTATGGGTAACATCTAATGTAGTAAGTCCCCAATCTCAGTTTAGATTAAGACACCAGTATAATAACTAATAATAATTTTTCAATTGAAAATAGGCTGCTACAGAAATAAGGAGGGGTTACTTTAAGGTGAACATTCTTCAGCATTGGCCAAAAGCCATCTTCAACAGTCAACTACATAAAGATTTATTGGTCAGATGACTTTTGTATACAAAGCACAAATTAAAATCCCAATCTTGGAAATTTGTGTAACAATAAACCTCTAGACCGTGACTACATCTAGATTGTTGTAGAGGACATTAAGAATTTTTCCTCAAAATCAAAAGGGAGGGTGGGAGGGCCAAGGACCTTTTCTGTGTTCTTTTCTTAATATTGAAGATAGTACCTACAAGTTTCTCTCTATCAGTAGTTAGAGATAGAAAATCTGCTAATTGTTGCCTATGTGCTTTGGCACACAAGGCTATGTCTTAATATACCAAAATAGTTGAGTAAGCTAATTACACTGATCCTAAAAGATTCAGTGCCTGTAGGCTTTCCTTGGTGCATTGTGTATTTATATCAGAAATTAAGCTTGTCTTGTCTGCTTGCTGTGCTGTGCGTGGGTTCTTAGCCTCCTGCTAAGATCCTAGCTATTGATTTGGGTTGGCTCTCTCTGTAGGTGCCTGGCATGATTCATGATCCTTTATTTCTCAGAAAGCATTAAATACCTGCTTCTGAAAATTGGGACTTTTGCTAGTATTTTAAGATAGATACCAAAATCTTAACCATCTTTGCTAATTATGTAATAGTACTTCCTTAATATAGGGACCTAAAATCTGAACATTGCTGATGGCATGGAGTAACTTGAGCAATGGCAGTGGATGTCCTGCCTGTTGTTGCACTGGATGGATGGCATCCTGGCATGCAGTTGACTAGTTGGTTCTATTGCAGCTTGTTGTATTTCATTTTTTCCCCTTAAATGCTTCTTAATTTCTGTCAGTAAAAAGATTCGCATACCAGGGGATAGCTAAGTTTTGCCTGTATATATAGTTAGAACTGTGTAATCTGTTCTTCCATTGCACTGATAATTTGCAGTTCAGCAGGTGTATTTTTATTTGTTCATTCCCTGAGTCTGTTGTGAAAATGGGAGGGGAGAGAGACTGTACCATTCTCTGTGGTTTGTGGAATTGTTCAAAAGTAACAAAGGGGAAGTTCTGAAAACCTGTAATGACAACACTGGGTGCTGTTCAAAAGCTTCACCGGGCAGTTTCAACAGGTGAAATGTGATGGCAGAGATAGCAAGCTATGCAGTAGAACCGAGGAAGGAAAACCAGGCAGATTGTCAGAAATGTGGTCCTGGCTGAGTGACACAGACCCACTCTAACCAGCGTGCAAATGTTTGTAACTACTTGTGTGAGCAGTGTTGCTGAATTAAGGGAATGTCCAAAAAGGAAAGATATTACTACAAATATATATATATATATGTACACATATATATATATTTCAGGCTTTCAGCCTTCAATCTTTAGAAAAGCTTGGATTTTATTGATCAGCTTTACAAAATACTTTGAAAAGTATTGATAGAGGCAAGTATCTGGGTAATCAAAACAGACTAACATCTCACATTGATATTACTCAGATTCAGAGTATGAAAAGTATGGAAAGCTTTAGTACAAGTAATGCAGAACATATTTGTTTCAGTTTAATAACCAATATGTTTAGGTGGCAAAACATTCACCCATTTCATTCTATATTTTAAGGATAAAAAGTTTCATCTTCCTTCCTCTGCTTAGCAAAGACTGGACAAACAGAAAAACCTGGTCTGCATTTTGTTGTAGGTTGCAAGTAACCACTAGGAGGAGCTGACTGCCTTAAAGAAAAGGTAGTGGATTGATTTACTAACAATTCCAATAAAAAGTGTTAATAAAATGAGTTCAGTACTAAAAGTAGTGCTAAGCTAAGATAAAGTTGAAGTATTTATATATTATTTACAATTGTTACACAATAACTTATGGGATAAACACTGTTTAATACTAATGTACTTCCAGGCAGCAAAGATATTCAAAGGCCTGACTTAAAAGCAAAGCTCAGAACTGTTCTGTCCTGAATGAGAGGATCTGATTCATATCACTTCCTTAGAATATATCCTGTATTTTATTCACCAGTGGGCTACACAGATAAAGTATCTGATTGAATAAAATAAAGAAAATATATGTATATTATTGAATATCAATGTATTAAGCCAGGTGGTTATGTTCACAAGCATAGTTCTTGGACAAAACAGCTTCTGTTGTCCATGATAGTTTTTTTTTTTTTTTCTCCTGCATTATAATCTCTTTATATATTTAATACCATAAATAAAATAGTGGCATAGAAGAGAACTATAAATAAAACATCAGCATAGAGGGGATATGCCAAAAATGATCTCTCAGCTTGTTTCTTAATATCAGTGCTGTAACTAAAAGAAAACTCTGTTCGGTGCCAAGGGATGAGGGAGCAACTGTTGCAAACGATCCCAGACAGACAAACACAAACAGTTACATCAGGAAAGTTACAAATGGGATTGCTTTTACAGATTACTATCAATTGAGGCTTTATTTTTCCCCTCCTTCGGGTAGAACTTATTTGTCATGCAAGGTGCCGGAATGATGATGCTGACCTCTCATTAAGAGGTGCTTTGGAAAACGTTGCATATCTCAACCAGAGGATAAGCACTATGAACAAAGTATGTGGTATTGCTCTTCTCTCCCAAATTTACAACGCTGGGAATGAAGAAGTGTGTTTGGCCCATGGCTGTAATGACTTGTACTACTTGTTCTGGTGAAGTGTACTTCAGGGCAAATGCATCCTGGAAATAATGTCTTTTTTTTTTTTTTTTTTTTTTTTAAGGAAGGAGAAAATTTAATTTAGGAAGATAAATGTGAAATATAAACATTTTTATTTTCTTTCCGTAATTTTATGAGAGTCTTGAAATTAGAAATATAGCAGCTGCCAAACCGTAGCCCAAGAAGCTTGGTGAAATAAGGTTAATTTTAGAGATCTGGAGAAAGAAGGAAGGAAGGAAGAGAATGGTAGATTCTCTAAAGGCAAATTTCAGTGCAGATGGAGATGTTTGCTATGAAAAATTGGCCAAGAATATTCTTCTTTGGACAGAGGGTAATGATCAGGATAAAAAGGGACGTGAGCTGACCATCTACATTGAACAGAAAGATATTTTCTTCCATATTCAAAAGTATGTTTTTGTGAGTTAAAATCATTTCTACACAAAAGCAATTAGTATCAGTACAGGAAACATGTTTGTTTATAAGCGAGGAAAAAAACAACAAACAGTAATAACAAAACTAGGGCATGGTTTCAAAGCATCCCTTTGCTCTATGAGAAGGCAAGTCTCTGCCAATCAGCAGAGCAGTGCTTGTAAGCAGGAAAAAGCTCCTGTTCCCTCTCAGTTCATGTAGAAGATGAGCATCTCCCTAGTACATGTTGTCCCGTGCCTTCAGTGCTGACTTTGGAGTAGTTTAACCCTGGCAGGCAGCTCAGTACCACACTGCCGCTTGCTCACTCTCCCTAGGTGTGATGGGGGAGAGAATTGGAAAGGTAAAAGTGTGAGATCTCATGGGCTGAGATAAAGACAATTCACTAGGTAAAGCAAAAGCTATGCGCACAAGCAAAGCAAAGCAAGGAATTCATTCACTGCCTCCCATCAGCAGGCAGGTGTTCAGCCACCCCCAGGAAAGCAGGGCTCATCATGTGTAATGTTTTCTTGGGAAGAAAAATGCCATCACTTTGAATGTCCTCCCTTCCTCCTTTACTCCAGCTTTTATTGCTGAACATGACACCATATGGTATGGGATATCCCTTTGGTCAGCCTGGGTCAGCCATCCCCTCTGAGCTCCTTGTGCACCCCCACCCTTCCAGCCTTCTCCCTGGCAGGGCAGCACAAGAAGCAGAAAAGTGCTTGGCTCTGTGTAAGCTCTGTTCAGCAACAACTAAGAACAGAACTAAGAACAGTGATGTGTTATCATCGCTTTTTACATCAGAAAATCAGAAACACAGCATTGTGTGAGCCTCTATGAAGAAAATTAACTCTATCCCAGCCAAAACCATGACAGGAATAGACTGAGGAGAGTTGGAAACTACTACTTTCACACAAAAAAAAATACTTTCACAGAGGCAAGCTCTTGGTTGGGTGTGGGGGCAGAAACAACTCCTGATGTCAGTGAGTTCAGAATATCAGGTGAACAAGGGTCTAGGCTTTGCGAAAAGGAATTCAAAACTTGGTAGGAGCTTCCTTAATGAAGTGTTTTACCTTTTAGATTTAAACAGAAGGGAACTACCAGATCCTGCTTCATTGTCAGTTCAGCTGAGGTGCTGTCTCTCAATGATCTTGCAGTGCCTAGACCTTGCCAAACCCAGGCTGGGTTAATCAAGGAAAGTAGCATTTCAGAAGAGGAAGGGTGGTGATACAGTATACTGTCCCACATCAACTATTTCATATAAAAATGTTTGGAAGAGTTCTTTATACATAGACTCCACTGAAAAATAAAAGACTCAATCTAAATATCCTGATTAAACATTTTTGAAATTAAAAAAGGAACAAAATGCTTTTCTAGTGTTGTTTCTCAGAAAGTAGACTATTCAGTCCTGCATGGTGGAGCTGTATACTCACACTAAATTGGTTAAGCTAACAGATACTTTATGGGCAAAAGTAATGGCTGGCCTAGCACCAAAATTATTTCATTATGAGAGCTGAGAAGAGCTGTCCTTGATATAACTTAGTGCATGACAATGTTAACCAGTACACCAAGATTCCCACCCACCCTGTCACCTGACTTAATACAGGGATACAGATTTAAGATACTTAAATGTCGCTGACATTCTCTCTCTCTCTTCTACCAAATCTTGTATTGTATCTGCCATCATCATCGGGAAGCATCAAAACCCCTAGACTGTCTAAAATGGCACTCAGCTTCTGTGGAGTCTCCCATAATTAGAATACCAGTAAGGTGCTCTATTGGACCAACTGGTGAGTTGTTGGCAGGTGAATATGGAAATCATTGAATGGCTTGGGTTGGAAGGGACCTCAAAGAACATCTAGTTCCAACCCCCAAGTCCTTGCATGGAGAGCATCTTTTTATTATTATCCTGAATTTACTGTAATTTAGCCAATTAATAAAGAACAGAAAGTCCCCATTAGAGACCCAAACTTATCCATTTGGGTTTAATTTGCCCAGCTTCTTAATACGTCACCAATGCAGCCTGTAGGCAGCAAAGATAATATATATACTACTTTGGTTATACTAACCAAAAAGCTTGAAGAAAATCAGAGATTTGTAACTGTAACAGCAGTAAGTCATGAAAACTCTATCTTCCTCTTTGAGTAAGGTTTAGTGTTTAGAATATGGTTACCCTAATTTTACTTAGAAAATCTCTTATTCTGCTTATCTACGTTTTTATGCAAAAGATTTTCAAAATGAATCCCTCACACTCCAGTACAGGAATTTTTCTTTTCTCTTTCCTTTGCCTTGTGGGAAATTGCCGTGCAACTCAACAGGATCTTATTTTACCAGAGAAAATAAGGTAATTGTGATAAAATCAGGTAATAAAATATGCGAAAGTCCAGTGTTAACTTATGTGACTTCAGTCACTAACTTTTTTTTTTTTTCTATTATAAAGGTTTGTTTTGCATCTGTTCAGGTTTTTATAGACAAAAACAAAACAAAACAAAAAACTTGCAAACATTCATGAGTTAAAACATTTCTGGCTTATCAACTTTTACTTGAAGAAATAAAACTTTTAAATCAAATGCAACCTTTCTTGCGTGAAGGCTACATTTTATAGTTAATGAAGTGAATTCTAAATTCTTTGTGGGCCTTAGTTAAAGCTTTTTCTGATGTCAGTGAAGCTGAATTACTGGCTCATGAGTATTAGTAATAGCAGTCCTAACCACTGTTTAAGAAACCAATACAAACTCCCTGACAAATTCACCATGTAAGCACATCAAGCTGATGGTTTGATGGATTGGGAAGTGCCAACCTTTTCTGTAAATGATCCTTGGTGCCACAGCCACTATTATATTTGAGAAGAGACCTTTTAAGAAGATGGGTAAACTTGATGCATCCAAAATCATTAAACACCTGATCCATTAATGACATGGAATTTGTCCTGTGTACAATTGTAGCAGCTTCCATCTGGCAGTTCATCTGAGAGAATTGGGCCTAATAAGGAGGGCAGAGGTTCTCAGCTAATGAGCAAGTCAAGGTTCTGATCTATTAGGTTAGATATAAACTACCTGCCTTTGAGACTTAAAATAAGACCGGGTCTTTGGCCTTGTTTTCAAACATTTATTAATCATCAGTGGCTTAATACTGAAGGACTATTCACCTGAAATCAGTGGAACTATTCACATGAGTAAAAACTGCACTACTGGGCCACAGAAGTACAGCACCTTCCCTGTGACTTCATTAAATCTTCTTCAACCTTTCAGCCTCTCTTCCTCAACATGCTGGCTCATCATCCAGAGAGGATGAGTTCAGTCTTCATTCTTTTTCACTGTTCAACCCCCTCTTTAAGCCTGTGAGAAATGTAATAATTGGAAGAGTGATTCCTTATAATCAGAATTCTTGACTAGTAGAAAAGCAAGTGGATTTTTTATTTTTTCACACACCAAAAAGTTCTGTTCTTAATAAAGTGATAGTTCATCATGCTGATTTTTTATTTTCTTTTCCAAAAAGTTAATATGATTGAGATTATAATTTCTATTTCTGGAAAGTATTGATAAAAATGTCTTTTTTTTTTTTTTTTTTTTGTATATTGGAGTTTTCAGTCACCACATAAATGAAAATAGTAGTTAATTATTTGTGAAATAGCAATTAACAGAGTTTGAGTATATTTCTGCAGTGATGTCATCCTGGAGCTGCTTTGGTCAGAGCTATCTTGTCCTCCGTGTCACAACTCATTTTATATTGCAGACGGGCTATGCTAACTATGCTAAAATCTTACAGGGACTTATCTCCACTTGAGTTCTCTGAAACACAGTCCCCAAAAGAATACTGAGCACCAGACTTTTATGCTGATAGTATTTTGAATAAGACTTGGTGATTTATTTTTGTAACCAAGTATTCTGCTAGAGGTGGTTGAAGCACAATATAGTTGAAATGTTGCAATACTTTGAAACCTTGTAGAAGGAAAACTGGAAAGAGGAAAATGAGCTGAAGCTGCTCACCTGAGTGATAGGCCCTAACCAACTTATTGTGGTTGGTAGGCCCACAATAATGAGACTGTTGAACTGAAGATAAAGGCAGTTTGATTAGAAAAGACTCAAAAGATCTTTTAGGAATCAAGTGTGAGAGGCCTGGCGTGACATATAGTGTTTGGTAGGTCATGTGTGATGCTTGCCGTTATTGAACAATGCCTAAACCCCCACCAATTTCACAATTACAATGAGTTCTCCAGCTAAGGGAGTACATTACAGTTTTGCCACAGGTGGCAGATGTTCCCCATAAGAAATTGCAGCAATACGATGCTTTTAAAAATTGGATATAAACAAATATACATATATATATATTTATGTATTTCTCACTAATTCTCATACATCTGCATGTAGTAGTGCCCTTAGTATATACAGCCCTGTGCAAAAACTGTTAAACTGCATTGCCTTCCATTGCCAGCAGTGATCTTCAAGGTGTTTTGGGCATCTATCCTTTGCCCTTAATCTAAGACCTAGTTGGTTGGTAGCGATACAGGTTTGGCTGGTAGAATAGTACAGGTATAGTTTGTTAACATCAGTATAATTTCTATCTTCAGAAAACATTTTATCTATATGGTTCATGCTGATGAAATAAGGTATACCACAGACACTATGGCATGTTTTGCCAGTGTAACCATCTAGAGTATTTGCTAGATAAAAACATTATTACAGAATTAACCTTTAAATAACATTAAAAGTTTTGAATGTTGGTCTAGATTGAGAATTGTTTGCTGTTGGTCTGACTTAACATTTATCATCAATAAATACTGTGTTAAGTTAGCCTGTAAGTAGTGGCACCAACTCCTGTATTCCTTGGATGACTCAAGCAGAAGACTAGCCCACCTTACAAATATATACTCAGGCCAAATAAAGACTGCTAATATAGTGGCAAAAGATTGGTTTTATTCTCTATTGCACAGCTTGAATTCTTCCCTGTTCAGTGTGTGACAAAAGAAATCCTATCTTGTGGCTTCTAAATCTACGCAGCACAAATTCTGTTTTCACTTAGTCTATTAAGCAAGTCTGGTCTCACAGTGTAAGACAGCAATACTCCAGATTGTGCTAATATATATAGCTTTGTTGCTACTCTATATAAAGTACTATGTATTTTTCTTCTTTTCGTCTTTAGAAAAGTGTAAGAAATTATTTGAGATCCTGGACCATATAGAGCCTGCTTTAAAAACCTGCTGACTGGTGCTTCTCTGACATCAACGGCAGCTTTGCTAAGGCAAAGTAAATGTCATAAAATGTTTTGTTCTATAGCAGATACTGGCAAATAATTGGCATCTGTTTTCTGTTGTCTAGCTGCTAGTCTGTTTTCTGAAGCAGAAGCTTCAATTCTCATCTAATTCCTTGTTGAATTCAGTCTCATAATGGATTGAAAAAAAATGTTAAGGAAAAAATGTGAAGCATTCTGTTAAAGGAAACATAAAAAGTTTCATAGTGATTTCCATCCAATTAATTGTTCAGACTACTTGGTATTTCTTAAAATAATCCAAATAAATTCTCAAGAAATGTTTATCTTGACAACTGAAAAATTCTTCAGCTAAATATAATTCCTTTTGCTCTTTTCTGAATATTCTTGATAAATTCCAGTGGAATACAGATATTTTTCTCATCAGCTTTACTATTTTACCAAAATGCAACATAAGATTTGTGTGTACAGTAAGTAGATTTTTCAGTTGTATCCAACTATTGGCTAACAGGGTCTAGTATGCTTATCAAAATACGTCTGTATTCAGCTCCTTACTGCTAATGTTTTAAAGCAGAAAAAATAGCACTCTGACTTCAGAAATTCTTTTGGCTAAACATAAGACATTAATACTCATTAACATGCTTTCAAATATATTGCCAGAGTGGTAATAACATCAACACCTTCTAATTTTTATGTTGAAACTAAGCCAAAGTGTATTTGGTCTTGTCACTACATAGCAGTGTGCATGACACTTAAGATATCAGCATAAACACTGAATAAAAACATAATTTCTTTATTAAGTGAAGACATGTTGCAATTTTATCATAAACAGATATTGTTTGACTGCATAAGCAAAATGCATTGTAAAGGACCAAGTGGCAGGCAATAGGATAAGAGATGAGATTAGCTTTTGTTTTCACACCAAAATGTTTTCATAGTTTGTTATGGTTAGATACCAAATAACCAGAAAGCTAATTCTATTTTTTATACTTACTGCTTACCAAGTAGATAAAGCCTCAAATAGTCACTTAAGTTTATGGGCAATATTTGCCTAGAGTAATGCATAGTCAGATACATTTTCCACATTATTTCAGATCAGACCAAGATACATACATTAACTGTGGAATCTGTTCACAGCACTCTTAGTTTCAGTAAAATTCAAATTCTGCATTCTTATAAAACATGCTGGAAATCATTACTGCTGTGAAATGAAGATACAGCTTTAGATAATGTGAACCTCTGCTTATTTACGAGCAGTATCACTAAATAATTTGAAGATATAAATACATAAATGTAGACATACATTTGCTTCAAAAGCCCTGAATCTTCAAGATTATCTTGGATGAGCTACAATTTCTTGTGGGATCATTCTCTTGTCATGTATAGTACATTTGAGACATTTCTGCCTCAATCCTAATAAATGGCCCATGAGAATTATTGTTTTTTGTTTGTTTGTTTGTTTTCTGTCTAGTCCCTAGCAGATTTAGAACCCGAATCACCTCAGAACTTTACCAGATAGTTTACTGCAATATCACAACTGTGACCTAGGACTGATAGGCCAATGACACAAAGGATAAAAACACAGTTACTTTCTGAGTCAGAAAGGCTTGGTACTAGCAGAATAATATTGAGAAGATTTGTTTTGTAGAGTCCTTGTATTTGTACCAGTTTTGTGACAAAATTGCAATAATTTCATTTCAGGAACTACAAATCTGTATCAATGAAATAATGAGGTCTCACTAAAGTAATTATTTCTCCCAAACCATACTGTTTTATTTTTGGTCAAGAACAGTTGGCTGAAACTTCATTTTAGCTTTAGCATTAGTTACCCAGCATCCTGATATTTCTCCTTTTCCATCAGTCTTAGTTACTGTTCCTAGTTTTCTGTATGCTATTCACCTCTCTTCTATTTCGCCTCTTCCTACTTTAAAACTTCCATTACAAAGTCGTTATGATGTGTCAAGTAAATTTTTGGTAAAATGTCTCTATAATGCTTTCAGCTCTCTTAATATCAGAATATGTACTGCAGTTTTGAACTGATTTAGCATTTTCAGAATTTTTCCTACATTTAATTATTCTGGTTCAAGACCGAGAAGACCAAAGACAAAAAAGAACAAAACCTGTGTTATGAAAGAAGAACAAGTGCTTCTTCCATTTAAAAAAAAAAGTATTTTTTTTTAGCATATCACACTTTGTTGTTTCTTTTGACACCTGAAGAAGAGGTCCTCAAAGTAGGTCCTCAAAGCTTTTATATATATATATATATATATATACACACACACAATATATATATATTTCAACTTTACCAGTTTATCTAATACAAACAAGGTCTAAGAATCCTTGCTTTTAGATCCTAATGACAGCAGCAGCACTATCACTGTGTTAAAAGTATTCTCCTTTCTACTGCAATTTACAGAAAATAGTTCTTGAACTCTTATCATAGCATAAACATATTGTTACTATTCTCTGCATCACAGAAATAACTACAACCAGGTATCATACAATAGTTTTCCCTGTAGCAGGAGGAAACACTGTGGTCTATTGAAGTTTGCACATTTTTCTATGACGTGCAAATCATATAAGCAAACAGTTTCTGTCCTGTGACTCAATAACTATTAAGGTGCAGCATACATATAAAGACATATACACATGCAGTATACACACAGAGATATATAGTATAATTCAATGAAAAGCGAGAAGGCAGAGTAGTTAGGATTTCTCCAGTTTATTGCAGCAGAATTGTCTCTAATTATAAATTTTGAGATGTTGACACCTGAGTTACACTTTATAAACAGTTTTAGCAAAGTTTTTTTCATAATATATATAGAAAGTAGAACTTCTTGCTTCTATTCTGTTGGAATGTTATTCAGATATATATTGCAGTTTTTCTAGAATTCATATTTTTTTTCCCACTGAAAATGTTATAATCCTACATTATCAAATAAATTATTTTATTTCTCCTAAAATTTCCTCTTTTTTTTTCTTCTTTTTTTTTTTTTTAAACGATTTCAATAAAACTTTTATATATTGTGCTATATTATATTAGAAGCGTCAGTTTATTTATCCACCTTTACTCCTTTTGGGATAGAGTCCCTGCCATCTAAATCTCTCATAAGGCTTATAGTCTTACTTCTTCCTAACAGAGCTGGAGGTTTGTTCATGGGAATCATATGAATAAAGGAGTTGTAACTCGGCAAAGTGTCTATTGCATTAAACATAATAAGTTCATTACGATCAAGAGACAGGATTTCCACAATAGGTGTTCTGTTATGTACCTAATGTACCTTTAATGTACAAATAATTGAAGGCAAAACATTTTCAGTGATTTTGACCCATCTAAAAATAAAACCAGAAAATTCTCAATATTTTGCTCTGATTTAAAATAGCAGAATGAATTATTTCTTTGTGAAAAAATGCAGATTTTGAAATTAGAGCTTCTAATCATGATTTCAACCAAGACAGATATTGAAATAATAAGACATTGTCAGTGTGCATTTTGAAACTGACCCTTTTATTAAGATCAGTGGGGCAGAGCTTAATGACGGAAAAAATCTGGGAAAGCAAAGAAATGTTTTATGGCAGAATTGATTTAATGAGAAGTTTCAGTGAAAACATGTTTTTCTGCCAGCTATCTTACTTCACTTCTAGGCTGGCCAGCTTCAATCTTCTAGTATGTTCAGGAATTTTAAAAATCTTTTCCAAAACTGGTATTTTTCCAGTTTCTTTTCATGGAACTAAAAAGGATTCAATATATTCTTCACTTTCACTCCCACAAATTAGAGTGAACTGTTTTATTTTTGAGGCTTATCCACTACATTTTTGTTGTTTTGATTTATTGTTATTGTATTATTTGACATATTATTTCCTGCTACCATCTGAAATGAATGAGTGAAGATGTAACTTCATTTCTGTCCCCAAGTAAATTGCTTCCTTTTCTGATGTCTGCCTTTTTCTTGTAGATCAGAGTTCCAATATGGCCATGCTGTTGAAAGGGAAGCACTGAATACACAGCTCATTTATCAAGGCAAAAGTGTTTAACTATGACCTTAAGCACATGCTGCTGCTTGTTAGTTTAACTGAAGCTACACAAACATGATAAAAGGTAACTGACCTTTATTCTGTGCTCTAGGTGTCTGTTTGATGATGATCTCACTTTGTCCAGAGGTTTAGCAAGTGTTTATTTTTTAACTAACTCTCTGATTACATGATTCTCTTTTCCTGACTGTCTTCCTTCATCATATGATACAGCTTTTTCTTAAGTCTCTGACATTTCAAGTGGGGGTCACTGTATTTATGCAGTGCCAAGAACTAGGAACAGTCTTATGTGCTGAGTGTGCTCTTCTCCATTGTTCTGCAAATTAGTCAACATGAAACCAGATAGCGATAATGTGTTGTTATGATTAAGGTTAATAAGCTACTGATTATCTCCATAGACTACAGTTTCAGACACATTATTTAAATGGATTGTTTTGTTGGAGTAGTTGATAAAAGATCAAATTTTTCCCTTGTTGTGTTAAAAGATGTTATAAATCTGTAGAGGTATAAGGAAACATTACACAACAAGAACAGTTTACTCTGTCCAGTATATTATACATTTATTTTAGGATCAGTACACTATAGCTCCAGGAAATATTGTTGAGTAACAGAAAGATGCTCTTCTATGTCTTAAAGTTTAAACCACCCACCAAAAAGCCTGTCTTAAGTAAACTATTGTTACATTTCTGATGCATGCAAGAAGTTTAAGAAACTATGTCATTCATTTAACCTCAGTTTCTAAACTTGTTCAACTTGCAAGGCTACTAGTTGAATGTAAATTTTTTTTTTTCCCTAGGGGAAAAAAAAAAAAGTATTTTCCATCATTTTGTCTCCATTAATAAATTTAAAATGAAAAACAATCAAACAAACAAACTAGAATTTGATTAATATAAGAAAAAAATACAGAACTTTATCTAAAGGAAAAAAAAAAAAGAAACACCACACAACACCACAACTCTAGCTGAGTCCCTGGCAAAATTACCAGCTTTGAAAAACACTTCATAAACCCTTAAGATTAAATAAAGCTTTAAAGAACAGGTTATGGGGGTAAAACAAACAAACAAAGAAACAAAACCTTACATGTGTTTATACCACAAACATAAACCATATACCAAGAACATAAATCTCAGATCAGAGTTTTTGGGTTGGTAGCATTTTAAAAGTTGGTATTTTGGCCCAATAGGAGTTTTACAACTTATTTTAAATTATTTACCAATGTTGAAAATACCGATAAGAATACCAATTTCTTCTCTAGACCTGCAAGAACATAATTTCCTTTGAAAATCACAGCCAAATCTAGATTTCTTCTAATGGCCATGCCTCATGCTATGTTTTTCAGTAGTCCTGAGGAAAAAGGAAAAAAAAAAAGAAAGGAAAAGAAAAACTTGGAAGAGCTATCTCTCACTTTTTAGCCAAGGGTTCTGAGTACCACCAACTGGGTCATTACTGAGAAGCTTGTGTATTTACACTTTATCACGCTAGTTGTCAGTCACATACCCCAAAGAAAAGGACCTGAATATAGAGTTGAGAAAGGGCGCTTGTTCTGCCAACAAAGCAAGGTGCATTGTGCAAAAGTACTTTGACAATCAATTATTAAGTATACAGAGATGACAACTCATATACATGTATATAAATCGATAACCTTTGGGCACTTAATCCCCAGGGATCACAGCAGACAGTGACGGAAAGTATCAAGGTCAGTTATAATGAAGTCAAAGTGATGAAGAACAGATGCAACCTGCTTTAGCCCTTAGAAAGGACACATTAAAGACGTGGTGAAAATTTTATTTTTCTTTAGTAAAATTGCAATATAATATCTCACTATGAGTATCTGAAAGTAAAGTTCATATTCAAGAGCTGGTGCTACAAATATTCAATTTTGCATGTGTAAGATGGGCGCTTGAATTAATAGCTTTATATCAACACTGTATGTGTCTCAGCATGTCTCCCTTACTTATGAAATGTATTAAATCTATGTATATCTACCTATATAAGATCATTAGTCCAACAACACACCATGATCAATGAAATGATCACTATTATAGTTAGGATCAAGAAACAGTCTTTCTAAAATACTAATTCAAAATTCATAGGAGAAAATTAGGGCTACAAAATTCATCTGCTGACAAAAATTGTGGAAATTATATACTGTACACAAGATGTATTTTTATTTGCTGTACTTTAAAAAAATGTAGCTCATTACAATTTTGCTAGCTAGATTGGGAGTAAAAACAGGTCCTAAACTGTATCAGATATATGCAAAAAATCTCTTTTTCATTAACATAATTCTCTCTGTCATTTCATCTGAAGATTTCTTTAAAACCTCATATGAAAAGGAGGGAGAGGTTCTGTCTCTTCTGTCATTTAGAAAATACAAAGAAACCATACTGTTTAGAAAGAGTCAATAAGTGGGGTACCACTGTGATGAGGTAAAAGAGAACATCCTGTGTGTGTGTGTGTTCCATGCTGTTGTAGGAATGGGATATTCTATCACTACAGAGAAGTCATGAATACTCTGTATATATACAGTATATCATGAGATATTAAATATATAGACATGAACTGTAAATCAGAAATTATACATTGATGTGGTCTGAGAGAATAATTTGGAGAAATATTTTGTGCTTTTAATGTTTTTACACTTTTTCTAATAGGCCTCATTATTATCCTCTGTCAAAGTTGTGATATTAGGCTCTGTGGGTGCCTCTGAGTTCCTGTTGACTACAGCCTGTTTTCAGGACTGATCTTGTCAGAGGCCTTAGTACAAATGGGAACTAGAGACACCGAGGCACCACGTTTGTTTGCCTTGGCAGATTTTGAGTGTATTTGTGGTGGAAATAGTAGTGGAAAGAAAATGGGAAAAGATGAGCCTACTGCTTGGGCACACCAGGGATATAAACTTTCTCCTAAAGTATTTCAGAGTACTCCCTGGAACAAAAGGGGAGCAGGGAAAGGATGTCTCCTGGGAGTCATAATTCATGTTCCAGTCTGCTTATTGAATGGGGCAGCTACTTGAAAGATTCATAGATTTTAAGGTCATTTATGATTGTCTTGCCTGGCTTGTGTGACACAAGCCATAGAATTTCATCCCTTCAGTGTTGCCTTCCAGCCCATTAGGATTATATATTACCCCAAGTATATATGTACTTAATGATTCTCCAGTACTAAAAGAAATAAAAAATTAATGGCCATAAACACAGCAGCTTGTCTAGTACTGCTGAAGAGCAGAGTGCTCTTGGTGCTGCTTGTCAAGTTTTAAGTCATGTGAGAAGAAAAATAAATACCTAAAAACACGCTGAATGCTCCTGATAGCTTTTCTTTGTGTAAATTGAAGGTGGTGAAGAGAAACAGAGCAATTTGTCCTGTTATATCTCTATTTGGAGGAACAGTATCTATTCCCCTATCTGTGCTGGCAGTGCCCTTTGCTGAGTTAGTGCCACAGATGTAAGCAAAGGGGCACAGAGATGAAGCAAAAGTGGCAGTATTATCATTGTAGAAGATGAATGTAGTGGCACTTCTAATTTATTTAGTATGCAGGATTTCGACTTTAATTAGGATTCTTTTGTCACATCATTCATCAAATACACTTGAAAGAAATGGAAATTAACACCAAAGTTTCTGTTGCCTCAGGCATGCTTTTAGTACTTTTACTCATTTTGGTTTACTGTTGTTCAGTTCAGTGAAATAGTTTACTTGTGATAGTTCACTTGGCTGTAACTGAATTTCAGAAAGTGTAGAATGAATACGTGCTCTTTAAAAGAGCTCTTTTGTGTAACATCTAACATGTCTTTTATTAAAAACAAAACAAAACAAAACAAAAAGCCACCTTTTGTTTTGTTTTAGGATGATTGACTGTGTTGTATAATGTAACATAGTATGCCAGCTTTTGCCCTAAATAGTCATTATCAAACTAGCTAGCAGACAAAGACCTTGTGACTGCTGGAATGCTTGTAAGTCATAGACTATCTATAACTTATAAAGTACACTTGTGTTTAGAGAAAATAACATAAGTTATTTGCTGAAAATATTCCTATTTGAAGTGAAGCTCAGTTTATCTACAATAGCACTGTTTGCACGGGAAAAGTTTCTACATTAATTACCACTCCAGCTCCATTCCTGTTATTGTAAAATTTACATTATCCTGGCATAACAGCAGCTGTGTTAATAAGTGATTCTTCTTATATCCAGAGCTTCCATCTCATATAGCAGAGGCCCAGTCAGACGTTTGAATAAAAAGAAAGTGAACCAATATTAGTCTGAGACTATGCACCGTGCCAGCTACTGACTCTCAGCACAAAAATCATTAGTTGGTCTTAAAAATTCATGGTTGGTTTAAAATCAAAAGTTTTATTAAATAATTAGTTCTCAGAGCTCTGTGATTGATGACGCCTGATTTGTGGTGCTTATGGATATGAACTGCAACATCTAAGCAACTGCATGTTCTATCAATTTTTCTGCAGTTTGGAACACTGAAGTTTTCTTCCTCGTGAATTCTCTAGTGTCTGATAATATGTAGTTTTTCCATAAGAAGGATCTCTTTCTCTCTCCCCCCCCAATAGTGAAGTTCAAAGAAACTTTGTCGTTTTTTCAGCCATCTTCTCATATGCAGCTGAAAATGAAATGGAAGAAGAAGAAATATTTCTACAGACATACTCCCATATAGTATTTTCATAGGGAATATTCCTAGTTCCCAAAGGTAATATTTTGGGGGTATTTAAAAATTGCATTCTCATTACTAAAACTTTTTAATAGGTCGGGAATCTCTCTCCAGCTTTTTCTTCAGCTTAGAAGAGCTAGAAATTACACTTCAAAAAGGCAGACATTCTCTTAGAAAACATATGGTGATGGAAGTTGGATGCATACTGAAAAGTAAGGACTATAAAGTCTACAACACTGCCAGTGTTTGAAATTGGAGATAGGCTTCTGCTTTACAAAGTGTTTAGCACATTTTTTGGTGGTGCTATAAGATAATAAATAAGAAACATCTGAGACAACCAGAATTGCCTATAAACTCATCTAGCTCCTGGTGGAATCAATTAAACATTTCAACTAACATAAGTGGGAATGAGACCCAACTCCTCATAGGTTTTAGAGCATTATCAAAAAGATAGGACACCATCAATCAAATACAGGAAACTAATGTTTCAGACAGTTCCTTTGCACTGAGTGACTTCTGCAGTGTATCAGCTCTGAAGTAGAATACAATATTCTAAGAACTCAAATGAAAAAAAACCACATTATTAGTATAATGCAAATAAAAATCATGGAGTCTATATGTTTTTAAAGTTTGAACAATTTTAGCTAATTATAAAGGATTATTTCAAATAATTGGTATATTGGAACATATGTATATTGGTGAAATTATTATGGAGATCAATTTAGTCTTAAGGACAAACCCTGTCAGCAGATACTGCAGTGGTGGCTATAAGATCTCTTTTAGAATAGGACATCATGAACACAGATATTGTGGGTGCCTAAAGCCAGTTCTGAGTATAAATAAATTGTAGCTCTGAGAATATTATCTATGCCTTGTACTTCAGAGCTGTCAGTCAGTATTTTTGATCATTAGCCATCTGTGATTATTTTAATTTTTGCCAGCAGGAGAAGGAACTCTTTTCCACCAGGGAGCTCTGTTATTACAATATAATTTATATGTAAAGAGCTCATTTCATTAGAGAAAAAAAAAAAAAAAAAAACTTTAACATTTTTCCCCAAAGTTTAAAAGAAACTTGTAGCATGAAATATTTGTTTTGCATTTCCTTTTATATTGATATACATGGTATGATCTATGTAAAAGTAATATTTTACTGGAAGAGTTAACAATAATTCCATGTCTTTAGCTTAGGTTTCGTTTAACACATCATACTAGAGAACAAGAAAGTGAGGCAGTTGTAGATCTGAAATATTTAACTAGATAAAGTACTATTTTTCAGCTCCACTTGAAATTACTGCATTTTAGACACTACCTATGTCTTTACCACATGCTAGTTAAAATCCTTACAGGGTCATTTTAGATTTACCTCCCGTCAGTCTGTTGAAAGAATGACTTTATAATGACCTTGTTTTTACTAGAAATGACTTGCTGAAATGAAAATGTGGCATCTCCTTGATTTACTGAAATGAAACTCTGCCCAACATTATAGTATAAAGCTATATTTTTATTGACATAGTAAATGCTGACATTATAAACTGAGTTAAATTGGTTCATAAGAATACTAACATAAAATAAATTAGTTTATGAAATTTACTTAGCTAATTCTGTCTTTTTTTCCAAACAATCCTCGTTTGTCAATGATGACAAGTACCTGTTGCCACTATTTTCAGCCTGACTTTGAGGTATTAAACTTTGTAAGTATTTAGGTGAACTTGAAAATAAAATCTGCATCAGTATGGCATGAATTGCTGTCTGCACAAGATGCCTGTGTTTAACTTCCTCAAAAGGGAATGGAGTTCTGTGTATGCCAAGAATAGTTCCTATGCTTTTAAACAAGTACTCTCAAGTCTTCTGTTTCACGTGTCATAACTGTGGTACAGATATTGTCTGTACATTTAGCTCTTCTCTCACAGATCTTCAAGAAGCCAGACATAAAAACAATGAAAATTGACTACTGCAGTTGAATTGCCTTTTAACTAAGCTTTGAAGCTTTAATTATGTTGTTCTTAAAGTAACTTACGCTATGTATTTGACTTTCGAATTTGAATCAATTCAATGATCTACTATATAAGGCCAGATGAATAGTGTCTGTCAGTTTTACACATACTTCAGCATTTACAGAACATTTCTGTTTTACCCCATCGGATTGTCTGGTGTTATGACATACAGATATGTTTCACGTAACAGCTTTTCCAACATCTTTGATCAGAAAGATAACGTGAATTTTAATAAGCAGTGAGACGATTATAAAAGACTATCTAATTAAAAAACAAATAAACAAAGCCTGACATTATAAGGACATTCAATTGTCCTCTATAATCTCTATAATTAAAATATAAAGCAAAGAATAAGAAGAGAGATATATTTAAATAGAAATCTTTGATGTACTAACTAGCTGCTTGTACTAACAGTTTTAATTGGACTCAGTGTTCAAATCTTGTACTCCCAGGCTCCTTAGGCTTGCCCAAGGTGTGTATCACCTTGTTATACCTTCTGATAATTCACAAGGAGATCCGTAAGCAAGGGAAAAAATATAAAATGATTTCTGTTCTTTTTTTCTCTCCTCACTCTCCTTTACAATGTCTAGTGAGGGATGTGCTTTTTAACATTTTCAATGCTAGGCAATACAAGGTTCTCTGTTCCTTTCTCAAAAGTATAGTAGCATATGCTATTAGTGCAATTCAGCAAGACTAAATATATAAGGCAAAAGAGCTGTCTTGAGAATATACACTACAAATGATGGAGGGGTGGATACCTCTGATTATTTCAAACCGTGAATTGAAACTTTCTCTGGGATCTCGTCTGTGTCATATTTGCTGAAATTGGCCAGGAGATCTGTTGGTATAAGGATATAAATAGGTCTTGCCCAATTACATCACAAACATATATAAACCATTTTTTTCCTTACTAATAATCTCCAAAATGACAAAAAGTTTAATGAAGATAACATTCTATAAGCTTGTCTGAATGTATGATAAGTTTTGGATTAAAAAAAAAAAAAAGCTTGGAAAATTGTAAAAACTTACAATTTGTATAGTAAACAATGTAATGGAAGAATCAACCAGTAAAGATTTTCTGTATTTTTAACAAAACTGCCTTCATATACTATCCTGGTTCTGTTAAACAAAAATATCCTTGGGACAACCTGAAAGTAATTCACTTTTTACCTCGGTATTGCTAAATTTGAGTTGATTTGATTGAATCTATATTTATCCTCATGTGGCTCCCAGAGCACTCACGAACTTTCATAATTCCAGTCTATCAGGACAAATCTGCAAGTAAAAAAACTCACTTTTACCAGCAGGTATTCAATGAATGGCAGGTGGCAAATAAAGCACTTAGTGAATTGTTTTAATTGCATTTCTCTTGTATCTCTCAGAACTTGAAAAAGTTTCAGAAAGCAGAAGAGGAGCAGGAAGGATATATTTGCTGCTTTCATTTTGTTCCAACACTGCTTGCTTTCAGAAAAGACATGCTGATATAATTTCACTGCCTTTCTGCCTTTCATGTATGGATGATATTTAAACAGATACAACAAAGGGTATATTGTAGTGCAGTAGAGAAGTACATCCTAACAAATATGAAAGCAAAGAACTAAATTTACTGCACCTACTCAAGAATATAGTTTTTAACCTAAAAGTTAAAAACTTAAAAACTAAAAACCTAAAAACTTTAACCCAAAGTTTTTAACCTAAGCCTGCTGACATGGAGTGCAGAACGAAATCCTTTTTTTTTCTTAGGAATTAAATAGAACTGAAGGTTAGCAGGTTTAGCTGTAGTTACAATTTCTGTCACTGGTTCATTTCATAGAATTGCTTATGTAATTTCAGGTACAGCCCACTGAAGTTAATATAGTGGTACAAAAAACATTTACTGGAAAGCTCAGACTGCCAGTGTTCAGATCAAAAGTTTTCACTTATATAATACTTTTAAAAACTATTTTCCCTTACTTCAAGCAACAAAGAGAGCACAGAGTATAATGCATATGCTGTATTAATGAGGATTTCAGGTTGGGCTGGAGATTCTTAAACACAGCTCAGTCAATGAAGCTGTTGAAGGTCCTTACATATAATCTTTGTCTATGGATGGAGTGATTAAACAAACAAACAAAAAGAACTTACCACAACTTAATTTCACAATGATCATGTTTAATTTCTTTATTTTCAAGGCTTTTTATTGGGATCCATCTAGGACTGTTAAATTTAGCCTTTGAAATATTAACTGTATGCACTGGAAAAATGTGAAGGAATCTTTTGGCATATAAATATGGCAAGAAGCTTTATCCTGTAATAATTCATATTGCTGAAGTAGCTCCATAAAATCATGGAGAGTTAGTGTAGTCTGGAGATATAAGCAGACTGAGGATCAAGGGATGGTAATTATGATCCATTTTTCTTTGATCTTCTCAGCAAAGTAAGATGAGTGATACCTGCTTGTTCCTAAGAAAACTATGTGAAACCTTAGGCAGTAAGATTAATTGTGATAAAAGATAATTAAAGGAAAATATAGGAATAAAGGGATCAATTAAAACAAGACAAAACTATAACTTGACTTCTTTTTGTTGTTCAGAATTAACATGGATTCAGCGCATCTGAGGGCTGTTTCATTTTTTGAGTTTCAGTTGTCCAATATTTCATGGCATGAACTTCTGCAACTTGCAGTTGCATCTAGATGGCATTTGAGAGAGCTTAAATGGGTAATTAAGTGCCACCTGCGAAACGCACAGTCCTATAATATATATTTTAAAAAAAATTGAGTTGAGAATGTTCTTTTTCTAAAATCAGGGCTGAAACAATGTTTCAGGACCAAGTCAACAAACAGTTTGGGGTAGTTGCCTCAGCTTGGAGATTTTCTGTGAAGTATGGTGTCAGTTCTACTTTTTTTCCTTTCCCTGCCCCACCTTTGCAGTTTTTCTCCATGTCTTGTATTATATTGAATATGCAGTCACACTGCTTTCTATCAGGGACAAGTACCACATCTGAGTTTTTATGAACTGATGATAATGCTTTATTCAATTGTCTGAGATCTGTTACATTTTCTAGCTTTTAGAATTTAAAATGAAATAAAAATGCTTGGAAAAAAACTTCAGTACAACTTAGTTTATCCACTCAATGTTCTTTTGCTTCACAGATCTGTGTTAACTGTCAGGTACCTAGAGACACCTAGAATTCCACAGCCTGTAGCAAAGTCACAAGAGAGAATTTCTCTTGTAGAAGTCCTCTTGCGTAGATTCTGAGAGAGGTGGATGGTGTGTGAAAAGTCAAGGATTAATCTTTTCCTTTCCATTTATGATTAAATGTGTAACTTACTGATGTTGGTGGCATGCTACTCCTATGATTCAAGTGCTAACGTAGGACTCGGAATATGAGAATTCAGTATCCTACTTTGCTACAGACTCATTAAACAAGCAATCTAGTGTTTTATTTTCCGATCTCTAAAAAAGGCATCTATTCACCTATACTCTAGGGATCTTATTCAGGTAATTAGGCATTATTATTCTTATGAGGATTACATTTAACATATACATAGAATCACAGAATCTCAGAATTCTTTGGATTGGAAGGGACCTTAAAGATCCTCTTGTTATAAATAAATAAGGATTTGTCAAGATGTTTCTACAGCTTAATTCCTTTAGCTGGAGACTGTAGTCTATATTCAAATCTGAATTTATACTGTTGACTATATTAGGAATTTTGCTTGAGTAACAATGAAAATATGTTTTATTACTCTGAAAGTTAACAAGACAGTTTTATTCCACCTTTATAGTAAAGTGGGAAGTTTAGTTGCAAGGCCAGTAGCAACCAAATACAGTCTGCTAGGCATTCATTTGCTTAAAAGAGTTCTTTGTTTTCACAGTTCTGGAGAAAAAAAAAATCCTTATAAAACATTCAGTTAATACTTTAAAGATTACAACATTCCTGCTCACTGAAGAGAGGCACCAGAGTGATTACTCAAAGAAAAACTGAAACAAGCAATAGTAAGAGTTAGTGGGGAAAATTCCAGCCATTGTGGTTCAAGAGGACAGACAATTACCTTCAAAAGATAATTAAGAACGTTATGGGGTTGAAATCAACTTCAAGAGACACCCTGGGACATTCAGTTTCTGATTTTTTGTATCTCAGTTTAGTATTTAAAGTTAGATGGTTAAGAGTCTGTCCATTGTTTTATTCTACTACTTCAAAAAATTATCCAGACTGCAGTAATTTCATTAGCCAGGATTTTCCTTTATCCCATAAAAGTCATCATGTTTTCTTCCTCCATATTTGTTATTGATAGTTTCACTGATGAGTTGCTGTGAAATCTTATCATTCTGAAATGCTCAGGGTACTCAAGAACAGGAGAATATGTTTCATGGCATTGTGGGAAATTTTTAAATGTTTTAAAATTATTTCTGAATTTTGTCTTTTCATTATCCTAATGAGTAAAACAAAACAAAACAAACAAACAAAAAACCACACACACACGCGCAAACAAAAACACAAAACTTCAACAACAAAAACACCAAGCAAAGCAAAACAAACAACAACAACAAAACACCTCCCCACCTCTTTCCCCCATTCCGCTTTCCCCCTTTCAGTGTTTCCTCAGCAAGACTACAATTCTCTGGAGTCAGTTTTCCTCATAGAGTCCTCCCTGACTATATTGGACAAATGTCATGTCCCTTGGCTCTCTCCATCTTGTAATGAAAATAGACCTATTGCCAGCTACACCTTGCTGATTGCTTCCTACCTGCTGCTAAGGATAATTTGTGCATTGTAAATGAAGACTTCAGCAGTTGCTGAACGAAAAAAAGGTACAAGAAGGGACTGTTGTTTAGCATTTACGTAAGTCAGCCCACGATGAAACAGCTCTATTTAGATGAAAATATTTAAAGTGTATAAAAAATCCTTAAGTTTTCACAATCGTAATTATAATAGACATCATAAATAACTTTTTCACCTGAAAAATGAATTACACATGCTTTCAGCTTTTCATTTCCTTAATCCCATACCAAGGATTTGTGTGTATTTGTTTCCTTATTTATTCTGGCAAACTCATATTACTCAATGTGATTGCTTTTGATCATTTGAAAGTAAGCAATGAAGAAATTTCTAGTTGTTACTCTGCAGAAGATTGTGCCCATCCAGAATGTTAGTGTTCATATTTGTTAATTGTTCCCAAATATTCTTTCAGGTAACTTCTTGTCCCTGAAAGGAAAAAGGAGACAATGGTGTTACAATGGGGAGGTACAGTGAGGAGGTGAATAGGAATGTGACACTGAAATACCAGCAGTTCCAGACAGCAAACCTCTCTGCTTTGTATGGTCTGGCTTGCCCCGTCCCTGCTATGTAACAGGTCATACTGCCTCTGTTTGTCCTGTGCTATGAGAACAATCGACACATGTGGGAGCAGGAGCATTTACTTTTCCTCATTCACCATGTTTAGAGAAAGGGAAGCGTATTATTTCTAGCTATTGAAGGACTGCTGTTGCATTTTACATCCATTTTCTTGGCACAGCCTAGAATTTAATTGGGAGTTACTGGGAGTAGAGGTGGAAACAGGCAAATCTACCTCTAAGAAAGTGCATTATCTTTGTACTGAAGAGCCAGCTGACAAATGCTAGATGAGACATTCAGTACATTCTCTAGAGTAGCAATTCAGATTTGTTTGGATAATTATCTAACCTTTTACATGCTGACTCTACATACAACTTTCACCTCTGTCTTCTATAAGGAGACAGAAGAACTGCATCAATAATCAGCATATTTTATATACCTTACCACTCTCTCTTTCTTACTCTCATGGGCTAGGGTCCTATCTACACATATACACACACACACTTTTCCTATTTTTTTTTGTTCTAAGTAATGTTTGAGGCATCGGCTAACAGTAGATTGAAATACTTTCTGCAATTTGACAGCTTGTATCTCATCTTGATCCTTTCTGCTTATCCTTCCAAATTTGTGTCTCTTTTCGCACTTTTTATCAGCCTCCTCAACAAATTGTTTAGACATTATAAAGTTCTGATCCTGATTCCTAGTGATACTGTTTTTTCAACATGCCTAGACACTCTTTTCTTCAATTGCTTTATCTCTTTTCACCTCTAAAGACACAGTAATCTAATTCACAGTGCTTTTTCTGAGACTCAAAAGCAAAAGAACAACATCAAAAAAAAAAACACAACAACCACCTTTTACATATACTACAGATCCAGCTGGAAACATCTGATTTACCTGAGTGCTTGGACAGCAACAGCAGATCACTAAAATGAATAGTAGATTTACACACTGGTCTGAAGTGCCTAAAGCCTTAAAACACACAACCTGCAGTCTGCAGTAAGAAAAATGAAACAAGTAGTTTGGCTTATAACCACTGAAGATTATACTGAACTCCCAGAGGACCTGAAAGATCTTGAAAGACCTCAGCCTTCATTGGGAATTGGTGGACTTCCTCTCTTTTCAGGCTTCAGCCCATTCAGATGATAGGACTGACAGACTTGTAAGACAATAAGACTCTCAGCTGCATCTGTTATCCACACTGCAGTGAGTCGTTGGGTTTTAGGGGTTTACCAGTTAAATATTGACTTTTCTACACACCAGAATTCATCACAAGTTACTGAAGGATTTTGTTTTATAAAAATAGGGCCAATTTCTACATTTGTTTTTCAGTGTTTGCTAAGTTCTGGAACTTAGAACTCAGAACATTTTGATTTGTTTAATTTTTCTTCGAATGAGCAGTGCCTGTGAAGGATTTCACTTCCAATCAGAGCTACTGGTAGCATCATTCCTTCCCTGAATATTGGAGCTGGTTTACCACTGTTTCTGAAAATCTTTTGAGGTTCCCATGGGCCAAAAGGCTTGAGGTGTCATTTGAGTGCATTGGATGTCATTTCTGTTCAGCCGTAATGACATTTCAGGGTAGCTCTGGACCCCAGAAGAGAGGAATTATGCTCTTGTCCAAAGTCATCTTTTCCAATAACCAGATCATTGATCTGCTGGTGGTGGGTGGTAGACTGAAACAAACTCCAACACTACAAAACATTTACTGTTTTTCTTTTGGTTTTTATCTATCTCTTGAAGATGATGTTAGATGACACCCCCCCCCCTTTTTTTTTTCCCACTTTTAATAATAACAATAATGCCGAAACCAAATCAGTGAGTTTTGCATGCATTGAGAGAAAAAGGACAGCAGCTGTCACTACTAAGAATAATTTATACATTGTCTGATTTACCCTTCTGAGGTTACAAATGTTGACAAGTTAACATCAGGGCAAAGGTAGATCAGTCTGTCAAGTTTCTGTTTTCTGCTTCTTGCTCTTCCACAAAGTGCTGCAGTGATTGATTGATTTGATTTTAAGGAGTTCAGTTACATCATGATGACACACTCCTCAATATGAATTTAAAGAGTAAAATTGTTTGTTTAACTTGTTTTCATGTTGACAGGATCTTTGCACTCCAGGCAATCACTTTGTTTTTCTTACAGCTTTGCTCTTTAGCCACCCAAATGTTGAATGTCACTCAACCTTGTCATATGTTTTTCTTGATGTTCTCTATTAGTCCCAACCACACTTTTCAGGGCTCTAACAAATGTGGATACCCTTTTGCCAGTCAGTAGTCTGATTGTTTGCCATTTTAGGCTTTCTGTCCCTTTGCTATACTAAGGGAATTTCTTAATGAACATCATTTCCCTCTGTAAGATTTCAGCTAAGCATTTGAGAGAGAAGTTACCGCAGGTATGATCATTTAATTAAATCAGTATAAATGTCCAGAATGAAAATTACACTTTTGAACTGTCACCCACAGTTTAATTTTGACTCACCTCCAAACATCACAAGGGAATAAAGAAGTGATAATTCCATTAAGTGTCTCACTGTATTTGAGGTCTTTCTGAAAATGAGATTTAAATTTCTTCAAAATAAAACTTAGGTAATCCAAAATTCTGACCATTTTTTACAAAAAGGACTGTCCCATTGAACCTTATCCATCTCATATCTTGTACATACACTTTTAATTTGTCTTACTCCATCTTATGAACTCATTTTAGTATGACATTCTAATTCACATATGCATCACTGTTATTTTTATACATATAGAGAACTGAGATGAAATTATCAAAAGGAATGCACGAGTAAAAGAATATGAGGCATATTATGTATAATACAGGGGGGAAAAAGAAAAAAGAAAAAGCAACCAACCAACCAAAAACAAAACAAAACAACAACAACAAAAAAAACACGCACTCTTGATCTTAATGGTTCTTCATATGTAAAAGTTTGAAAATGGACTGTGAAGTCATCACAACGAAAAAGAAAAACAACAAACAACTGTTGTTTATGTATGAGCCCTTATTTGTGATATCATTTACAAGTGTTTAAATCCCAATGATCTGAGTGGGGTTTAGCATCCACTTAAGTGTTAAAAAAACATGGGCTGGTAAGTAGTAGAAATACAGAGTTCATTGTTATCTTTTTTTTTTTTTTTTTTTTCCCTCAAAAATGAGAACTTAAATGTGGGGTTCTTTCAAAACCACAGAGTTGGAAAGAAATTTTCATCCTAGCAAGCTTCTGCTCTTTGCAGCTGCAGTTTTGCTGATTCTCTGAAGTCAGAGTTAATTGATAGACAATTTGGCCTGTGGACTTTAAATAACATACTGAAAATCTCTGTTTTGGGGAGAGGCGGGTTTAAAGTTGATTATTCCCCAAAATGACTTTTTCAAACTGAGTACTAGAGCTGGCAAAAAAATATTACTGTTGAATAAGACTTCATTTCTGTAGATTTTTTTTTGTCTGTCATCTAAGACACAAAGTTAGAACGCTTTTCCTGAGATAGGATAAAGTTGTTGAGCACAATGAAATACATTTGTCTACCTGAGCTTCTCCACTTCACTTTTGAAAGACAGATTAGAAACCTGAGTTAAGTAGGCACAACTCCTAAATAGTAATAGCTAATTGTATGTTTCCAGTTTTGATCCCAGACTTTCTGGGCTCTTTATTTCTGAACTAATCTTTTATCCTTGAAAGCAAACAGGATTTTTTTATTTTTTTTTTTATCCTTCAGGTATGAGACTCTCCTTTCCTGACTTTAAACAAAGCTCTTCCCGCTCTTCCTGACCTTGAAGGTAGGTTTCACTGAACATTTTAGAACCTTCGCTCTTGTTGTGGAGGGTTGTGTTTACTTAGCGTTCTTCTAATGGCTTTTCCCCACAGTGTCAGCATTTATCTCTGACAGCTTGTTTTACTGCCCATTTATATTGTTTATATTGTTTATATTTTTTCTTTAAAAAAATCAGTAATATCATGAACCAGATTAGAATCTATTTTCTTCATGCATTTGCCTCTTATGGTAAATAGTTTCCATATTTCTCAGTAACAGCTGCTTAGTGCTTCAAGGCAAGATTCAGTTTCTATGGCAAATACCATGGCTTCCTGGAATGTTTGGGGCTTTTTTTTTTTTTTTTTTTTTCTCCTTTCTTTCATTGAGCTTAAATTGAAAATCCAAATCAGTTATTAGACATGCCCTGAAAATATATCTCTGTAGCTTTTCTTCCAGTTTATCTAAGGTTCTTGTTTTTACTTCTTGACTATCTGTTCAGCAGAGAATAAATTCTGGAACACTCATAGAGATATGCCTTTTCTGCATTGGCTAAAATGCTAGTTTCTTTGAGGTTTTGCCATTTATTTTCTCTATGAAGTTATACTGGTGATCCATTTGTTTTAAAATTAAGAGGCAATTTACAAATAGATGTAAATAGATGTTTCATATAACTGTATTAAATGAAGGGCAGTGGTTAAGCCTACATGTGTCAAGATGTTTTAACATGAGTTAAATATTAATTATCTAGTCTCTAATTTAGTTTGGTAATGATATAGCTCTAAATTTAAAAGATGCACCCAATGAAATATGCATGGACCTACTGAAATGTTTATCATTATAGCATAAAATGGGAACAATTAATTAAATAATTCACATCAGAAGTTTAAGGGTAACAGTTGTCTACAATACTTTACTTATCTATCATAATTTTGTTCTAATCGGAATGACAAATAATGTTATCTCTTGCAGAAAAGGTATGTTATTATTTTCTGTTCCTTTTATGTTATTGTTGTCTTTAGATAGACAGATACTTTATACATTAGAAAACATGTATATTCATTTTTGGCCACTGACTGACTGGTTGCATTAAATTACAGCTTTTCAAAAGGGAGTACTTGTCATAAAATGACCAACTGTTTGCTTTTACTTATATTCATAGGAAACAAACAAAGAAAACCACACTCAGTAGCATTATCAATAGTTTCCAAAGATGTCGTCATTATTTCTTTCAAATTCAATAATCCATATTTCCTTTGTGCACTCATATCTGAAAATATGGGGAAAGTCCTACGTACTTGCCCAGAGGAGTTTGGATTTTAATATTTAGAAACTGAGAATATGTTTGGAGTGTGTTTATCAATGGAATTCATGGAAACAAGGAGTTCAATATTTCATATTTGGACATCCTCAAATTTTTATAGCTTTTGAGCCAGTATAGATAACATGAAGCCTGACCTGTGAGCCCCCATTTCTTAGTGAGTTAGAGTTTTCCATATCAGGTCTGTGTTTGGTAGAAAAACACACATTTCGTTGTTCTTGTTTGCATTCATTTGCATTATATTTACAATTTGTAATTAATTTTGTAGTCTATTTTTTCCTGAAGTACTTCTCAGTTTATTATTATTATTATTATTTAATATAGCCTGTGGAACACTGAACACTGATTAAGTGTTGTATGCTTTCTGTTATCTCTGAAGCATAACCGATGAAGTATTGTGAATTTGGCACTGTGTAATGTAGCATTTTGCTTGCTGTGCAGCACTAACAAACAACACATCAGTAGTCATGCCTGTCTCTCATTTAAATGCAACCTCAGAGTTGCGCTGCATGTTACAAATATCTGGGAGCTGTGTGATTAGTTAACATCTTGTGCATAACCCTTAAAATTATAGCAAGTTCTCAGGAGATAATTAGCTTTCTGGATACCTCTAGTGAAATGAACTATGGCTTAGCAAGCGTATTTACTACGTGTGCTAAGACTTCAAGGAATGGTGGCATGAAAATGCCTTTAAAGCATAGCTTAAGTGTCTTAAAGAGAGAGAGAAACAGACAGAAAGAAGTCCTTACTTATTTATTCCATGTTATCAAGATTACATTTGTTTTCCATCTTTTAATTTTATGTTCTTTCATCTATCAGCAGTTCTTGTAGTGTAAATATAGGTTGTTCACCAGGCACCAGCCTCCCTCAATGTAGTCAGCTTACCTTTGCCCTAGAGTCCATGTCTCATATGCTATGTGTGAGTAAATAGACAAAATACATCACAACTAAATAATCAGGACACTATGATACAGTGTTTTTCCTTAGCAAATGCTTGAGACTTCAGTTCTTTGTATAGATCTAGCAAAAACAATTTTTTCCATACTTTGTTTCATGAAAGAATTTCCCAGCTATATCCATGTGCAAAATGGATTTTAAAGCTTTTAATCTTAATTTGAAAAGACTATTCTAAGCTTTCAGTGTTCACAATATTCTATTCTAGAACTGGAATTTTCTGTATAACAACTTCACAATTAAAATGTTTTGGAAGCTTCTAAATATAAGTTATAGCTGCAGCTGTCAGGAAACAGCATTTTGACAAAATTGAACTTTTTAAAGGAAAGTATCAATTTGATTAAATTTGCTTGAAAGGTGTTTTTAACTTGACACAGCATTTCAATGTTCTCACAGCATTCTCTACATTTATTAGAGTATGATGTTGCCATTTGTTTCAAAATTACTTTTCATTATGAGGTGCATTGAATAATGTGATATATAATCAAGAGTTGAAGTATTTTTGAAACATTTCTATATTATTAAAATAAAAGTTTTATTGATCATTAAATGATTTTTCCCTCCTCAAATATTTGTTTTATAATAAACTTCAAATTTTATTTTCATTTTATTTGGTCAAAAATCTATTTTAAATGGCCAAAATTTCTTATGAAATTCCACATTTAATCAATTTTTGTTATATTTTCCCCACTGAAACAAAACCAATTGGTCTGGTTGAACTGATTGTGCAAAGATATAAGCCTGCATATATCTGTAACCATATTGATCAAATTGAAGTGCTCAAAATAATTCAGTGGGTTTTCATCACTAGATCTTTTCCAATGGTCATATTGCCCATGTAATTTGGTCATCAAATTTTAGCTTTATTATTCATCACCTGTTGAAATGAAGGCTTGGTGTGCTTTTCTGAGAGTGTTAGTGATGAAAAACGTAGCTGTACAGACAAGACTGAAGAGCATCAAAGGCTCAAGATACATCATGGAAGGAGGCCTGAAGTCAGCCTGTGAGTAACGATGGGAAAGGAGAAATTATGTATAATCAATTTCTTACCTAGAGAGGGGGAGTCATAAGCCATAGTCCAATGGGTGTTCTACATTTTTTAAAAAAAAAAACAAAACAAAAAAAACAGGAAGGTGTTAAGGAGTTGCTGTTTAATATCCAGATGTTTCACTGAGGATCCCACTGGCATTCCAAGGATCACTCTGTTGATGCAGCCATTTTTCTCATGGAATTCATTCTTTCAACGTCTCTTCCTCTCTATAAATAACTATAAAGCAGGCAACTAAAATTTCTTAGGAAGCAAAAGAGTGAGGATTTCGTCTAGTATTGGCTTTGTAACATACTGATGACATCTAGTATGGCATGAAGCCAAATATGCTTGCTGGCCCTTGCCTTCCAGATGGAAGAATCCCTGGTTAGGCAATGAGGCTCCTTCCCCAGGGTACTATCAGAGTTAGGCACATTTCTTGAAAATCGAAATAAAATCTAAGATGTGTGAGGCTAACTGTACAGCTCCAGACTTAACAAATGCATAGGACAAGTCTCCAAGCTGTACAAAGCTTCAGGACAACACATCTGTTGTGTTCTTCTGAGGCTTAAAATTCGCTCTTACAGACAAGGTAAGGCCTATTTTGATGTTCCTGATACGTGCTTGCTTATACCTGTTCAAATGTAACAAGGGGGAAAGGTCAGTATTTCCTTCTGTTTATGTAATTCTCAAGAGCATAGTTAATTGCATTGTGAGTAGAAACAGAGTGTCCAAGATCATCTCACCAGATCCTAGATTGATACTCCAGTCTCTGTCTTCTTCAAAGCACTTCAAATGCTCCTCATAAAGTTCAAATACCATTCAGAAGACCATTGAAGATTTGCTGAGCCGTATGGAAAGGGAAGAAGAGGGAGGCTTAACTCTGTAGCTGAGCACTAGCTCATAAAGAGAAAGATGTGGTTTCAAGACTTCCCTCAAGACAGTTTCTGTGTTGTTCTGTAGGAAAGTGAGATAGTTTTGTTAACAGGAACTGAAATCCTAGTCTTTCCTCTGTCATTACCACTCCCTTTCTGCTTTTCTTTCTTGTATCCACAGGACACAAATTATGTGTTCATCTATATATAAGAAATCCTTGCTGTTTACCCATACTTTGAATTAGATTGAACCAGCTGGCATGCATTAGACTTGTTAAATCATTACCTATAGCACCTAGGAACTGCAAACAAGCAGTAAGACAGGTGGAGACAGAATAGTTTGATGCTCTTCTTCAGGATTGTATGGGAGTTTCCAGCTTAATAATTTTTCACTGAAGTAGATAAATTCTACGTAGATCTTATTTTTTAATGTTTAACTCTACTGGATCTGAACCTGAAGGTCAGACATCTAAAGTTTCCTGATTCCCATCAAAATCACTAGGTTGGGTATTTTTCCCTTTTAGAAATGCAATTATTTGTCTCTTCTGCCTTACCTCCTTGTGTATAAAGTGGGAATAAAGGACTATCTTTTCCTTTTTAGAGAGCTGGAATTTGTTAACTGTGGTAACAGAAAGTACCTAAAATCACTTTACTCAAATTCTTCACAGAGGTCAATAGACAAGTGCTATGTGGCAAAATAATTCTCTGCTCTCCAACCTGGAGCTTAGTTGCTAAACTGAAGGACACGCACTCTACTCCATTACCCAATCCTCCATATTTTACATTTTTGTCAATAAAAAATAAGGTACAGATAGAGTGTGAAATTTTATTCCGTATGGAGGGCCAACAAAAGGCCCATGCCTCACCAGCCTTCCAGAAGAGAATGACACTTCAGCAGGCCAGTCAGTGTTAATGGTTAAAAAATGAGACATTCAGAGCTTATATGTCAAATATTTGGGGGCAAATTCTTGACCCTCACTACCTGGATGAAAAGGGCACATGGGACAGAAAGCTGCCTTTGGCTGAAGTAGGTGATCATAAATTGACTTGAGAGAAAGGGCAGATTTTCTTTTTCCTTTCTTTCCTTTCTTTCCTTTCTTGATATCTTCCTTTGTATGTACAGCATGCTTTCACATTCTCTTTAATAGAAGTTAAGGCATTCAGTGTCTTGACCATAAAATAGGTCCCAGTGTCTCACTATATAAATCAGACACACACAAGACTGGTTTGCATTCCATGGAATGCTCCATGACACGTTTACAAGGACAAATTATTTTTTTCAAACAGTTGCCTAATTTATAAGAAAGAGGATTGCAAAATAGTGTAGTTCTTCATTTTTCCCTCTTCATTATTTAAGGTCACGTTTTTAACCCTTTTTGGTAAAATGGAAACAGAAAAATTCTTACACTGAGGAGATAGCACTAATATAGGACAATTCAGCCTGACATTGGAGAAGTAAAGGCTATTCATACAATTTCTTCCACCCTTTTTCTTAAGATGCAAGAGAAAAAAAATAATCAGTAAAAATAGATGTTCTACCTTAATACTCGGAGTCCCCTAACATTCCCTCAGGCAGCTGTTACAGTTTAGTTTCCTTGTTACTTGAACTGGATTTGGGCTTGGAAAATAGAGTTAGCCAGTAGTTAAGTTTCATGGTTTTGCCTTTGTGAGTTGACATGTAAGTAAGTTTTCTCAGCAATATTAAAATAGCTGTTCCTTCTTCATCTTAAGTTTGTTTAAATTCTGTAGCTGGTATTAACAGGCAGTATTTATATCTGGATGAGTCAGGTCTTTAACTGAAGGGAAAAGGGAAAGGAAAAGAAGAGAGTGAGTAGTATATTCAAAGTTTAGCAATACTGTGCTTTAACCTGGAGTTGACTGCAACAGGGTGTTTTGTCTTGCTGCAAAAATAGTAGCGTCCCATGTATTCTAACATGGTCACCAACTGCTCTTCCTGAATAGCACTTCTGCTATTGCAATGAAGATGTTGTTTTGGCCACTTGTGGAGGAGATGATTCACTGCAAAACGCCATTTGTGGCTAATGATCACCTGCAGTGTTACAGGGTTTCAAGAAAGGTAAAGCAAAGAGGAAAGAGCCACTGTTGAATTAAAATCACACAAATTTTTACTATAAAATCTGTATTTCTACTGTTTGTTTGTTTGTTTTGAAATGATCTGTCAGTTCAAAAAAGTCACACAGAATAAAAAGAACTGTAATAATTGACACAGTTCAGCATGCTGAGGGAGCTTTTTAATGGAACATTTTGGGTTTTATAACTAATCTTCCCCTTGCAGACCTCAGCTGTTTGAGAATTGAGTTCTTAGTTGTCTTTTCACAATGATTTTGTTTTTGTAAATTAATGATCTAAGTGATTTATTATTCAGTTCTTCCACTGCTGCTTTATTTCTGTTGATCTTTGTTTTTCTGCTTAATTTCTATAAATTACTGTACAGTTTCCCATAAGGTATAATTAAGCAGAATTGCTAAAGTTTTAATTATTGTGTATTATAGATGTTGAAAGCAACATTAGCACTTAGCTTTTAAAAATGTGATAGTATATTTATAAGAGAGCATTTATAAACACATTTACATATAGTTAAGATGAAAAAGGTATTTGAATTGTAGTCATTAGCATTTCTTCAAACATATGGCATACCAGCAGAGGCCATGGGCCATGCCTTCATTAACTGAACACTGTTTCATCAGTATCTCAGCTTCCTGCTGTGCCACCCTGTGGCGTACCCTTCTGTCCCTGAGGTTTCAGTGACAAGGGACAATATGTCCCCAAGGTGAAAATCTGGGAAATAACGCAGATTAGCCCTTAGAGGAGTTCTTATGATTATTTAATCATGCTTAGGAAAGAAATACGCAGTACCACTAAATAAAAGCATTAAAAATCCTACTGGCCTACTATTTCCATTGTTGCAGGGTATGATGGTCTCTTCAGTGAACCATCAACGTAACTACACGGGAACATGACAGTTTTATGCTGCCCATTATAATGCTGGCCTGTTTCAAATTTGCTTGTATAATGGGCAAAACCTACACTGGTACTAATAGGTATCATGGGTCAATTATCATTCATTGGTTATAATGTTCAGGTGATGGATCAAGATTTGACTTCTCTTAACCATGGAACATGCAACCATTTAATTTTATTTCCTAATAAAAACTGGAAAAGGAATAAAAATACTCATATAAATGTCACGGTCATATTTTATTTATGCATTTCTCAGGTATATAAAGATAGGTCAATATGACAGGCATAGCCATTTATCTTAAGTCATTAAGTTCTCTCATGCTTTACCTGTCATAATCATATTATATTCTTTGTTAAATGTATATATAATATGCACATATATTTTTTGAAAAGCTCTTAGTAGGAATTTAAAAACAACTTACACAGTTTATTTAACAATATGACTCTGAAAATAAGGTTAGTTAGTTTGCTTATTTTGTTATTATTTTTTTTTGTAAGATGTGTCTTTCCAGTATCTCCCAGCCTAACTTTTTCTTCTCATTGTGATAACTGAGAGTAGGAAATAACATTGAAGTGGGAAATCAATATCAAAATTGTTTATTCAGTTTGCTATGGATATGGGTCTTCTCTCTTGCATTTATATCTATTTTCTTTAAGAAGAGTTAGAGAATCATAGAATACCCGGAGTTGGAAGGGACCTACAAGTGTCCAGTTCCTGGCTTCACATAGGACCATTCAAAAATCAAGCCGTATGTCTGAGAACATTAGAGCTTTATGGATGTCAGTGAATGCACTCCCTCTTTGGAATCCAGACAGTAAAACCTGTTCTTGGATTAAGGGGTGGCAAATATCAACTAGCATTGATATATTTAAACTATAATTGTAAAATCAGCTATTGCAAAAACTTTTTCTATTATTAAAACACATATTATGGTATAATACTCCTATCCTTGCACCTATAAAAAAAGCTATTTTTGAATATTCATTTAAGTAAAGGAATATAAAGTCTATTACAAGTTAGCCTAGTGTAGATAAAGTATGGATTTGTAAAGCAAGATTTACTTCAAATCATTACAATTATCTGATGTAATTTATATATTTTTAAATATTTTCCCACAGGCTTGGTCAGGCCTGGATGTAGTGATGACTGAAGATTTAGGAACATTTTGGTAGCTAATCAGAGTATTTAAACTGGCATCAGTCCATTTTTACCTTCATTCTTTTTACAAAAGAAGAATCTGAAAATCTCTTGCTACAGTATCCACCATTAATCAGTGGTGCAATGGAAAGCTCTCATTAACTTTAACCCTCCGACCCTGACATTAGTCTACTCATCACTGCAATCATTAGCAAAATGAAAAACAATCAGGCAGGGTATCTACATTTTAATAATATTAATGCTTTCACTCTATTACACACAAATGTCAAATGTGACAAAAATCACTGAACTTCAAATATATACATAACAGATTTTGATATATATAAAGCAGCAGTTTTTGTTATTCTCACTCAACAGCAAAATTAAAGATACAGTGCCAAGGGGGCCCATACCATTTGCAATCTGTAGCATTTCCAATGTATTTTCAACAATATTGTAAATATTTATGGAGTTTTATAAAGACTCTATGCTTCCTTCTGTTTGTGATGCATCAACAAGACTCAGTAGGATATCATAGGCAGATATTTACTTCTGGGAATTCCCTTTTGGACTCTTTTTGGTTGAAAACCGCTTCATGACTTACAGTACAGCAAATCCCCAGAAATGTACCATGCTATTATTGCCAGCTGAGTTCTTCCAAGTAAAGATGACATCAGCCATCTGTCATGTTATACTAATCCTAGGAAAGAAAGCCAAGTGAAGAGAAAATAAATACCTTTCATATCTATTAGCCAAATATTTGTATTAAAAAAATGAAATGATTAAAATCTTGCTAGTGAAGCTAATTCTTGTAAGTGAACAATCCTTTCTGAGTAAACTACATACCTAAAATGTATTTGTCTTTTTACCTACTTAAAGCAAATTATGCCATGAACATATGTTTGAAATGCTGGTCTCCTGCTACATATTGGTAGATAAGGAAATGCACCACCAAGCAGTGATTTTCCTCTGGTCCTTCTTGCTAAGTCCTGCCAAGTACCGTGTAGCTGTATGACTGTTCTGTACTATTCTGCTGAGGTAAATGGAAGTTTCCCAGGATCTAGCAGAGAATAAATTACTTTCCCCATCACGAACAATGCTGCCAATCAATAAGGAGTGTGTCTAAATTAGCAGTAACATCGTAATGAAATGTTTTAAAAGCCTGAACGGTGTCAGGTACCTGCTTCCCCAGAGAGCGGGGGAGGTGTCAGTAAGGAAAACTTTTGGATAAGCTGTATGACTAATTTATACAGAGACTAATTCTGTGAGCTTTTGCCTTGTTTCTCTGTCATGGACAGTTACTCAAAAACATACTTCCAGTAGTTCAAATATTAATAGTAGTGTCTAAAAGAACTGTTTGTGAGAAGTCATCACAATATAATTAGGGCTAGAACAATAAATGTCAAGAAATAAAAAACTAAACAGCCAGCTAGGCTATTCCCTGATAACAGTGTAGTATGGTATTGCAATAGAAAGGGATCCTAAAGCACATTTATGCTTAGTTAGCAGTATGGATGTTAACACTTTTAGCACTGTAAAGGTTATTTTCTCTCATTTAGAGCTGTAGAAGCAGAAGCACAGAACTAAGCATTGACACACATAACTACAAAAATGATTAAATGTATACTATACCATCTCCCCACACTCCCCACCCTCTTTCTTTGTGCTGTATTTTCCACCTAAGCAACAGGCTTGAAGGAACAGGCTTTCTTTCTAATCCAAAAAAAAACATTTTGGGATGTAGATTCATTACAAAATGGAAAATGGTGACAATGGAAGTTTCATAACTACAGTTATGTTTCTTGGATTGTATACTCGTTTGACTGATTTCTGATAATATAGAGCAATGAGGTAGATGGAATGAAATCTTTTGTTAGCTAATTCATTTCTACAGAGGTAAGAATCAGTAAACAGAGGATTTCCTTACAAGTTCTTCCTGAGCTACTCAGCTGGTCTTCTAATGGTTCCAGTAGGTTTCTAATACTTCTGTTTGAGGGCCTTGAAAACTGATGGGGAAATATGAATCCTTTGTCATCATCACTCATTTGATTTTTGGTTTGGAAAATTCTTTTGATGTAATTCCTTCAACCACAGATTTACCTCTAGTCATGCATATATGATTCTTAGAATTTGTAAAGGATAATCAAGCCTAGTAGAAATACTCCCTTTTATGTATATACTACTTGCTCTCACAACTTAAAACATCTTATCCATTCTGGAAGCTGATAGTGTATTTAAGTAACTATTATTGCTTTTACACATGCTCAAAAATATTCATAGAAAACTGTTTATGCTAAGCTAGACAGCTTTAAACATTACAAACTATGCAAACCCATCATCAACTCAGAATTAAAATTGACTGAGACACTTCTGATGAAGAATCTTTCTTCAACTAGTATTTATTTGTTGAAATCAATACTTTTAATTGAGTGTAGTAATATGCTGGAGAAGGCTGTTCAGTGTCAAGATAACATTTTTAATGGAGAGTAGGAGAATCATAAAAAGTCATACACAGTAGTTTGGCAGCTAATGTCATCTCTCAGAAATCTGTGTTCAAAATTGCTTTTCTCATATTGCCAAAACAATCCTGGACCACAAGTGTCCAGACTAATTTGAATAATACTTTTTTTTTTTTTTGAGAAAGTTTAATATTTCAAAGAAGAGGACAGTCTGGATCACTTAGTCTGGGAAACCTTAGTCATCAGTTAACCTTTTCTTCACCTGTTTTAATACCCTTTTTTTCATGTGCATAGCATATTGCTTCCCTCTCACACAAATAAAACAAAAAAATCCAAGTGCACTTATGATATGTGTAAATAACATACAGCCAAATTTACAAAACAGAGCTTGTTCTCACTGTGGAGCTAAGGTTGCATGCAGCCACCTGAAGCAATTATGCACCATAGCATAATTGATAGTTTCATAGTAAGAGAAACCTTGAAGCTGGATGAGAGAGAAAAATTTTAGGTGTGCTTGATAATGTGAGTTAATGACTCCAGAATCCCAGTCAGGAATTATTTCCTCAAGTTCTCTAAAGATGTGATTACCTGAAAGCTTTTTTTCAAGAAACAGTAGTTTGGAGTGGATACTGAGAAGTTTTTATATGTGAAAATAAGTAGTTGTTTCAGGGTGTTTTTTTGTTGTTGTTTTGTTTTGTTTGTTTGTTGAACTATGCAAAATGAAGGTTTCCTCAAGAGAGATGTAACTTGCAAACTTCTTTTTCCTATGCTTCCTATGTATAACTTAGATAGAAAAGCTAGAGATCTAAGTCAGAACTCCAAGATAGAGAAATATCTTGAATCAGAATCTACTTTTACCAACTCCTAATTACTCCAGATTATTCCATGTCTTGCTTATTTATTTTTATGATTTATACTTCAAGAAGCTTTAGGTTTGTCTTGATACAAAAACTGAAATTTTTGAATCTGTGGCTGCATATATAAAATTGAAGCAGTTAAATTTTGCTTTCCACCAGTAAATAAATTCTAAAATTCCAATTACCCAATCAGATATTTAAACACTTCTATGTCTCTAGAAGAACTTAGATTTCTACTTTTCAACAAATTCTAGTACCATTTCTAATACTGTCAGACAGCACTTTCTTCAAAGAGCAATTAGCACTATAAAGTTCAATTTAATGTGTTCTGACTATGTATCTCTAACAAAAGATTCTCTCATGTTTGTGTGCCTGTAATACCAGTGCTGAGAGAACAAATGATACTAATATAAAATATTGAAACTCTAGATTTATCATCCTTTTGTAGCAAGTGAGCCCTTTCTTGGGCAGGGTTCCAAATACATTTCTCCTGAATGGGGTGCCTGAAAACTGTTATGTAATAATATGTGGTTGAGATTTTGTAGCTCTATGGATTTTGTCCCATGAGGGTTTCTCTCCCTCTGTTCATCTTGAAACTAAGCCTAAAATAATTTCCATTTGCTTCTACGACTATAGAAAACCTCACCTTCCCGTAGTTTTTAATAAAAAGGACTTCTGAGAGTATCAAAGTGTGATTTTTCTGCTCACCTTATTTGGAGGAAGGGAGGGGAGGCTAGGGGAAAATACTCACTAAGACATGCATTCTGAAGGCACCTGATTGAATTTGAATGCCCATTTTTTTTTCTAGTTTGCACTTTTTTATGTCTTAGTTAAAAAAAAAAAAAAACAAACTATTGTTATTGAAAATAATTTCTAGAAAAACATGACTCGGTGTCAGTCTGCAGCAAAACATGCATGGCCATATGGCTTTGCAGAAGCAATCAGAGATGCTTACTGTCTCATGAAACCCTAACATGATTGCTGATGATACGTCTGCAAAATACACATGCAGATTCTGTAGGACTGAAGATAAAAATTATAGTGAGCCATACCCAGTCCGTTCTTCCAATGAAATACATATTATCTGCAGGAGGAGTGTGGAAGTACACACCTGCTGACAATGCAATTTGATTTTCCCCCAGAAGCAGGAAATGTGTAGAAATGGAAACTAACTGCACTGCCACCTCTTTCCCCTTCATCTTCTGTTCCAAGAGTATGCAGGAGAAGTATATATACAGAGCCTCTGATTACATTAAGGGATGAATTTCTTGCCTTTCCCAGGTTAAATTTTTACTTAATAAACAATAACAGCATGACTGCATTTTGATTTCTTTATTCTTTCTAAAATATTGGACTGGAAGAAGCAGAGGCAGGAACTGACTGGAGTTACTTTGTTCTGAATAGTTACTTAAGATCTTAAAATCAGAAAAAAGATCATCTGAACTTGAAAGGCAAGAGGTGTTTCAGAAAAAAAAAAAAGAATACACATATTGCATATACGCCATTCTGTATGTCAGTCATAGTAAAAAAAAATTACGCTTATTTATTTTGGAGTGATTTCTTCAACTCATCTTTGTCAACCTGTATTGTTACCATTCTTTCACCATTGAAAATCCTATTGAAAAACAAGATGTGATTTTTAAGATATCATTTTTGTGCCTTCAGCTTATTTACAGAGTTAGGAACTCTGAATTTATTAGCCATCACCTATCTCAATAAGAATATACCTATTTGCTTTGCAACCCCATAAGAGCTGGAAAAAAAAAAAAAAGTTTTATCATCTTGCACGGTAAGACTTTATTCACAATATGCCATTTCTGAACCCAGAAAAACTTTAAAATTATCACCTGCAATATAATATCTCTTTTATTATAATATCTCTTTTTATTGAGTACAGAAGCTGAGGAAGAAATTTGAACTCTTATTAAAGATAAATCAGAAGAAATAATATTTTTAAACCTTTGTTTTGCAAACAAAATTAATTCGATATTTTAAGTAATAGATTTCATATTAAAAGAAATTATATTTTGTTTAAATTTTTATTTCAGTTGTCTCTATTTACTAAAGAAGAAAAATATAAAAGTTGGAGATTTCATGCCTCCCTTTTTCATTCTGAGATATTAAAAAAAAATAAAAAATAAAAGGATTGGCTTAGAATTTAAGCAGAGTTAAAAAAAATCTGAAACAAAAAAGAGAAAATAGATTTATTTTTTTTTTCATTCAAATTTCAATCAAATTAAACCTTGATATAAAAATGCCAGGTCACTAGTTGTACAGTGATCCATCTCCATTTCGAAGTACTTCCAGCTCTGTCTATGGTACTTGTGTATATTTTTGTATTGGGTATATTTGTGCTTCTTCAAGAACATGAAATTACCTCTGAAGACTATGTTGGATGAATTATTCCAGTCATTTAAAAAAACCAACCAAACAAAAACAAACAAACAAACAAACAAGCCACTGTACTGGAACACTGTAAGGCTTGGGTTGCTCCTTTTTAAATCATCACGGTGAGGTCTCAAGTAACTTTAGGAGGCTGCATCCTGAGAATTGTTGCCCCAGCCTTGCACCCTGTGAAAACCCCTACTTTCATCTGGTGCAAACACTTCTCATGGAATAAGTCGGTACCTCTCTGAGATTAATGTCTGGGTGAAGACAGCTGCTGAACTTTGTCTTGAAAAAGATAAATTGAGATATGCATGGAAAGACTGACATATTTTGATCTTTTTTTTCTTTTTTTTTTTTTTCTTTAAATGTTTTCTCCCCTTAGTTCCATGCAGTGATTTAGGCCCTGAGTCTGCCTGGATTCTATGCTACTGCTGCTACATGTTCAAATGGATATGAGAAATGAATTAGCTAATGGTCTTCTATGACTGACTAGAAGACTGGTGTCAGACTGTTCATATAACCCATTCAGCGAACATGGGAATGTTCTTTACCTTTCTAAATTCCAGTTGGACTGTTAAATTTTCATCTATTTCAGTAGAAAAATGAAGAAATCTTGTTAATGTAGAGAGCAAAAAACTATTCCAAGAAGCCTATTGGAATAGGAAATTTAACCCATCATAGATAAGACTGTTGTCAAAAGGGAAGAAAAAGTTCATTTCTGATTTATTTTTTACAGTTGTCTATAAAGTATCTAAAATTAAGAATGAAGCGATAAGAAGCTTAAGTGATTCAGAGGGTTGAGAAGAAGAGTCAATGGGTTGTGTAGGTTAAATCAACTGAGAGAAAGTAGAAGGAAAAATATACCACCACCGTAGTGGGATTTTGGCTATTTACTCATTAGGAGGCACTCATACTCTAAAAAGTCTCACTGGACAGATAAATAGCAATGTGCAAATATATACTGCTGCATACATTTAAGAGGAAAAAAAGACATTACTGAAACCTGAATTTCTTTATTGAATAATTTACTTTGTCATCATAAATGTAATGCTATATTGCCTTGCAGTAAAACTACTGGAGAGATGTGTTGGTAAAGCCCAGTCCCAAGAGGGATAGCAGAAGAATGATCAAAAGCTTGGATTAAACTTATTTATTTATTTATGTATTTATTTTTGCTTAGGTTGTTATTATCATTTTGTTTTGGTTCCCTGGATTTCTTATTAATTTTGCAAGGACTGTCATAGACTGGTTTGGGGACTTCCTGTTCATTTAGTTTAATGGATGAATATTTTTTTTCCACAAAAATTATAATCATAGGAAAAGTTTGTAAGATCATAAGCAGCAGACTGAGAAGAAAAAAAAAAAAAAAAAAAGGAAAGAAAAGAAAAAGAAGATATTTATTCCTGTAATGGGTCAGTGATTAATTTTGATATCTGTGGGTCTTTGAATGCAGAAGTCATCTGACACTCTTATTTTGTACTGAGAGTGTTTAATGTATGTAGCTCTTGACTACAAGGGCTTTGATGGTGTTGAACTTCTGTGCACTTATTTACAAAAGTATGCAAAGTTGGTGAAAAGGAGTCTGGGGGAAGAACTGTCTCCTTCTTCGTGTTCAAATTTGATGAGCTTCCAAAACAGTGTTGCACATGGCCAGCTCTTCCTGCTTGCTGTGTCATTATTCAGTTCATAAAAACCCAGAAATTTTGTTTACTGTCTTTCCTAAGTGGTAAGACTTCAGTGCTGACTGTGGTCTACTTCTAGTTTAAGAAAAATGAATAAGACCATCCTCATTTCCCACACTCCAGAGAAAAAAAAGTATAAGAATGCTAGAATGTTCTTGGTAACTAATCTGTGTTTCAGCAAACTGAGGATGACCTTTATTTAGTAATGTGGTGATGGCACATGCCTCATGTTGCAAACATATAATATGAAAGGATCAAGTTAAAAAAGCTGTAACTTTGGTCCAAAGTTTTCCCACAATTATCCTGGTATAAATTGATCATAATTGAGGTCAGGCTAAAGCACATATTACGAACAAGTTTTGGAGTATTTTGTCTCAATTTGGCTGAAATGAAGATGGCTGGCTCACAGAAAATCTGGGATTTAAGCCTAAATATACTTCCTAGCCCTAATCTGAATACCAGTCCCTTTGCTAACATGGGTAATTGAATAACCACATGATCTCTCTTTTGTTTGCCAATGTGAATGGATTATTTTATAGTCCCATGTTAGTATATACAAATAAAATAAAAACATTGTCTCTGAGTTTCAGAAAGAATAAATTTCTCTCCAAATAGAAATGACAGTCTACTAAAACTTGCCAAAACACAAGCACAATGTGCCCCATTTGTGCAAACTGGTTGTGTAGATGATCTGCAAGAAACTAATAGGGATTTAGGATTTTTTGCGTTAGTAAGAAATCACATTGTGATTCCTTTTCCTGTCTTTTTGATGCCAGTTACTACTTTCTTGTGTGTGTGGATTGATTTGCAGATATCTAGTATTTCATCATATATGAAAGTAGAATCTGATCAAATACCTCACATTTCTGGGATGTTTGGATGAAAACTGCAGGGCTATCTTGTTTGAGTTGACAGACAAGATTTAATTTCATTCTCAGAGTACTTTCCTTGGTTGCAAACAAAGCACTATACTTCCTCTAAGTATGAAAGGAGCCATTTTTCAAAACCTTCCCCAAAAGCTGGCACCCATTGATTTCCCTCAGTTGAAATCGTGTTAGATATAATAATATTGCACAGCTAGCTGTAAAATATATGTTTTAATTTTCCCAAATGAAAGAAAAAGTGGCGAGGATTACTTTTGATAAATGCAGCATATATATATATATTATAAAATGGAATACACTTCTTTGTATGTATTCATGTAACAGTGTATATTAAAAAGTGTATTTCTTGAGAACAGAGAAAAAAATTAAATTTATCTGCGCATTTTGATAAAGAGAGTTGTTCCATTTTCTTTCAGCATCTGAGGGATCTACCTTCATGAAGGTCATTCTGCTGTATGAATTAAAAACAAACAACAACAACAAAAAACCTATCCTTTTACATTTTGCATACATGAACAGCAGGATTTAAATATTTAATTCAGTTTTAAGGTAGGGAATCACATGGGTGGATTTGTAATTGGGTGCTGTAGGACAGCACAACTGTTACAGATAACATTTCAAAAGTGTTTTCATTCTAACCTTCAGGTGTCACTCCTAATTTTCTTTATTTTTTTTTGGGGGGATGTTTTTAGATGCAATCTCCCTACATCCTTGCTGTTTACTTTCTCCTTGGAATTTCATTTTAATTTTGCTATTGTATATGTTAAATTTAACTAATTTTTGGTATGGAGAGGTAGGGGGAAAAAATCACTGTCTTTAAAGCTAGAAAATAATCATGTAGCTTTGTTTTTTCTAAACATTGAAAACTGCAAGTGATACAAATTGAGATGTGCTTTGTTATTGCAAAGAGAAACACTTTGGAGTGGTCTGATGAGAACCGATGTTGATTTGACAGAGTTATCAGCCATTCAAAGCTGCCTTCCTCATCTGAACACCGTGCTTTTATACAAGAGTGTTCAGCTTTGTTCATACTTTCTTTGCAATGGAAATTTAATTGCTGCTATTTCAGTAGAAATAACACTGGGTTAGTAGTGAGCATTTTGGAAAGAATTGCATGATGAGAGGAGGTTATAGAGATACATACTGCATGGGTGCCTGGTGTTATTAGCAAGCAGTGCCTTTTGGTTGTTAATGATGTGCCTTTCCTTTGTGTTCATGCCAGGAGATGTTGATTCTGTGAAAAATGGATTTCTGCTCCAAGATCCAGGTGAATACTTTCATGGCTGACTTATCATAGGTAAGATTGCTTGAGAGAGAGCAAACTGAAAGCGTTTATATTTGATAGGTATTCCCAATGAATGTGGTAGAGTAAAAATAAGCTGACCAGGAGCATTGCAATAGAGGTTGTAATTAAGACTAACCTTTCCATAGAATTAGACTCTTCAACTTGGTGGGAAAATAGAGAGAAGACAGAACTTAACTCAAGGACTAAAATTGTAAGCATTTTAGCAAAAGGATCCGAGGAAGAGTCTAGCGCCATTTTATGTTACTTTGGTTATATAACGGGATATACTAACTAAATTGTTGGTGAGGCTTCTCATGGTTCTCCCTTTCATGCTTATGGAACCATCAAACCCTGCTAAGAATCTGAGTCAGGCAGTGCAAAATTAGTAAGCAGACTTTTAGGATCTCTTGCCCACTCCCAGTTGGTTTGCTCTCTAGAGACTGGAAGGCAGAGCAACCAAAAATCCTGTTCCTTTTATTTGCTTGTGTATAAGCAGTTTTAAACAAAAACTGTCAGAACTGAGAAGTGTGGTATGAAAAATTGGCAAGCATTTTGCTTGGAACATTCTCTATATCCTGTTTCTGAAGAAAATCACATCTTTGTACATATCTCTTGTAAGCAGATTATCAACAGAAGGACATTGATTCAAAGCAACAATGTAGTGTCAATTATTTTTAAAAATAAAAAAAGCTAGGCTTTTATTTCTACATATCTTTCTTTGTAAAAAACAGTTGCATACACTACGTAAAATTGTGTTGCAGTTTTAAGTATGATCATTGATCATGACATTTTTGCTACAGCTTACCAGATACTTCAAGTAATTATATATCTAACACAGACAAGTTACACTGATAAACGGGTGATCCTATCTCTCTTTGACTCTAAAGGGCAGTCAGACATTGGTTGATAGATCAGAGCTGAATTAAAAAAAAATAATAATAATAAAAAAGACAACTGTCCTGTGTAATTTATAAACCAGGACATTTAGGATTAATCTGCCTTCTGCAGAATGTACCAATCCTAACATTTGGGAAGAAGTCCACATTAAACAGAGACATATCTGTGGGAGCCACAATACAGTTACAGCCAAGTTGGGTTCAAGTCCAAATGCTAAAATGTTCTTTATCCAGCTAAAAGGGGGACTTTTAAATAAATTCTGGAACATTTTCCTGTAATAATCTCCACATGTACTTTTTATAAATGTAAACATTAGCTGTTGCTATGCCCCGATTTTATTTTAACCTGAACTGTATTTACTATACCTAAGGATAATTCACATGGAGCAAAGAACCCTAATATTTGTATTTTAGAATAAATATTAAGAATATCTCTCTCAGGGGAAGAAAATGTTTAGATAACCTGCCTTTCACACAGAAAAGCTGGCTGCTGAACCTTCAAGCTAGCAGTTCTTCCTTGTCTTTCCCACTGAAAGACAGTACTACATATGAAAATACAGTGCCTCCTGGCCATACTTAAGAAACCCTATTTCTTTGTGATAGGAGAACGTATGGAAGCTGTAAATAAATTATGATTGCCAAAGATCAGAGGAATTTTTGCACAGGACCAAACAACTTAAACTCATTCTTTGATACAAAACTTTAATAATTTAACACAGTGGTAATTTTGGTATTGCTAGAATTCCTAACAATTGCACTGGTCTCCAGGTTGTTAGTGGATGATTAACAATTGTTCTAAGTAATTAGCAGCTGATCTCTGCAAAAGTCATAATTTGCAATGTTTCATTTAAGCAATTGGCATGCTTTCCTTTCTAAGAGGCCTTGGAAATCTCTGCGAAAACACCACAATGTTCATTTGATGAGGACATACTATTTATTTCTTTAATAAGTATTTTGTACTCAGATGTCAAAGGTAAGCACTCTGAAATGCTCTTACTCAAGTTATTCTGAAACATGAATTAAAAAATGATGCTTTAATGTAGTAGCATGGTGGCTATCAGAGAGAAGAATCAGCAAATCTTCTGCCTCCTATCTTTTCCAACAAGAATAACTAGAGTAAGTATACACACTGAGGAAGGCTCATCCACTTTATAAGCACTAAAATTTTACTCATATGTTAGTAGAGACTCACACCGAGTCCCTCTTCAAACAAATATAGGTTATAGAACTGGGACACTCCTATGCAGGAAGATATTTTTTTTCTTTTACTCCAATCAGTCAAGTCCCAGGCATTGAGTTTGATGTGTTGGAGAGGATCTTTCTTGTGCTGGCATGCCTGCACCTCACACATGTGCAGGGCAGCACCCTACAGCCCAGTACTACCTATGCCAGCGCACAGAGCATAGCTGACCCCCTGCACTGAAGCAGGAGGGAGCACACAGAATTTCACAAAACCAGTATTGACTGCTTCCTAATGAGGTGCACAGACCAGGCAGCATTCTTCATCCCACCCTTCTGCTCTCAGTGTTTTAACACCCCATTGCTTTCCTCTGTGATGGGACTCAGATAAACCTCAACACTCTTTTTAAAGTCAATCAAACTGCCATGTGTCCTTTTCTTCAGACCAGTCAAGGGGTGACTTGCACATTCAGAAGCCAAAAACTCTGACAGGCCCATTTATTGAGGAGGCTAAACAATTTGAAGTGATCAAGCTTTCACACAGGAATATAACAACAATAGTCAATTCAGAGTATTATTAAGGCAAAATATTAAACCAGGCAACACAGCAAAACTATGATCAATTCCACTTAGCAATCTGATCTTGCTTAGATACAGTTATTTTACTGTTTGTTTTTGTTGTTGTTGGCTGGTTGGTTGCTGATTTTTTTATTTATTTTTTTTCCTCGGTTGATGTTAACACTGTAATTCTATTGGAGCCAGTAGAGAAACCTGACTGGCATTGGCTGAAGTTCTGGACCTACATTTATAAGCTCACTTCTCTTCTAAAACACCTTTTTGTTTTTCTTTTATTTACCTAATGATAATAACAGTCTGTATTTTTTTATTAACTAGCATGTAGACAGGTGCACTTTTAATAACAGATGAAAGATTCAAATTCTAATTGAATTTGAAAAAGAGAAAAAGAAATAAAGAAAGAGAGAGAGAAGGAAAGGAAGAAAGAAAGCATAAACAGTAGCGAGCTGGCAAAACAGTGAACTTCCAGATGTGCATTAGTTTATTTTCAGGCAGGGTCAGTTAGCATATTTCTGTTCTGGCATGTGCATTCATCTTCAGAACAGGGTGGAAATTCAACATAATGAGCACCTGATCATCCATTACTAATGAGCCAGATATGCCCTGTTATTTAATTTGCTCTTTCATAATTTCATACACTATATATTGTGCTTAACACTATACCAGTCAGTCTAATGGAGAAAGCTTGTCTTCATCCCTTTCTCTGTCCCTGCTAGTAAATGGATTTAGAAAAAGAAATGCAGTCTATTATTCAAAGATGGTTTCTAAGATGGTTCACAACAGGTTAATGAATGATATCTCATATTAGACCAATCATATTAATAACAGAGAAGAGTACATGAGGGTCATAGTGCTAATTGCATAGGAGGTCCAGCCAGAAGGCATCTTTATCTTAAGATTCAAGACGCACCAAGTTTGACTAATCACCCACAGTGTGTTTGCAATTAAAATAACAGTGTATTAACCCTGCCAATATGAGGTATCAATATTTTATGTGTGGCTTGACAGTTCTAAGCTGAACATTTGTGGTGCTTGTTATCATGCTCATATAGAAAGCATGCAGCTCTTGCTCTGCTTTAGACTGCAACTGAGGAAGTTACAAAGGGGGAAATTTAAGGGAGATTTTTTTTTTTTCCCAGAAATGTAATTTGCTTCTATTATTTTCAAGGAAGGTATTAACATCTTCAAAAAGAAAGATTTTTGCAACTTAGTTTGCTTTATCCACCACAACACAAAATTCAGGTGGTTTTGAATGTGTTGAATGAAATCGTATTGAAATCAATGGTAAGACTTCTCTGACTTAAATAGTCTTTAGCTCCACTCTGAATTGAGGGAGAGTAATATTTTTATTTACTATGACCCGAACTGTCGGACAAACATTTTCAAGGTAGGCATAAGATGTGTTGAATTTACAATAGCTCCTTGTGTGACACAGATCTTCACCCAGTTTAAATTGGTTTGGGGCTCATGGCATATATATTCTGTCGATCACGTAAACCTCTGGTTTGCACAAGTAAAATCTATGAAGCAGTTTAACTTGCAGACTGAACTCCATTTCCCAAATCTGGTTTTCAAAGAGGAAAACATTGGCTGTTCCTCCTTAGCCCACATCCCGAACACTCTGCTCAACTGTCTTCTTGTAGGTCTGGTTTCTATTGGCTCCACTGCTGTTATATTTGTGATAGCTCATCAGTAGCAAACACAGCCACCATTGTCTGAAAACCCACTCAACCTTCATCGTTTATGACTTAAGAAAATAAACACACACACACACCCTTCTTCCCCAAATTTTGATGAGTGTTGAGGGTACTCCAGATGCCCAGAATCATTGCATAACTTTTTATATTTTCTTTAAAAGAAGCATTATATCTGAGAACCAGGTGCTTTTTTTGAATTCCACTAAGCTTGTTACCCAACAAAATAAAAACTGCAAGACTCTTGAAAACGTCTGTTCACAATGAACCAGCTCTTGCTTCTTTGTTAGTTCTCATATGTTTTATATGTTTTTGTGTCAATAGATTTTTTTTTTTTTATTATTTCATTCTTGTTGGTAGTCTGAACACTTTCAAATGTTTGTCAATTGATGGTCTATACATAACGGGTACAATCTATATCTGGGTCAGACCTTCTAGTTCAGATACAATAGCTTCACTCCCTAGAGCAGTGATTTTTTTATTTTTTATTTTTCATGTAATAGATTTGTAAAGAACTGAAATGATGCCAAGTAGACTTAAATGCTTTTCCTCAACTTTTGCAAATGGTTGTGCTTCTGCTTGTGCTTGGATCTTCTGCAAACAAAATTATATAAAATTATTTCAAGTTTTAAAGAGAGGCCTGTGAGATATAAAACTAGTAATAGATTTTCTTGTTATGCCCCTGTGTCATTGTATCTGTATCTATCTTATTCAGAAATGCCTGATTTCTGCTCATATAAATGTAATCTAGGTTTTTAAACCACAGACAACAAACCATAATGTAAAATTTGTAGTAAGTTTAATAAGAAAAAAATTATTTCATTTTTTCATGGACATTTTGAAAACCACATTTTTTTCCTGCCCCAACTACAAGCCCTTCCAAAATGAAAGTTGGAACTATGAATCTTCAGCTTTCAAAGGACTATGACAGTATGTGTTTTTTTAATTCAGACATCTGCGACTGATTAGAGAATTTCATTCCTTAGATTTGAGGGTAACTTTCAACAAAGATACCAATTAAATCTTCATGCCCCCACAAGAGATTCAGATAGTGAAAGACAGGCTTTGCTCAATGAGCAGAAAAAACGTGCTGGCCACATTGGGCATCCAGACCCCAAACTAGTCTCAGTGTAATTTCTGAGAGTGCAGTGAGCATCTGTGCTCATGTTATCCATCTTCAGAAACCTAACTTAGAGAAGCACCATACCAGTGGGATCTGGTTCTCTGTCACACTGGTCTGTGTGTGTGTGCTTTAGCAATCTAGAAACTCTAGAAATTATTATAGTAGCAGAAGGGCGTTAAGGAAATTTCATACAGAAAGATTTATATAGCTCATATATGTACATGTGTGTGCATATATGTATGTATATACACACACGCTATAATCTTATATAAGCAGAGAGTTTCAAAACTCCATGTCCATCTGAGGAGAAGCACTTCCATCTCAGATCCCCTCTTGCATCAGGAGAGGGGCAGTAAGCTGATATCCATGTTAAACAGCCAAAGTATGAACACCAGAGGTGGTGAAAGAAGTGTGTATCCTAAAGTTCCTCCTCCAAAGGGTTGCTGCCCTGCTATGCTTGGCAATAAAGCAACAAAGCAATACAAACAACCACAACAGCAACAAAAGGATATATATTAATCTACTCAGGTGTATGAGCATCTCAAGAAAAGCTGAAAATCCAGTACTGTATGCAATTCATACAGGTAAATTCAGACAGACATTGCCTTGTGAGGATTGGTGAGTTTTGTTTGTTTGCTTTTGCTTTTGGGGAGTAGGAGGGCAGGGTTATTATTTTATAAGATTTGGTCTAGGTTTATTTTCTTTATTGTTTTGATAGATGTTTTGCTGAATTCCAAAAGCTAAAGGTAAATGCAAAGTTTCTTATTGTATTTCAAAGAGGCATTGGAGAGTCTACAGGTCACACGACTAGGATAGTTTTTGTTTCTGTTTGTAGGCAGGCATTGTTTTTTCTGCTAACCAGATTAGCTTCCTAATAGTTTCACAGATTACCCGTTTGTACCTTAATGTCCTTCCCCCCCCCCCCCCAATGATTTCTGAAGTTTGCTAATCATGACAGGAAAGACACTGAGTTAAGAAATGAAATGTTAAAGTCTCCAAAATTCCATGTGAAGACTCAAGGGCTGCTACAGTAACATGCAAGATCTATAGTCAGTAATAGAAGAAAATCTGATGTCAAATTCATTCTCTTATTGTGGGTATGTGTGCGTGTGTATCTGCATTTTGGTGGTACCTTCAGCCTGATGCTGTGGCTGAGAGTCTCTTGCGAAAGAGTCTCAGAAAGTTAGATCATAACAGAGCAAACTGACAGGTACTGGGTAGCAACAGGAACACAGCAGACAAGAGGGAGAGCACATATATGCACATATGTAATCACAATGGTAGAGTACTAAAAACACTTTTCCAAGAACCAAGAAAGCATTCAGGAAACATCTCTACCTCAAATGCATTGAAACATGTATGCTAGGACAGGTTATTGTCTCAATATGCCTGCTTATCAGGGCACTGAACTATTTAAATTCTCTCTCTCTCTCTCTCTCTCTCTCTCTCTCTCTCTCTTTCTTTCTTTCTTGTTCTTTTATATTATCAGGGGACAAAAAGTCCCTCAGGAAGCAGGGGAAAAAGAGTACATCGGGCAGTAGGGCAGTGAGCTAAAGTGTTGTTAACATTTCATTTATCAATATGTACTTGGTCTACTCAGTCTCTCTAACCACAGTTGTGCACAGAAAAGAGAGCATACGCCAGCCTTGAGCTAAAAAATTCAGTGTGTGGCTGTTGATGAGTTGATCGCCCTCTAAAGTGCCTGATGAATTAGGCATAAAGATCCGTATGATGAGGAGGGTTCATTAGCATGAGCTCTCTCTCACCATTGTAAATCATACATCCCCAGACTGCAGGATGACTAAGGGGAGAGGGAGGGCAGCCAGCCAATTCCTTGCCAAATCAATGGCAAAGGCAGGGAGCAGAGTTGTGCTCCCACTGTGACCTTTCACAGGGTGGCAGGCGGTTCGAGCCTTTTGTCATTAACCCTACAAGGGACTGAGTACGGTAATTATATAAAGAAAATCACAGAAATTGTTTATCATTAAAAGTTCACTTTTTTTTGCTTCAAAGTATTTTTTTTTGAAAGCTTATTTAAAATTTTGTGGTCTGGAAACACATCCATATGTGAATTTGGTTATTTCCTGGTTTCTTCCAGAAAAGAAATCATGCAAGGCTTTGGCCTTGATTCACCCTTATAAATATTGGGCCTATGTTCTCTGCACCAGCACTAGAGGACCCTGCAGGACCTCATCCTCTGTGATCTCCACCAGTGGTCTTGTGTGGAAGTGACTCATGATAAGGGCATCCCCGGTCATACTGGCTAAACACACTTTCTGTTACTGCGATACAGCCTCAGCCCTCCTGGAAAAAGGATACTGCTGGGGGTCTTGCATCTGAGGATAAAGTAGAAGCAAGCCCTGTATTGCTTACATCGTACTACTAACTAATAACATGTTTCCTATAAGAGATACGTTACAATCTTGTTAGCAGTGTATATACTATAGTGTTTAATTACAATTAAATTTTATTCCCAGTCTTTAGTAAAAAAAAAATTTAAAACCATCAGGCAAATTATAACAAAGTAACCTGTATCTGAGCTTCATCTATGGTATATGAAAGAGAATTTGGGATTTAAATTTAGGCAGAGCAGAGATGCTGAAACAGCAGATACTTCAAATGCACATATTTTCTTCAGGGAATGAAGAAAATTATAACCATTTATTTTATTAAGAAAACTTCATAAAGTTTAGTTAGCTTTTTAGAACTGAGCTGTTATTGATTGAAAGCAGTTTGAAATACTATATTCTATGCAAAGGACCTTAGACTGAAGTTATATTGGAAAACAGATCATTCTTTTGCCCTGGTGAGCTTGCAGATTCAAGTGGGAAGGGGGCAGGAGTCAAAGTGTTGTTTGAGGTTAAATAAAGCATTTTGTTTTGATATGTCTATGTGTTGTTTTTTGTTGTTTGTTTTTGTTTGGTTTTGTTTTGTTTATTTAGTTTTTTCCTTTAAAAAGGCATTTAAAATAGTATGGAAGGAACTAAAATTTAAGTCAATTTTAAATGAAAATTAATATGTTTATTTTGAAAATGGTGAGGAGAAATATTTCATTTGCTTTATGAGAAGAGAGATGTCTTGTAAGGCAATGATAAAACTGAGTATTGTCGTTTCTTGCAGAATAAGGTAAAAATCAAAAGGAAAAAATGTTGAACTGCTACTGTTGTTTTAAGAAAGATTATAAAGATCAGTTTTAAAAGGTATCACACTTGAAAATGGAAATAGGCATTTTGGAGAAATTTTCACTCTACCTCAGAATTGAAGATAGACACACAAACAGTTTGGAATTTCTCATTAGGTACCTATCCACATTTTAGATCCTTCTTATTCCCCTCCCCTTTTTATGTGACTTAGAAATCATGTTACCTGTGAATTTTAGCAAATGCCTAAATCAACATTGAGAATCTTGATTTCTAAGGATTAAATTCAACATATGTATGTAACAGTGTCCACATTGTCTTGAATACCTAGAAAGCTTCAAAAATATCTAATATACATTTAATATGCATGCAACCTAATTAGGATACCTAATACATACTTAATAGCACCTCTGAAAAACTAGCTAGTTCCAAGAATCATAGGAAAATTTGAGCTCCAAAAGTAAGCAGTCACCAGCAATGTGCAACTATTTCTTTGTTTTCTTCAACAGTAGAAGTACCTTGGAAGGTCATAGCACTCCTACCTTCCTTCATGCATGTCCCTAAAAACTAAGTGAAAAATAACCCTGCAAAATCTTTTGCATTTTGCTTAGTTCCAGCACAGGAAAAATACAACAAAATATATGGCCATGGGGTAGTGTGAAGTTGTGAATATCCTTTTTGGCAGAAGAACAATCTTAAATTGTCTTACATAGGTTACAAAACCACATTTAGATACCATCAGTTGAATTCTGCCTCTCCCTTTTTATAGGCTTTCGGAATCTTCCCAGGGTAGCTAAGAAAGCTCTTAAAATATCATCTCAGGTGTTCACTTCTGGATTAAGACATCTAACTGTTGTGGCTTTGAAAAGAGTTCCCTTTTATTTTAGCCTAAACTTAAAACAGACTCAGTAGAAAACTCCAGAATCCAGGGGTGCTTTTTGTCATGATGACACAGTTTATAAGTCCTGTATGAGACTCAAGTTTCCAAGAGTGATTAGAATGGTCTGAGTTATATCAATCTGTGTTTACAGTTGGATATTTTTGTTCATGTATTTATTTTAATATTGTACTCTGCAAAACATAATTGGCCTTTTTCCACCCAATTTAAATTCGTTGGATGAATATGTAAACTTAGCAACCAAGGTTTTTTAAAGCTATCTTTTGGATTTTGACCCCATGGGGAATATTTGTGCAATCTAATGTAGTTGTTCTGAATATCATCCTATTTAGGAGCCTAAAGTAGGATAACGTTAGGCATCTACACTAAGCAGAAGGACATAGGCATTTCACACAGAGGGTGGTGAGGCACTGGAACAGGTTGCCCAGAGAGGTTGTGGATGCCCCATCCCTGGAGGCATTCAAGGCCAGGCTGGATGCGGCTCTGGGCAGCCTGCTCTAGTGGTTGGCAACCCTGCCCAGAGCAGGAGGTTTGAAACCAGATGATCTTTAAGGTCCTTTTCAACCCAGACCATTCTGTGATTCTATGATTTCTGGAATATTATTCCAACAAACTAAGTTAGATTCCTGAAAATAGACAGCATAAATATTTCCTCATAATTTGGCATTTCTGTTCACTTTGAAAGTTCACATTTCTAAGTAAGTAAATTTGGCCAAAAACATCGCAAAATGTTGTTTCCTTTCTCAGGTTCAGAGGAGCTGCAGTGTAAGTCTACCTTACATTTCCCAATCACTGTGCTTTTACCTAGGGAAGATATTGTATCTAGCAGGAATTTACATGTGTTTTACTGTGCCCCTGGAATTCAGTCCACTGTGTAAGAACACTATGTTGCTGAAATGGCTTGCTTATATAACACTCTGGCTCTGCTATAGCCAAATGCAGTGGTAGTTTTAGCATCAGGGTATTGGTTGCTCCACTATCTGGAGAAAATTTGTGGCTGTTAGAGATGCTGAATTGAAAGAGGAAGGGTCCTTTCCAGAGTAATGACTGCTTTCTCTTTTGCCTTTGGGCCACAAAAAGTGCATTTGATGAACCCATAGGACAGATATAGGTTATAAACTATGTCCTGCTCTGTTCTCCAGCCACATGAAAAGCATGTCAAAACCTATTCAAGGAAGCCTTACAGCCCTTACCAACCAAAACCCAAACCCCTTATTTCGTTTTGCTAATTATTTGTATTACTACTTAAGAATCACATAGCAAGCCTTTGGATGGAAACAAAATGAACACAATAATGAATTCTGAACTGAAGGCAAAGTAACATTACTTTTCAGATCCTTTATCCCTCAAAAAGTCTGTAAGTCATTGTTTCAAACAGTGATTTTTTTAATAAAGATTTACAGTACTTGCCTTCTAAGAAGCAACATTAAGAGGTACTTGAATGGTTAATGCTGTTTCAATGAAATCCTAAAATCTCATAAATCTATATTCATATTTTTACTGACAAAATATACAGTGTTTTAATTGCCTGGATGAGATTTTTGCATTCTTCTCAAAAGAGACATGCTTACAGGATTGTAAAGGTGAGTCTTTGTGGCAGTAGAACATCTTAAGCTTATTTTTAAGATAACAAAAATATCATACATGAGGATCTAGAAATAGAAAAGTAAGTGAAAATTAGCAGTTTTCCTTTAAAAGCTAAAACAGTTCAATAGTTAAATTATTTATCTTTCAGGTGAGATGAAGGAAGGAGGAGTAATAATGCCACTCTTTATTTGTATAGAAACAAGACTCTGGACCCAGTTTTTGGAAGGGAATATTTCAAGATAGTTCTCTCTCAGTCTCTTGTATTGAAATAGTTTTATGAAGGATTCAAATATTCCTGGATATAGGAGCTAGAATTCAAGTTTACATTTCTAGGGGACTGCCCAGAGTGCTGAGACAGAGTCACTCTACCTCTTTTTCTTTGTTTGAGCTGAAACAAATTATCTGTTTCACTACAAAAGCTTTTTTTTTTTTTTTTTTAATTTTTTAGGTCTGATAATCAAAATGAAAATGCAATTACTTACGCTGTCCCAATCAACCTAAAAAAGAAAAATCTGTCACACCATAACTGTATTAAAACAGTAGAATTTATATGCTGCTTCATAATATGTGTATAAAAATAAAGAACTCTTCAACTCTTCCAAAAATAAGTGGAAATATTACCACAAATTCTTTTTTATGTGTAAAGATTTTACATTAGTCTGTATCTGAAAAATAAGAAAGGGAATAGGAAACTCTGATTACAGAAGATATCTCAACTAGTATATTAAATCGTGGAAAGAATGTTTCATTTTTATTGTGTCTAACACTCATCTGAGAGAAAGAGCATGATACCTTTATTAAACTAACGTAAAGCAGAGCTCATCCATAATTCTGAGCTTAATACAATGATTTCAAAGTGCCACAAAGAGTATCGTAAGTATTATTTTCAGCTGTCTTCTAAAGCACAATGTTAGAGTAATGTTTCTGACTCCATCATCTTAACAAGAGTAGCTGCCTGCTATGATATCTGATAACTCTGCACTGTCAAAACACCCTCAGCAGGCACTTCTTCCCAACACAACTCACAACACATTATTATCACAGCATTTCTTCCTAGTATTTTCTCTTTCTGTCCTTTTTGAAAAATAAAGTAGGACAATATTTTTCTTCAGTTGTCCAGTACAAAAAATAAATAAATAATGATAATAAACATATATATATAGTTGGTACCAGTACAATGGTGATTCAGTAACCTTCTTAACAGCTGATGTTGAACAGAAACAGTTGGGAATTTTCTTATGAAATATTCCTTTGGAATATGCAGTTTGCTGAAAGTGAAACTTTTAAACTTTTTTCCGAGATCATATGTACCTATTACAATAAGGCAAGAATTTCTGATCAGGGAGAAGACAAGTGCACTGGAGTAAGACCCATTATTCACCTGGCTCATTTAGAATATTTAAATCTGTGAACTGAGTAAATTTGAACTGAGTAAATTTGAAGTGTCTTTATGTCACTAAATATTATAGAACCACTTCAACAGGTAATTCAGGGGTTGTTGCACAAAGAGGCCACGACTGCGTGTCTACATGTAGAATGGAGAATTATATTGCTAGCCTACAGAGTAGGCATGGACTAACCAAAATCTGGAAGCAGTATGGTTGTGTCAGCCAGTCTTCTGCTGGACCTACACAATTTGCCTGTGCTAAGGATTTCAGTATACTAGTTCAAAATCATGCTGTTTTCTTTTTTCTGCCTATTTGTGGTAGTGTGGTAGGTTTCTGGTAGTATCACTGTACCTTGTGCCACATTGATTAAGTCAGCTGTAGCTCAGGGTCTCTTCACTAGTATTAATATATATATATATATATATACACACTGTTGTGGAATGTGCTTTACTCTTCCGAATTTCTTTTCCTACTCCCCATCCCACCTTTTTTCCCCTTTGTTTCCTTTTTATTTGATTTGTTTTTGTTGTTCTCCTGGTTCAAAAGAAGAAAATTTACAGAATCTTGTAAAAACTTCCATTGATTGAGAAAACAGCTTCCCAGCCAGTTCTAAACACTGCAGTATCTGGACAGAGAGTAGGGAGGAGGTGGAAAGTAAGGAGGCTGCAATGTATATTTATAGCTCTGTCTGTTAACCATAGCTAGAAGTTTGAATGAAAGCATGGTTTAAGCACGAAAACTGCAGAGTGAAATCCTTAAAGTAATATATTCTTGTCTTCTATATGCTGATGTAAATATATGGTTCCTATAAACATTACTGCTTTTGCATCTGAAGTATACAGTAGTTACTAAGGACAGAAAATACCAATTGATAACAAGTAGTGAGTGGTATATTTTGTCTGTCCTCTACAGAACCCAAAAGCTAACAGAAAGTCTTAACACCTAAGCTTTAGGCTGATGCTGAGATGTCGTTTGCTTCTGAGACTATGTTTCCTTTACTAGACTGCAGTCCAGTGGCATCTTCCTTTGAAGAAATACATGACAAATTCTTAAACTAAGCCCCAGGGTAAAAAGGTGTAAAATACAATGAAACTGCTAATACCCCAAATGTACTGTCAACTCTTCCAAGCATTAAAAATAAAATAAAATAAAATAATAAAATAAAATAAAATATTTGGTTCCTTCTATCCTCTCTGGCAGGGCCAAAACCTCTGTTGCTTTCACTTTAAGTTTTAAAGCAACTTTTAAACAGAATATTTCCTAATTATGATCAACTTTGTATATACTGCTGTTTTTAAAGAATTACTGTTTTATTAATTTGTTAGATGAAACATATGCAAGCTATGTGCTTTGTTTAAGGACATATAATATATTTGTAACACAACTAGAAAGGCAATCTGAATCACTTGATTCTCAGAATTAATCTCTAAGCAAGAAATAAATTCTTAACATCTAAGTTATAATCCAAAGTTTCATGCTTTTGTCCCCAGGTATTTTCAAGTGATACTATATATTGTTAAATTTTCTCTAACTTGATTGCTGGCTGTCCTTTTTAGGCAGGCCACGAGCAGTATTATTTCTGTCTTGCAACTAAGTTTAAACCTAAAGAATACTTGTCAGGATTATTATTTTTTTCACTTGTCACATCCCTGTATCTAATAGCAGAATAGTGTTCTATTTATAGGACTGTTGGTTTTTAGTTCTGAGCTATCCTATCATTAGTATTTGTCTATTTCTCCATACCTTGCTAGAGGGTCAAGTCCCAAGAACATCCTTGGATCACTGCTTGACTGTTTTTCTCTTTTGTAAAATCTTGCCTTCTTATGCCAAGATAAAACTCTCTTCACAGGCATTCACAGACTTCAAATTTTCCCCTTTTTTCTCAAAAACATGCTCTTTTCTGAAACTTACATGTGTCTGCCAAAGAGGCAAGCTCTTTAAAATGAGATGAGGAGGCGGGGGAACCCACCACCAACAAAACACTGACTTGTTTTCTCCAGCTTTTAGCTACAAGTTGAGACCCTTGCTTTGTTTTCCTCTAATCGGATGCTTTGGCATGAAGCATCCAAAATGTAGATTGTTGGACTTGTTCATGGTATTTCAAAGAGAGCATCATTTGGGACATATATTAGCAAGCAGGCGAATAATTAATAACAACACACGTGGAAGCAAATGAATGTTTTGCTTGTTGAAAGAGAATGAGAAAGTCAGACAAAGGCCTAGGCTCTATGTCCTTGCCCTCCACAGCAGCAGAAGAAATAATGTTATGAATAGCATTTAACTTGAATTTGTAGCAAACTGCTGCTTTTATCATAAACAATTGCCAGATGGTATACATTATCTTCCTTTTTTCTCCTTTCACAAAAGCAGCATTAATTGCAGAGCAGCCCAGGGCTCCACTCAGCTCATCAGTGTGATAACACTTCATGACCCTGATTAGCCGTCAGTCTACTCAATTAAAAAGATCATTTAGACATTCACCCAATCATTTGCCTATCGAGCCACCTGGGCCTCAACCAGGGGCTCCATTTTTAACATTCTCCTGCCCTCTCTCATCTTGCCTAGCTTTTTTACATATCTCCAAAAGACGTAATTGAATTAAATAAAGCGTCTCAGGGGCAGCTGCAACATCTGCTGTTTGTGGTATGTCAAGCCTTCAGCATTAAAAACAGTTACATATGCTCCAAATTAGCAGGTCGCAGAGATGAAACAGTCGATGATAGTGTTTTTGTGCCAGCGTGAGAAGCAGCTCACAGCTGTGTGCAATTTACAATTAAAGGCTTTATCAGAGCTCAATTGTACTAGTGAATCAAGTGGTGAGAGGTCAGTTAGTGAATTAGACCAATTAGAGCTTGTACAGTTAAATTATCTGTCTTATTACCTACTGATAAACAGCCTTGTCATATCTTTACTCAGACGATGAAGCTTGGAAGTATTTTATGAGGTGATATTGTACTTTTGTGCATGTGTAATGGAACTCAGTACATCAGCAAAGTTAGTCTAATGCAACAAGCATAGAGCAAACAACTTTTTAAAATGTAGAGAGAAAAAAAAAACACCAAACATCTGCAGTTAGAACTTTTAAGCAAAATTGTTAGAACGGGAGTTAAGATTATAAATATTGGCTGTATTTCAAGATATATTTTTCTGCTTGGTAAAGTATAAATTCATAAAGTTAACTGAAGGAAATGCTATGCTTCTGATTTTTAGGATTTATTTAATTACTCTCTTGCTCTTTCTCATTCCCACTCTGAAGGAGGGATGGGAGGCAAAGGAGAGAATTCTCATAAAGTCAGGCTGTAAAGTAATACAGTAATAATAGACAAAGACAGAAATTGCTGCTTCTTAGTCTCAGGATTTACAAAGTTCTAAGAAGCTTCACTTGTAAGTCTGGACAGAGATGACTAAAAACGGGTTAATTGAACTCAAGTGAGCCACTAAAGCCTTTTCAGAAGTGTTATGGATACAAGTGTGTCTGCTTATAGCTGGGTGGTATTAAGGATCTCTTATTGTCATGCCATCCTACTGTGTGAATAAGACACAAACTGCACCAGATGCTGTAGCATCAATCTTATGAGCAGCTCGCCCTCAGAATGAGGGACTTGCTATTAGGGCCCCTGAAAAATTTGGGGGAGTAGGAGGTGGAGGTCATTAAGATTAACCAAAATTTTGGCAAATGACATATCCTTTCACTAGGTTAGCTTATATAGAATCTCTGGTGACAGTGTTGCATTGCAAATTCTGTTTTTCTTCTGTATTTAGAGGACCAGAAGTTTCAGAAACCTTTCCTACCTTTGCTTTGTACTTGAAAATGAGGTAAGGGGGGTATCCCAGTTCATTTCTCCCAGTGAATAATGCTCACTCATTTTCTTCAAGTTTGGGACTTCCATTTAAAGAAACTCTAATCAGCATGGAATAGGCCCTCTTTGAAACATCAGATTTAACATTTTAGTGTCTTTCTTCAGTGCATTGACCACATTGCTAAGCTTCAAAGGTTTTAAAAAAAGCAGTTGAAAGAAAGAGAATTTTTTGAACTTGTGGATGAAAAAGAAAGATAAAAATATTTTTTGGTGTTTAAATGAATGTATTTTTCAACCATCTTGTTCTTCCAAGTAGTAAAGCATAGAATCATAGAATATTGTGAGTTGGAAGGGACCCACAAGGATCATTGAGCCCAACTCCTGGCTGTGCACAGGACTACCCAAAAATCAGACCATAAGTCTGAGAGCATTGTACAAATGCTTCTTGCACTCTATCAGGCTTGCTGCTTGTCTCAGTGAAGAAACCTTTCCTTACACCCAATCTGAACCTCCCCTGTTGTAGCTCCATGCCACTCCCTCATTCCCTTGGTTCCTGTTGCTGTTACCAGAGAGAAAAGATCAGCGCCTACCCCTCTGCCCACCTTGTGAGGAAGCTGTAGGCCCCAGTGAGGTTTCCCCTCAGTCTCCTCTTCTCCAGGCTGAACAAAGCAAGTGATTTCAGCTGCTCCTCAAGCATCTTCCTCTCTAGACTCTTCACCATCTTTGTAGCCCACTTTTGGACACTCACTAACAGTTTTATGTGTGTCTTAAATTGTGGATCCCAAAACCTGCACACAGTACTCAAGGTGAGGCAGCACCAGAGCAGGACAATCCCTTGCCTCAGACATCTAGCAATACCATCCCTGATGCACCTTAGGATACGGTTGGCACTTTTGGCTGCTAGGGCACACTGTCAACTCATATTCAACTTAGCATTGACTCCCAGATTCCTTTCTGTGGCTGGTCCCCCAGTCTGTATGTATATCCAGGGTAATCCCCTCTCAGGTGCAGAATGCGGCACTTGCTCTCTTTGGTGATTCCCCAGCCCTCTAATTTATCAAGATTTCTCTGCAAGTCCTCTCTACCCTTGGGGGAGTCAACAACTCCTCCCAATTTAGTTCTGTCTGCAAACATACCTAGTATAACTTCAAGTCCTGCATTCAAGTCATTTATGAGGACAATAAAGAGGACTGTCCCTAAAATGGAGCCCCATGTAACCCCACTAGTGACTGGCTGCTAGTCTGATATAACCCCAATTACTATAACCCGTTGAGCCTGATCTTTCAACTGATTGTTCATCCATCATGTTATGTATTTATCTAGCTGTATGCCAAACATTTTGTCCAGAAGGATATTGTGAGAAAGAGTGTTGAAAGCTTAGCTAAAATAAAATTAGAAAAAAAAAAAAATACATCAACTGGCTTCCCGTGGTCAACTAGCTGGGTGACCTTGTTATAAAATGAAATTAAGTTCATTGAAGAGGACTTTTCTCTTGTAAACTCCTGAAATGAATGCTATTAGGCCCCATAGGCTTATATGCATTAAAATATACATTTAAACAAATAATAATATTGCCCTCAAATGGACAAGGCACCACTGCCATAAAATGTCCTTTCTTCATGGCTGGTCACTTCAGAATTCTCTTTAGTATCCCACCTGCAACACAACTTAGTCCCTAAATTTGCGAATGTCATTGACTAGTCTGTAGTAGGGATAAGCTTCATTTGCATGTGTACTGTTGTGGTTGCATCAGCAGGACTGTATCATTATGACACTCTTGGTGAAGGTTTCTCTGTCATCACAGTAGAACTTGATCTTGACAGTCCTGGTCTTCTGGGAAGTACAGCACCTGTCATGCATGCAGGAGCTGCAGTACTTGGGATGGTACTTTGCAATGGAACATCCAACATAAGTAAACTTTAGTGGGGATGAGGACTTCTTAGTCTTGGTACATTTTTCTTCCCTTTAGGGAGGCATATCTAAACTGGCCACATGGCCTCACTTCACATATCCTAGTCTCTTTGATGAGCTTGCAGTCAGGATTATCATTGGTAATGAACTTGTGGATGAAAACTTAAACCTACCCTCTTTCAGTTTAAAGCTATTACCCCTTGTCCTATCAGGGGAAACATAATCACCATTTATAAAAAGGGAAAAAAGTAAGACCCAGGGAGCTACAGGCCAGTCAGTCTCACCTCTGTGCCTGGCAAGATCATGGAGCAGGTGCTCCTAGAGACTATGTTAAGGCACGTGGAAAATAAGGAGGTGGCTATTGTCAGCCAACATGGCTTCACTAAGGGCAAATTGTGCCTGACAAATTTGGTGGCCTTCTATGACAGAGTTACAGCATTGGTAGATAAGGGAAGAGCAACTGATGTTATCTACCTAGACGTGTGCAAAACATTTGACACTATCCCACAATACATCCTTGTCTCTAAATTGGAGATGGATGGATCACTCAGTGGATAAGGATTTTGCTGGGTGGTCACACTCAGAGTTGTGATAAATGGCTTGATATCCAAGTGGGGACCAGTGACGAGTGGCATTCCTCAGGGGTCAGTATTGGGACCAGCACTGTTTACATCTTTGTCAGCAACATGAATAGTGGGATCAAGTGAATCCTCAGCAAGTTTGCCAATAGCACCAAGCTGTGTGGTGTGGTTGACATGCTGGAGGGAAGGGATGCCATCCAGAGGGACCTCAACAAGCTTAAGCCCATGTGAAACTCATGAAGTTCTATAAGGTTGAGTGCAAGGTTGCTACACCTGGGTCAGGGCAATCCAAAGTAAAGGCTGGATGGAGAATGGATTGAAAACAGCTTTGGGGAGAAGGACTTGAGTGTAGTGGTTAATGAGAAGCTCAACATGAACCAACAGTGTTCACTTGCAGTCCAGAAAGCCAACTGTACCCTGGGCTACATCAAAAGAAGCGTGGCAGGCAGGTTGTGGGAGGTGGTTCACCCTTTCTACCCTGTTCTTGTGAGATCCTATGTAGAGTACTGTGTTCAGCTCTGTTCTTCCAACACCTGAAGACCTGGACTTGTTGCAGTGAGTACAGAGGACTGTGAAGATGATCAGAATAGGGGTGGTTCAATCTGGAGAAGAGAAGGCTGTGAGAAGACTTTATTCCAGCCTTCCACTACCTAAAGGGGGGATACAAGAAACAGAATAATATGGTACTGTTTATCTAGTTTCAGTGGAAATTATGGGATGAAATGAAGCTATCTATCTACAGGTATCCACAAATAATTCTATGTAGAGTATAGTATCTCGGTATCACGCTTTACATTTTCATGATGTAGCATCTTTCTTCTATAACTTAACCCACTGTAAGAATCACACTGTTTCCTTGCATATCACTGCAGTATAGATGGATGCATCCTGATGTCATTGCAAATAATAAAAAAATAAATAAAAATCCACCCTATCAATGTCAGGTACTGCTAGTCTTCCACATTCCAAAAATCTCTGTTCTTTACAAGCCTGCAAACCAGAGCACATGCTGTGTACATGAAAGTCAATAGCAGTGCTTGCTTTTTCCTGTCTGATTCAATTTTGTTGGCATCTGCCATTCTAGCACAGCCTTCCTTGCCTGTCATGTAACACAGTGTCAGTACTAAAATAGATCTGAATTGCTCATGAGTTGCAACTTGGCTCCCTGGCTGGGCATCTCTGAAGGAGCAACCCAGCCACAGTTGTCTTCAAGAGTGCATTACAGAAAATTGTCTGGGACTGTTAAACATTTAAGAACTAGCATATGATGATAAATATATCTGTTTAAATCATGACTAAGAATGTTTGAAGAGGTGAAGCACAGATGGTGTAGAAGTATTTGTATCATTGGAACAAACAGATCACCCAGGGAGAGGTGCTTATATGCTCACAATAGTCTTAATTTTTACAAATAGTTTGAGTTTCTTTTTAAGATCCTTTCTTACCTATTTCCTAAACAGCACTGCCACAAAGATATTAGGAATATTTGATAATATAAATTTCAGTAAAATACAGTAAGACAGTGGAGTAATTTGGCATATATGTCTCTGGAATGGTAAACTCTGATTTATGACTTGTTTTTCAGATCTCTTCTTCCTTTGCAGTCTTCCAAAACTAACTTAACTAAAGTGCAACGACAGGCTTTTTTTTTTTTTTTTAATCCCCCCCATATCATTACTTTCCCCTGGCATAAAACTCTCTTGCTTTGCATAGCAAATCTGAGCTGTCTGAGATGTGAGGGCAAAGTCTTCATCTCTACCATTTATGACTCTGAATAACTTTCCTTTTTAGATAGCCATAGTAGTTCCTTTATTTGTTTGTCTACCCACACTACCTTCAGAGCTTCCAGACTTGTCTTGGCTATTAATATAGAGCAGATAAATCTCCACAGTTTATAGTTCAGCTCATTCGGTCAAATTAAGGATTTCAGTGTTTTCTTTAACACACAAACTGCAATCTCTGATGTTTCCCTGTCTGCTAGATGAACAGGTTACCTGTCCTTGCACTGGGTGAACAGATAGAGACAAGTGCTGCACAGTTGTCCTAATGTAATTGTTTCCAGTGATAGATCAGAGACCTTCATTTCAATCTCCAAATCTTCTTCCTTTTGCTTTTTCCTTAAAAATCTTGAAGTACAGGTAAATCTGATACATGTTGTGCCTGTGTCATCTTCAAGTGTTTGTTTTCCCGTGTTTGTACTACTACTTCTTACTCATATGTTGTCTGAATATTTTTAGTAACATACAGTTGTGTCAAGGATGAATAAATTTAAAAATTAATGTGGGGAAGATCCATGCAGGATTTCTTGGTAAGCTTTTGGAAATAGTTGGCAGGGGATGACTATATCAGAGGTCTGGCAGAGACGGTGAATTTCCATTGGAACGATATGTAGTGGAATGGCAGGAGATCAAAAAGACACTGGAAGCAATAACAGATGTATTTTTAATTAAGTATACATAGAACAGTATTTCTAAGTTTCATCATCGATATGTCAAACTGAGTAGACACCAAGTGATTCCTCTGTAACAGGGAAGCTTTACCTACTTCTGTGGAAGCATCTGAGAGTTTTGGTCTTGACAAGGCAGGTGGAAGTACAGCTCTGAGCTTCTAAACTTGCTTTATGGTTTCTTCTTTGTTATCCATGTCCCTCTACTTTCTCTATGAAAAAATGCAAAATAAGTCATCTGCATATACTAAATCAGTTCCACCAAAGCAATCTCTATTAGGTGAAATGGGTTCACAAGACATGAGAGTGTGGTAACAGTTTAAAAATGTGGCTTTATTGCCTTTCTGATTTGTAACCCTCTAAGTAACTTTCAACATTTACACTTCTTTCCTCTTCCTTGGTCATTACAAAATATGGAATGTGCATCAGAGAGTGATACAGTTTATCAGAGTATTAGAGTTTATTAGTAGTTCCCAGGGTAATCATTATCAACAGGGTAACTTCTCTGACTACTTGACAACCCCTAGTCAATTCAAGGAATAACTTGCCCATACAATTGTAAATTCTTTTTTAGATATAGTAAATAAACTGTGGTCTTACTGCCAGTCTTCAATTTCTAATCCAACTTATGGTCCTGTCCATCTATCAAAAATAAAAGATAAATGGGAGAATGAATCAAAGGAGAACTTTGGGCTTACATCACAATTCTGAGATCTAATAACTCCTTTCTCAGAATGTATCAATTAAATTAATGTAAAAATCAAAACTATGAACACAATTTACAATATTTGCTCTCGCAGTGAGAGATATCTATTAAATATAATAAATATAATAAAGAGTTAGATATTAATGTCTAACTCTGTTAATTTAGATAAATGCAGTTTTTTTTTTTGTTTTTTTTTTTTTTTGTACCACACCAAACCTTCATATTGCTCATGAAAGATTAATTCTTGTTCCATTATTATTTTTACTCTGTGTTAATAATGTATTAGATGTGCTTATTGCATATCTGTAGATGTATAGATGGTTACACTTTGGTTAGACCAGTCAGAAGTGTTGAGATCACTCTCACTCCAAAAGGATTCTAATGCTTACTGGTTTCATGTTTTAAGAGAAATGAGTCACTGCATGAAGGAATTTTATTCTAGATGTACTTATTAGATGTGTTGCCTTAGTGAAGATTATACTTTCTGTATTGATCAAACCACTCTCCCCTGGTGTACAGATGATTAATTCCCTATTAACTCCTAAGATATGACTAACCCAAAGAGTATATTTTAATAAGTGGCACTGCTTCCTGCAAAGTGCACACGGAAACACTACATTAAAATTAAGTCCCCTAAAGCCTTGGGTGTTCATTTTTTACCTGTTTACCTTGATGTGTTGTTTCTCTTTATATAACACTTTCCCCTGATTTTGCTGAATAACTTCTCTTTACTTTGATACTTCTGGTATCAAATATAATTCTGGTATCTTTACTTTGAAAGATACCAGGTATATGCTCTGTGCATTTATGTATCTTTATGAGGATACAAAATGTGATAGTGATATGTTTAGAGCTGTTTTTAAAAGTTAGATGATTTTTTAGTTGAAAAAAATATTACAACTCTGCAAAATTTTCTGATGCTGGAAGTTTCTGCCTTTCTGCCCCAGATTAACCAGATGTTCCACAGAGAAAAATATATATAAAAAGTCCATAAATCCTTGCTCCAACCAAGTGAGAGAAACTTGTGAACCAAACACCTGAACCTGTGTTTGTGATTCTTGAAACAAAGTATTTGGATTGCTGGTTATTGTGAGTGATACTCTTCCAGTTTCACTGTTGGTTTTGTTATGTACTGAAGTTTATGTATATGAAGTTTGTATATGTAGTTTTTATTATGCATAGGGAGTTTTATTATGTATACAAAGCTGGACGAATAACTGTTCTGAGGCCTAATGATTTAACGTTTCATATAATCTGTGAAAGATCTAGGTTGGTCCAAGTACCAGCACTAATGAAAACTTTGTCACTGAAATCTCTAACAGAAGACTGAGGGGGCCTTAATTCAAGTAATCTATTACTCAGTGATCTTGGCTTGCTTAGACAGTGCGAAATGGCAAAGCTGGAACTGAAGCCTTTATGAATGAGTCTTTATATATGTATGAGAAATTTCAGAAAGGTCATGATTTCATCCTTCGGCAGAATAGGAAGAAAATAAATAAACCTAACGATAACATCAAATATGAAAACTATGCTCTCAGCTACAGAGAAACAAAATATCCAATTTTTTCATAATTGCCAAACAATAATACAAGGCACAAACTCAAGGGTAGAGTGATAGGCTTTCGGGTCTATCAAGGGTAGGCCTTGAAAAGGTTTTAATCAGAAATGGCTTTTTTGATAGCAAACTCAGAAAAAAATAGCAAGCTTTTTTGATAGCAAGATCAGAAACTTTTTATCTGATCAAAAGACAAGGAGTGAGAAGTGTAGTCGCTCCAATTTTTCCTGGCAGATAGCATTTTCGCTCTGATATGATAACTTGGTTACTTTGTGTGTTATCTTACTACACATGGATGGGATGGGCTAGGCTAGTAACACAGAGGAAAAACTTTGTCCGTTGTCCATAGTGACCATATGAGAATCTAGAACTTGAGAATAAGATATGCCGTACCAATTCTTGTTGATCTGATGAGAATCCACACAAAGACTATTTAAGCATTCCTTATAAATTGAGCCCTTGGTGATTGAAACTCCTTAAAGACATACATTTTTTCAAACGCTTTCCAGGTTTTGGTAAGAGGCCCTCAGAATTGTTTGCAGTATTTCTTGATTTTTTTTTCCTCTTTACAAAATCAAATGAGACAGTACCTTGTTTTCTGTGACACTCTACATACACACAACTGAAATTGTTATTTTATAAAATTTTATTTTATAAATTTATTTATTTATCTCTTATATGATCTCTCTTGCTGTTATAACTCAGCTTTCAGAAGAAATTAGTAGTGTCTTTTGTTTTTGCAGCTCTGTTAATATGGTTGCTTTACCTAAATTTCACATTAGCTGCTGTTTGTAAAGCTGTTCCTGCAAAATGTATGTGTAGGAGAAAACTTGATCATATGAGCAAATCTCTAACACAATATACAACTTGATAAGTGCTATGATTTTGTGTTTTTGTGTGTGTGTGTGCCTTTCTCTGTAAAATGTAGTTTTTAGTTGTCTAACATCTCTAAAGTGGATCTAAACTTGACATTATCTCTGTTGCTGGCTGTGACAATGTCTTCACAGATAACAGTAATCTCTGATTTTTATGACTGTGTAGCTTTGTCTTTTCTTACAGATCATGAATGAAGCTGTTAGTCTGAATCTACTACTGGTCACTTTGTCATCTCACGAAATGCTAACGTATTAAACATCAGGCTGATTGTCAAGCTTTTTCCTGTGAACAGATCTGTGTAAGGGCTCTAGCAAGGCTCACAAAGTTATTTGAGGGCTTCAGAGGATTGGTGAATGCTGCAACATGGATTAAGTAAGTACAAATCAAGATAGACTTTCAGTGGCATTATGAACAAATGAAGGAATGCTTTTTTTTTTTTTTTTTGGAAATTTTGCAGTATCCCACCTTTTTTTCCTGACAACTGTTTATTCATATCTTATGATTTTATAATGTTGGTGCTAAATAATATTGGAAGCTTCAAATAATATACATTGTGAGTTGCTTTAAAAAATCACAACCATCTTTGGTGTGGAATATCTTTTGTTGTGAATTAAAACAAAACAAGTCCTATATTTAACTACAAGCATTTTGAACGGTGTCATTTTCCTCTATTCAGAACTGTTTCAACACAAGTATTTTAGAATGAATTTCATAATCCATAACAAATTAATCAGGAAATAAAATGACAACATTGGCTATTTTGTCTGTCTTCTGAATATGGTTCACTGTTTTTAGCCAAAATTTAAATAATGAGACTGTGGATTGTTTTAAAAGACTTTAAATTAATTTTAAACATTTAGATTACCCTGACTAGACAATACTCCTGTTTTTTGTTTGTTTTTTAATACTCTGCATATAACCTCTATGAGCAGGATTCTGTAGGGGGAAAAAAAAAAAGTGAATTTCAAATAAACTTTATTGAAACTCTCCAAAATGCCTGCTTAAAATGTCATAGCTTGACAAGCATATTTTAACCTACTGTGAAAACAGAAATGGAAAATGAACATGAAAGGTCAAAATAACAGCAAAAAAAAAGAGGAATAGTTTAGGTTTTTTTTTTTCATAATTTTCTTTTTGTATTCAGTGCTCATCATTCAGTATTCATCTAATACTGAGTATTAGATGAATTAGATCATTTGGAGTTTAAATAGTAGGAAATACCCCAAAACATCTTTTAAAAGCATGCTGAAGCATGGCTTAAATTTGTCTTTACTCAATGCCCTGAAGTAAATATATGATTTTTTAAAATTATTTTCTATATATTTATATATATTCTTTTGAACAGGAAGCACAAATATTTCTATAAATCTCTTCTAGAATCAAAAAGACTCTTCATGGCAGTAAGATATCCCCTGCTTTATCAATACAAAACAAACTTCCTTTGATGAGAACTGATCCATAAGTCCATCTTGTTCACTGTTCAGCACTGGAATAGCAGAAGCCCATAAACCTGCTCACCAACTGGGTATGCTCTCCAACATCCACAATCAATGGATGAGGGATAATACAGTATCTGTGCGCACTTATTTCCTCTGATATCTACTTTTTAAACTGTTTGTCCATTTATTTATTTTCTTCTTGAACGTAGTATTTGCTCCAACAATATGTTTGACCCCATTACAGAAGCATTATCTTTTCTATAGAGAAGTACTTTGCTCTGTCTTATATCCAAGCTGACATCCAATTTCAGCAATTAACTCTAGTTCTGGCTAGTGTTGTGAGATTTGTTGAACAGTGGTTTTGCCACTTTTATTGCTAGGATCTTTCCTGTCACCTTTATCATAGCCTTTCTCATACTATATCCTTGCTCACTTTAGCTCTCCAATTGAAAAGTCCTAACACTTGCGAGACTGTCTTGCCGCTCTGTCAAGACAGCTTCACCATGTCCTTAAATACGTTATTTGCTCTTCTCTGTCCCTCTCCTAACTCCACTACATCCTTGACATGGAGACCACTAATGCACACAGTTCTGTAGTGACAATATAATGTACTCTATCCTTTCTCAAAGGAGATGATGGTGCACAGCACTTTATTTTTTGTTTGTTGTTTCAGTTTTTTGATTTTTTTTTCTTGTTTGTTTGTTTGTTTTTTGCCTCTGTTGGACTTTGAGCCAGTGGATTTGCAGAGCTGTCCATGACGTCCCTGGCTTCTTTTTTCTGAGTATTAACTCTCATTCACAAGTTTTTCATGTGCCTAAGACATTGCAGAGGGCTCACAGAAAATAAAACAATTTCATAAGGAAAGTCTAGTGACTGCAAGGCAGATTTCAACTTTTTTTTTTTTTTTTGAGTGGGTTTACAAAGGAAGTAAAGTTGTACATTCTGTAATACTTTCTTCCTTCTACGAAAGGGTACTGTTTAGATGGTTAATATATCAGAGCATCTGTATGTGGAAAGCTGTTCCCTAACAAACCTGCACACAAATATTTGCCATATGTCCTATCAATTTTTCAAAATATTAATACAGAAGTATTAATATTGTATTTGCTTTCTGAACAGGATGAATAACTTGATGTGGCCACATTATCATAATGTAACATTTGATCACTGATCTGTATTACAAAACTGTAGGATCAATTCAATATAAATATCACATACTAATTGTTTAACCTATCTTCCCACCTTGTTCAGAGCACTTCGGTGTTAAGTATAAAATGTGCCAGGGTTACGATTTCTGGCAAATCAATAAAACTGAAGAAGGATTTGGGACCAAAGCGTTACTTGTCTTAACAAGAACATGTATGCCTCTCAAACTAATGAATCATCAAGTGTTATTGGATTTTTTCTCCCCTTAAAGTTTTTGAATATGCTAGACTTTTTAAATAGGAGAGTAAATGTTAACAGCTTTGCAAATTAGCTGTGATTCTGTACTTTGGACTATGACACTCATTACTATACTTTTGTTCTGTCATTTCCATTCTTTGATAAATGTGTCTGGATCAAATGTTTCTGCATTTTTGTTTTGTTTATTTTATCTCTTCAGTGTGTACAATAGAAGAGTTTAAGTCAATGTTACTAATTACATCCACCATATAGATGAGCAGATCTCCCCTTATATTTTTCATTTAGGGCAGTATTGTATGGGGACACTTACTTACTCAATAATGAGTTTACTCAGACAAAGTTTAAGGTCTCTGAGCTTGGGTAAACAGAACTGTGTCTAGGACTCTTGTGAGAGCATCTATGTTGTGTGGAAGCTGCTCCTCTAGAAAGGATGCTTTCTTCCTCAGAAAAACATATTCACACCCATGCAAGTATTATAAAAGGGTTGGTAGTGATCCTTCTGCTTACTGCTGAGCTGTTGTGGAGGTTGAAGGAGTATGAGAGGAAGGAGAGAATTTGCGACAAGTAAAGAATGCAGATGATCTTTCCAAAGCTGTTAATGAAGTGTTCCTTCTACATGGAATTTTCATTTACAGCTTTCATTTTCCTGGGCCCAATTAAAGACCACAACTGTACATTTATTTTTCTTTAAGTAAATGCTTAAATCTCTTTTAGTAGGATTTTTCATATGTGTCAGGAGTAAAATCATTGGCTTATGTGCTTTGATAAGTGAGTATAGACTGCCAGACCAGGGCCTTAATGTGTACTCTTGCCTTTAGGAAGCCTTCTCTTTTTAAACCTACTGAAAAAATGTTACTTTTAACTGATTTCTAGTTGAACTGGATCTAGCATAATATCAAAGTGTGTGCTAGAGGCCTTCAGCAAAGTACTATGATTCTATATTTAAGTCCATGAGTACTTACACCTCTAGGGAAACCACATCAGACTTAAAGTCATGAAATGCTCTATATAGGGAGAGGCAAGATTTAGGTGTCATTGCCCTAATGGACTTAGAAGCAGTGAACAGAACAAACATAGCAGCAATATGATCAGCTTATTTAGTATTACCTAGAAGGTTAGTTTGCTTTCAAAATTGCTGAAGAAAATGCAGAACACCTCTATGAAGCATAGCATAGAGGATGTAGTAATAATACCTGCATGCGAAAAAATGCCTAGGTAAAAACCTTAACACTAGTGTTAGCTGAACAGCCTATCCCTACAGGCAATAATTTTGAAGTGGCTTTAAGAAAGATATGATCCACCAGTCTTACAAAAATTATCTCTATGGAAATATGTGTTTCTAGGACATCCATGTAGATTTTTTTGTTTTAGATTTTTCTTCTTATATCACATCTCTGTGAAAATGCAAATGTGAGAAGCTATTCATATTTACCTAAGCAGACACGTAACCTTCAGCTTGTAGATCTGCTCAATTTTTATTGATGCTAGGCTAGTATCATTTTTCTGTGGTGTTGAAAGAACAATCCTGGTCTAATACACTAGAAAGTAAGTTTGTCTTATCTTTACTGACATGAATTATGTTATTAATTTAATTGAGGGTTTTTGTCCCAGGAAGTATTATTTCTCAAGTTATGGTGTAAGTTTAAACAGCAGCAAAAATCCCAGATGAAACTTCAAATGCAGTTAACACTAAACATAGACTGAAAAACTAATGACATCTATGCAGAAGTTTATGTATTTATCAACTGTAGAAACTCAAAGTTTAAAAAGGTCTTATCCAGTCATAAACTGTTCATGCTTGATTCTTTTCAGTATCTACAAGACAGAACTCATGCATACGTACACTCCCAGGCAGGTGATACATAATTGAGCAGATTTCTTATCAGATCATAAAAAACTTAATGGTAAGACCTCATCTTAGAACTCATAGTACAGTGATATGATCTGGAGATGGCAAAGACAGAATAATTCATTATTGGTTTGATTCTGCAGGACAGTTGAAAATGTGAATGCTGAATATAGCTGAAGAATTTTATTTTATTTTATTTTATTTTATTTATTTATTTATTTATTTTAAGTCCAGCACAGTTTCTTATTATTTACTGGAGAATATTGCAGAGAGGGAGTCTGCAAGTTTGCAAATTATTTACAGGAGTTAAAAAAAATATATATAAAGGACTACGCTAAAATACCATTGCTAGAGTAAGGAAGGACATAACCTCCTAATCATAAATAAACCATGAAGGTCACGGTCAACACACAGATGACAGAATGCAACTGAAGGACCACTTCAGTCAACTGAGCCTCAGGCACTGGAGAAAAATTGTACATAAGTGTACTGATATGTCAGAAGGCAATAAAGAACCAGAAATACCATCAACTTCAGGATGACATTCGCAGAAACCTGAACTCTAACAGCATTGATCTTACGTGTAAAGGCAGGCAGAAAATGATTGAAGTTGACAGAAATTGTGAATTTAAAAGACAAATCTTAATCCTAAATCAGAAGTAATGAAACTAATAGTGTTTGTGAGCAATGTACTGTACATACATATAACATAGTAGAACACGCAACACCAGTGCAATAAAGAGTTTAAAAATAAACTGAAAATAATCTGATGGCAAAGTTTACTAAACAATTTGCTATGAATTATGTACCTTCAAAAGGAAAAGTAAAATATTTTAAGAGAATATCTTGAACTACTGAATGGCATCCAGATTGTCGTGCATCTGGAAGAGTCATTGCTAGTACTGCTAAAACAATCTTTTAAAAGGGTTTAAAAGTTATCTTTCATTTTTAATCTATAATTAGGTATACTATGGATGTAAATGATAGTTTTAAAATATATAATTATCTGGGAACACCTTTATATTTTCATCCAGTGAAAACTGGCATTTTCTTGTTCTGAGTCAACTGACTTGCAGGGACATATAACAGCTAAGCCTATGGCACTTTTTTTTACCACTCCTATCTTCAAACTATTTCCACTGAGAATTTCAGGTATAGGAATGCAGAAGCAGTCTTTCAAAACAAATTTCTAATATTTAAATGGCACTATGAGTTTTCTGTAAGAGGTTTTGTAGAAACCTCTTGTATTGTTCATATATTAATCCCAGTGAAAAGCTAAAATATCACCTACTTTGGTAGTGAGCCTGAACTTCCACTCCCACAATACTTAAAGTAAGATAGTGTGTCCTCATCTCTGAAGCAAAGACACTTGCTGGTCCCTTATACAATAACCAGAGTATATATCTCCCAGTCTATTTTCTTATATTTCTTGTAATTAGATATATACAACCTTTTATTTGACAACAAAAATTAAATGAGCATTTAGGAAAATTTAGAAGCCAGCAAACACGGCCCAGTATTTGTTAAAAAGACTGCATTTAAATGTTGTATCATACTACATCAGATACTGATGGTTAAATAGGCTTTAGGATCTACCTCTTTTCAGCTCTAATTTTTATGAGTCCATATAGATGATATTCTTGTTTTAATTTCATACAATTAAAAATTAGTTTCTGTAAAAGTGGAGAAAAGTGAGAAGTCTAACTGTTGTATATGTTTTCTTAGTTACATATGAACCAGTAAGATTTTTTTTTTATAGATTGCTCTTGTGTTCTCTACAACATTTTAAAGTATATCATAGTATCAGTAGCTGAATTCTAATTTCCTATATACTTATGCTTTAAGTGCACACCACACCAAAAGTATTCAGAGCTTGCAAAGATAAGTGACTCTTACTGGTTTATTACTGAAGATTTGACAGATTTGTGAATATAGCGTCTTAAATTAAATTTTACCAAATTTAATTTATTGATGTTTTATATTGTTTTGTATAGGTTATTTATTATTTTTATTTTTGCAAATAACTAAGCTTAAAAAAAGAAAACTCCACAAGTGAAGTATTTAATAAAAAGTGTTTGTAGGAGCAAAAGGAAAAGGAACTACAGAAAATTCACTCAACATCAAAATTGGTCTACATTCTATTCTACAAGATAATGGATTAAAAGCTATGACTCCTACACTACGCTTCATCAGGTGTTTCTCATAACAAAGAAACATACTGCTTGGTTTGAGCTGTGGGGAATAATTGCAGAACCATTGTCTTTTACTGAAAGCTAATCAACACAGTTCAGTCAATAATCACTAGATGGAAGGAAAGCTGAGTCCTGTAATTATGCAATCATCTTATATATTGAAAGAACCACTGCCCTACATAGAAACAGAAAATTGCCAGTACATTTGCAGTGGATGAAGACAGCTGGTTCCTAATTTTAAAAATATAGTATCTGTCCAAAGTTCTATTTTTCCTCATGTAGGTCTCATACCAAGTTCATTGTCTCTTAGTATGCAAGTCTAATATCATGGGGAAAACATTATCAGAAATATTAATGATTTGTTTCTGAAAACAGAGGGATGTGACAAAATAATTTCAGCTCAAGTTGGTGATGCTAAACATGAAGTAACTGACCTATGAAGTTGCCTTAGCTATCAATACCTCTAAACTGATAACATTAGCAAATTTAGTGTTGTGTTAGCTTTAAAAAGTCTGGTCATTACCTGGAGTTAAAGGAATTCCTTTAATCTTGAGCATCTAAAAAATCTGGAAGATAAGAGTTGCATTGTAGATGATATGACAGCTAGAAATATAACAAAATAAATATGTTCACTTCGCTTATTTATTTATTTATTTTCCCCAGGATCAACTGTCTAAACTGAGTTTTGTTTAACTTTGATGTTTAAACAGGATTTGTTTGCTGATAGTCACTAGAGGACTAATAATCACCTTTTATGCTTTGGTAAACCAGTTGGCTACAAAAACAGAATATTTGTCCATTGCCCATGCCAAAGTAAATGTTTTGAAACCCTATCAGAATCTAATTCTGGTTGAAACTGAAAGAATGCGAGAGAAACTAATGTGCTGATAGGCCTCTCCTCACTTGCAAGTTCACATTAAGCTTCACAAGGCCTTAATGAAACTCATTTGTTTTCTGAAGTTTTCCCCTATCCAAATACCTTTAACAAATCAAGGTCAAATCCAATTCAGTGACTGCTGTGACAGGAGCGAAGAGTCCATTGAAAGTCAATACCTTTCTTGTCTTTGGCTCATCATGGAGGATCTTTAAGAATCACCAAGCTAACCCCTAAGCAGAAAATGAATCTAGGAAACTAAATAGCTCATCTGAGTTGATATTATTAAAAAAACAAAAACAAAAACAAAAAACAAAAACAAGCTTCTCCTCAACTTCCCTCCTCCCCTGTCCAAATTCATCTCTTCTATCATCTCAAATATTTGAGAACTAATTTTAAACTGAAATTATTTTTGGACTTTGATTCAGGTGGAATTAGATCTAGTTTGAAAGAAAAAAGAAACTCTCCAGTTTTATTTATATCCACAACTATAACATTAATGTCTAAGGTATTCTAAAGTCATAGGCACATATTTTGACTCTTGCAAACTAGTTCACTTCATAACAACTAAAGAGAACTAAAAAGAATATGATTTTATCTTTAAAAACAAGCAATTGTTTAAAGGTTTTCATAAGAAAATTACATAAATGTTAAATTGATCTGAAAAGTGAGTAATTGCTCAAGTTATTGACCTATAAGAAGAAAAACAAAAACAAACAAACAAAAAAGAAAATGGAGTGCTAAATTTATATAATGTTGATTTATTGCTAACATTAACTAAAGCTTTAAAAGTGTTCTCCATAAAATATAGCTAGAAAATATTTTTCAACTTCAATATTATTTCACTGCTCCCATTACCAAAACTGAAATTAATCCCCTTTCAAATGTTTTCTCTTATTCCTTGCTTTAGCTCTTTCTTGATATGAGAGGACTTGGGTTTGCCAACAGAGGGCAATAGTCAAGCTGGGAAAGACTGCATCCATCATTTTTGTAACTTCTAATGAGTCAGAAGGACACATAGAATCCTCATCTGCTTTTATGGATATTGCTGTGTAATTGCAGTGTAATTATGGCGCACAACAGCTTCAGAAAATTATCCTTGAAGAAAACAGCTGGTTCTCTTTAACAAACAGAGATGAAATCTTGTCAATTAAAAAAAAAAAAAATCCAAAGGAAAAATACTAAAAATATATGCCAATAATAAACAGGCAACGACAACAACAAAAAAAGAAATAACATAAAAAAATTGAAATGGATAAATGAGATAAACTACTATGAAAAATAAGACTAAAGTATAAAACATTAGAAAATTACAATGATGTGAATGAGCTTTCATTATAACGCTTTATGTTACTAAGCAAACAGGCTCACTGAAAAGATTTCCATTTTCCTTTTCCACTCTTATGTAGTACGTAAGACCCCAGTCTTGAAAGTCCTTGTACATGCTTTACACACAGTAGAAGAAATCCCCTTGGTTTCAGTGGTGTTTCACAGCGTGATAAGGCCAGCCCTGAGCCCCATGCTATAGTTCCAAAGTCATGAAGCTTCCCAAGCTTTCATCTGCCAAATGAATACCAACAGGCTCTGCAGGTGAGTTGGGGGGGGAGGGTGGGGTAGGTCAAGGGTAGGGTGCTGATGTCTGGGGCCAGGCCTAGGTGGGCAGATGAAGGAGGAGGAGAAACTGTGTGAAGAGCTGAGCATGGGTGCGGTGGTTCTTGGGTATGGGGAGCAGAGCTTGCAAAGAGCAGGTTTTAGCCAGTTTGGGAACAGGACTAAGCCAACTCCACCACAGGCCTGGAAGTATACCAACTGACATTATCTATAGACATGGCTGTTTGGTGTAGTTCTATAATGTGGAAACAACAAAAAAGGAAAAGGAAATGGTAGAAAACACTTTCTGGTATCTACAACAAGTGTTTCCAAGATTTTTGAAATCTATATTGATATATAAATACAATTATTATTATGTAATTAAACTTTATTAAAAACTACTCTAAAACAACAACAATACATGTGGAAACATGCCATAAAGCAATTGTCTGTAAGCCCTAGGGTGAGCAATCGTTCAGCACTGAAGATCTTTATTTCCATATGGTAAAGTGGTGAATTGAGGGAATAGCCTTATCTCCCATGTATTAATTTGCATACCTGTTATGTGGCTCTTCTGTAGGTAATAGGTAAACAGATAAGAGGAAAAAAATGTACATGTACATCATACCAGCTGTACATTTCACAGATTTATGAAGTAAGTTGGACTATCTTCAAATTAACTAAATTAAACTTGAAAGTATTTAGCCAAGGTTACACAGAGGAATTTTGTTTGAAATACAATATGATCTGTGAAACTTTGAAAAAGATTACATCTTTTTGTTTATCAAAACCATATTAGCATTTTATAATTTACAAATGTTTAGAAATTTTATGAACATTTGAAATATACATTAATTCTGTAGTCTATGTCTGTACTACATTATTGAAGTATCACTTGTGGTTCCTCATTTAAGGATGTGTTTTGCACTTGAAATAGGGTTATTAAGGTAGAATGATACATTTTCAGTCAATTTAACAGCATAACTAATACTAAATTAAACCCACAGCATATGTTATGTGAAGAAATTAGCATTTCTGAAAAAACTATTTAACTTACTTAATGGTGCATGACTTTTTAGCTTCTTGCATTCCATTTTCCTATTTGTTTAATTTTGGTGTAAACTGATTAGGCTGAAGAAAAACTCAAATCATAGAGAGAGTTCATGCTTGTATATGTGTATTCTTCTCTGTATCTGATGCATCGTGAGACTTGCCCAAATATTTGTACAGGTTAGTCTCTAAAAGTTGATCTACTCTGTGAACAACGTTATTGCTCCATTGAATTGAAGTTTTCATTTAGTTCAAGGGCTTTGAACAATATTGGGAGTATTAGAAGTATGAACAACTAGAAATATAGATACAGTTAATTGGGTAGGGACCCATGTATTTGTATCAGTGGCCTAAATTCTACCTGCCATTTTCAAATGTGCGTTCTGGATTGGCAAAGTGGCAATATGCTTAAAGAATATGAAGAATACGTGTACAAGCAACATTGCTACTAAAAAGTAGCTAACTTCAGAGAGAAAAAAAAAAAAGTTTGATAATATTCTAGCTACTACAATGCAAAGTACCTTTTGCACTGTTATCTGTTACACAATATGGGGAACAAATAATCTTAAACTAAAAAACGTTTGGTTGATGTTGCCATTTATCCTGGTCAGTGAAAGGCTGGGGAAAGTCACCATTAGGGATATTTCTTGCCAAGAAGACAAAAAGATGAATGAGAAAGAAAGGTTTCATGAAAAGGCAGCTGGAATGTGTTACTGTCATTGGAGGAATATCGCTAAATAGTGCAACTGAACAAAACATTGAATAGACTTGGACCTGTGTTTTGACATGTTCAAGCCACGGTTCCATTTTATTGATATTTATCATAATTAAAACAATAACAGTGATAAATTTCATGTAGAAAATAACACCTATTCTCCTGTAAATTCCACTGATTACTGAAAGAAATACTTAGGTATTAAAATTCACTATGGACATTCACTTCAAGAAATGACAGCTCTGTTTTTAAATCAAAGTGCTTCATTAACAATAACAGTTTTACCATACAGATATTTATATTTCTCTTTAAAAATATGATTATGAAAAAAAATATATTCCTATTTGTGCTAACACTATAAATGGCAGCCAGTTTTTGTATATTCAGAGAAGGAGGTACCCCATAAGTTGTTAATAATTTAAGGACAGACACAAAGATGGACACTGGAAGGAAGAAACAAATTTGTTGGTACACCAAGGACAAAGAATTTTTTTATCAGCAGGCATTATGTATACTATGGTTGAGTGAATGATACTACCATAATGTAGTAGTATTGATGTGAAGAACAATTGGCTCATATAAATGTCAATGTTTATTCCTTGATCTGTTTCTAGAAAAATTTCAAAGTTGAAAACACCGAGGGTGAAACTGACCGTGCGTGCCAGATCTACTCTGTAAGCAGCACCTCTAAGTGCAAAGGGATTTCAAAGTAAGGAAGAAACAGTTTTTCAGATTGCAACTTTTTGGCTTGGTAATTTGGTTGTTGTCGTAGCACAACAGGATTCTTTGGGTATCAAGCTATACAGTGGTAACAGACCACATGATATGTTTGATGGATTTTGTTATAACTACACACACTGATTACCAGTATAATTAAGCCTGAGCAGAATGTATGCAATCTAAGCATACAAAGGGAAAGGGGAAAAACACATGACATGTAGGCAATGCACAATACTGATAATGATTAATCTTATCCAGTGATGAACCAAAGTAGGGAAAGTTGTCAGCCTCTTATATTCTCTGTCATGACATCAGATGTGTCTTTCTCCAGCCAGCACCCCTGGGTGAGCCAGCAACTACCTTGAGTTGGTGTTGGCGTATTCTTTTTACAGGATCAAGACTCCATACCAATTGCATGACTGACAGGATGACGTGAGATATGTCTTTTACATAAGGACCTGAGAACAAAATCTAGGTAGCTGGTGGTGTGTAAATCTGATCGTCATTTGATGTCCCTAAGGAGGACATTGTTTAGACTGTGATTCAATTTCTCACAGGTTCCTTTGTATAAGCTGGTTATGCAAGCATGCTATGCAAACATTCTCATTGACCCATACCATAGCTGAGTTAAGGAGTGCTTCACCACAGTTGTGAAACTTCGTTATGGTTGAAAAAAAAAAAAGACTAGAAATCTCTACTTGTCTAGGTGATTAGTCATATTAGTGACATAACTGTATTTAAATTCAGGTGTTTAGGTGCAAATGCAAAGTTACTGTACATGCTCAAAAAGTGTTGTTTTTTTTTGTTTGTTTGTTTTTGTTTGTTTGTTTTTCCAGTCCTGTGACCTAGTTGCAGGTTTATGTGTCCCAGATAAGTAGAAGTAGCAAGCACCTACTTCTTTGCTACTTCTACCAGTGTTGGTTGGGTGTGAGGGCTCTCACAATGGCCAATGTGTTTTGATTCCTAGTTTTTATCCTCTTGTTTTCATACAAAATGGTTGTGAATCAGTTGCTTTTCATACAGGAACTTAGGATTTGTGGCCTTTTTTGTGAGATGGTTTTCACCTCTGTGTTGCCAATTATGACACTGAGAGAAGCAATGGAAACACTTCTGTTGGAAGAACATAACTCATATGAGCAGAGTTTTTGTGGGGAGTAGTATTTCAAGGCCATGTCTCAGATTTATTTTTCATCACGCAGAAAGGCGTAGTTGAGTAGATGTAACTGTCTCAGTGATGATGGGAATGTCAAGATTTTCAGTCTTGTTTGGAGCTCTACTTATAATAGTTTTCTGAACTTCTCCTGCTAGTTTAGGTGGTGTAGTAACAATGGAAGCTTTTTAAAGTCCTCTATATTATTTCTACTTGTAGTGAGATGTCAGTTTTAGAAAATGCTTTCTTAACGCTTGTTTATTTCAAGGTCAGATAAAAGAAAGACTGTGTTCGCATCAACTCAGAAAATTAAGCAAAATGTGTATTTATCTGAAGTTCAGACATATATGAGTATTTGAGGTAAAATTCATAAAAAACTCATTTAAGAGTGGTGAGATTTTCACATCCACATAAATACCTTAAAATATAGCTTCAAAAAGATATTTAAGATAAGACATGTCTGTAATCATGTCTTGTATCTCAATAGCTTTGTTTTAGGTGAGATTATTCCATAAATCTTAATGACTATATACTTTACTTTTTATTCCTTTGAAAATGTATATGGAATTTAGTTCCGTTTGTTAATGAAGTTTGGTAAGTCATCCCAAATCTCATTCCAAATTTATATTAAATTTAGAAGACTTCAGAAGGCAATCACTATCCCACATTGTTTCAATTTAGTTTGTACTATCAAGAATTTTTTGCTGTGAGGTATCTTCAAATAGTATTTCCCTCAGCCATCCTGAATCCGCTACCTGTTAGTAGAATCTCTCAGAGAAAATGGAAGGGAAGGGAAAGGAGGGGAAGGGAAGGGGTAGATTATGTCTTTCTCTTAGCACCAGTTTTGCAGCTGAACATCACTTTTTAACTGTTAGGTGAAAAACACTTGTTCTCATTTTCTGTTAATCCCCTTACCCAAATCTACCCAATTCTAAAATGCAGGTAGTCAGAAACTCCATGAATACAGCTTAGCTTCTCAAGGAAACCAACAGTCTCAATCAATAATTTATTTTGATTTTTGCTTCTAATTTTTGAAGTCAGGCTAGAATGACATCACTGCATAGAAAAACGTGTTGTCTTCCTAAAGAATTCCGACCAGTGCTATGGCCTGTTCTGAAAAGAACCACAAAGCTACATGCCACCTAAAAAATCACTATATTCACTCAAAACATTGCAAATGATTTAAAATTTTTCCAGCTAGAAAATCTCCTATTTCAAAAGAAGATTTATTTTTAAATTATCCTTAGTTGTGAAGGGGAACACAGAACATATGTGAGCATTTCCAATGTATTTCCTGCCACCGAGACCTCCATTTTCCATCTAGTCAATTGCAAGTACCCAAAGTTGGCCATGAGCCTGTTTCTGAGAGACCTTCTTCACCAACATATGGCTGTGCTCAGAATGATTGCTCTGGCCTTCAGTCTGTTCATTTACGTCTAATGAGGTCCACAGAGGTGACTGTATGACTCATACAATGAAGTCATTTTTTCAATTAGCATTCTGACAAATGCATTATAAGTAGAGCTTCAATAGGTCTCCACAGCTGGGGGAGAGATCAAATATCACAAAATACTCAGTTACTTTCTTCTGATCTGATCAGAGAAATTTCATTCACTCTTGAGTATGACTGTTCATACAACAGATGAATATTGCATGTCTGAGGAGTGTGACCCATTCCTAAATCAAATTCTTTCTGTATCTGCAAGCCAAAGTGCTCATGCAAGGCACAAAATTAACCTTAGACTTCAGTAGGTAGTCACAATGTTCATTCTAAAAAGCCTTCCTTTTATTAGGAAGTCTTTTATTCATTATTGTGGGATATAATGTTTAGAAATGTAAGCAGCTGACACCTAATGGAAGAGTTTTAAGTAACTAATTGAATAGACATTCTTCCTGTGTGCCTTTTTCTTTTCATTTTTTTTATTTGTGAACATTCACCAATACCGATTTTGTTGCATGAATATGTGAAGAACAAGGGAATCAGAAATCACCTAAAGAGTATGCAATATTTTTAATTTGTTATTGGGTAAGAATTATTTATTTTCATGTTTAAAAATATTTGTCTATTTAGAAACCAAAATCAAAACCAAATGATTTAGATAGCAGTTATGATCTACAAATTGTGAATAGTCAAAGTAAATTGTCAGCAAATCACCACAAGTACTGAAGTTCAATACATAAACTGTTTGCAGATCTAATGAAAACAATGAATAATTTTATAGAAACTTAAATTCTTTACTAAACAATCTGGAACAGAATAATATAATATATTATTTTAGACAATTTATGCATTATGAACAATTCGGCTATCCCTAATTGAGAATTTTCTATGTTAAAATAAATAATTTGACCCCACTTGATAAAAGATTGAAATTTCTATGAACAGTTTATTTTTCAAAAGTCTATTCAATTCAGGTATATTTTCAGCACCACTACCAAGTTAAAGCTACAAAGAATTGTGCAGAAGCTGTTTCAGAGAGGAAAAATAAGTCTCTGACTTGCCTCCACAAAGCAACAAAGAACTCAACCTATGTCTTCCTTCCTTTAAAAACTAGTCTGTTTCAACAATGTTATGGTGCATTCCTAACTTTTTTGTTTCATTTTTGTCTATATTTCATTTTAAATTTGAGGGTATGTTGCATCATGGAAACAGGTAGGGAACAGGACGCATATAACCAGTTTATCCCTATGCAAAGAAACATCATTTAGCCATGGTTCTTTAAATTAATTAATTAATTAATAATCCCTTCTATGTGATATATCTTTCACATTTCAATAAGTAGATCATCTTCAACTATGTAGGAGTACAAGTATTAGAGGTAACATGAAGTGATATTTAGTTTTAATGTGCACACACTCAAGCAAGGAAACCCTCTCAAAGTAGTGATCTTGCCACAGTACTCTGGCATACTTGAGGTATGATTTGGAAAGTGTGATAGCATCTGTTATTAGACCAGCTGCCACAGTTGGGAAAAATTACCAGGTTTTTGAATGTATAAGAACTGCATATTTGAAGTAGATGAAGAGAACTCCGTAGCTAAAAGCACTTCATGTGTTGCTTTCAACACATGCATAAACACCTGGAAAGTTAATATGACTCAGTACAAAGCCACAATAAGCAGTTTTACCTAGACAGAGAACAATGCTAAAAGGACTGCAGTGACCAAATAAAGTATTTCTGGATGCAGTCTTTTAAGCAAGTTTTACTAACTCATGGATAGGTAGCACAGCTAACTGATCCTGAATTTTAGCAAGCCTTTGAGTGATTCAAATACCCTTGTCCCACTGATTTTCAGTTATACAAATTGCCTTTGGGAACAGAAGTCTCCTTACCTGTTATGAGATTCAGTTCACTTACCTGTAGGTTAGCACAGAATAAATATCTACACCTAAGGCTGTTCCCACTGTGGAAGTGAAATAGAATAAACTTGAACAGAGTTCATCTGACCCACCTTAGGTAGCAAATTACTTCAACAGCAGGTGACTTGCTTATCAAACAAGGGGCAAGAGAAGTCCTCTCTGTTAACAGAGTGCTCTCTAGAATTAGAAGTAAGGGGTATAATCCATATAATTTTTTTTTGTTTGATTTTGTTTTTGCAGATCAGGAAACTTTGTTGCTTCCCTTTTACTCCCTGCAGTAAAATAGTTTTCTAATGGTCTCAGTTAATGTAATCTGCTGCTAGCATTACTCTTTACAAGCACGATAGTGTAATCTTCAGAGATCCAATAAGTGTATACCTTCCAGTGACTTAAAATTAATCTGCTAGAATATTATTTGTGTATCTTTTTCTCATATGTACAGTCTAAAAACAACGTTCCCCCTTAAAAAAAAAAAAAAGAAAAAAACATTAAAAAAAATAGTCTGACAGAAAAAATCAGACTAGAAATGGTAGGCTAGAAAAAAAAAAAAAGTAAAAAAAAGATAAAGAGAGAGCAAGGTAGTAGCTTTCTATGATTCCTGAGGAGACAATATATTTGATGATCTCATCATGAAGGTTACTAAATAAATGAAAGTAAATGGCTGGTTGATTCCCTTTAATTCAACATGTGGTGTAGACACTTCCTTCCCATTCCCTCACTACAGTACATTGGATCACATTAGGCTTGACAATAAGGATTGACTTAGTGGTTTTCAGTTCTGTGTAGTGATTTTGATTCTTTTTCAGAATGATTTACTGGTTGCTGTAATGTGCTTTCTAACTCCTCATTTTGTTGGTGCTGTTTATGTTAACTCTATTTTTGAAGTTGTTACTAGAACTTCACTGACATGTTAGAAAATTTCAAAATTTCCTAATTAACTGCATATATAGTATTTTTGTTATTAAATCATGGGCCTTTTAGTTCTCTATTTTTTTGTTTGTTTGTTTGTTATGGTGGCAATTTTTATTTCAATTATTTATTTATTTATTTTGCACTAGGCCTTAGGTAGATGGACATAGTTGTCAAAGATAATAATAGGCAACCAAAGTTACTATTGTATTAACACAAGTATGAATTTTAAAGTGTGCTTGACTTGAAGCAGGAATCAGTACAAATGCAAATATTCCCTGGTGTAAAATAAAGCAAATGAAAGGAAATGAACAAAGTACTGATTCAATGGTTCATAATCAATGCTAGTAAGGATGTTGGAATGGATGGTTTAGAATTTCTGAAGATGGTTACACAATATTAATCCACTATCTTGAGTTATTTAATATGTCCTTGATAGATGCTAGGCATTGGTGAGGCTTTGCATACATCCTGGAATTAGTGTAATTTAAAGAATTATCAGTTTTTATCACCTCTCTTGCCAGTCAGTACATGTTAACTTATTAGACTGTAAGAGACAGAGAATGATGGAGACTGCAAATTCTTTTCTTTTTTTTTTTCTTTTCCAGATTTCTCATAATCATCCTTTCATGTGACTTTCATCCTTATTGCTTAATGACTATGATCTTTCTCCATTTTATTAATGGTAAAACTTTTGCTTTTAAAAATTGGTTGACCCAAGCAAGTCTTACAAATGTCTTCAGATATTTTCACGTACCCAGTTTAATTAATATGTTACTTACAGACTTTAACAAAAGTCATTAGATATGGGCTTTTTCACTATTAAATAATTTAATGGCTAAATCAATTTCTGGTTTATATTATTAGTATTGATTTACTTTCATTTTCCAAAAATACCTATCTGATAGTGCAGTGCAATGGTGCTGCTACTTCATTAGGTTTAAAGTCAGCTTTTCGAAGAGATTTTGGTCTTAGTCAGGAGTGTTTCAGCTGAAGTAGAATGATAATCAATAGAGGAAAAATAATGTTGCTGTCCTTTTGGGACAGAAAAATTTGAATTTAAATCTATATTTTAAGTAGCTAAAGCAAGAAACTTCTTCCTAACTTTTTTTTTTTTTTTTTTTCATTCATTATAAAAATGGGAGTGTAGCCAGGCCTCTTAGGTTATTTGGTTAACCTTAAACAGGCCACCTTTTTTATTTTTGCACATTTTCACTTCTGGAGCACCCATCTTTTTACAACGCTTTCTGCTGTCTCTGCTCATGTAATCGATTTACCTCTTCTTCAGCAGTTCTGTAATCTGGTCAGAATGTCTTTGAAGAAAGAAGTTATTTATTGTGGGTAAAGACTACAGAAGGTGGGGCTTAAAGATCATATAGGCAATCAAACCTGTCCCTGCATCTTTCAGTGAAGAGTAACTGGAAGCACAAGCAAGTTCTATTGATACTAGCAAGTATTGACCTTAATATGATAGTTGGACGTGTAAAAAATGTTCACAATGAAACCAAACTCCTCTGAAGGTTCACAATTGTCTAAAAGTCTCCCATGCTAAATCTGGGGTAAACCTACTCTTGAATTGAGTTGGATTTTGATATTAAATTTGGCTCAGAACTTCATCCTTGCTCAAAACCTATTGAGAGGTTTATTACCCTACTTCTGACTGCACCTAAGCATGTCCAGACATTCAGAGCCATGACTGGGTCTCCAGAACTAGTATCTAGAACTATGCAATGTTTAAAATGTCATTCCACATTCTGGGCCTTAAGTTATCTTTAAAAAGAAAGAGAAGGAGGGAGGGAGGGAGGGAGGGAGGGAGGGAGGGAGGGAGGGAGGGAGGGAGGGAAGAAAAATGCCTCTATGCCTGCACTCCTGCTGGGCCAGTTTTGTACTTACATAATTGTGAATATATGTATAACACACATTTAAATGCATTTCTGTGAATGACTGCATCATGAAGCCAGTGAAACTCAAGAAACTATAAAGTATTGCCTATTTTACAGTCATATCTGTTTATGGTGGATGTGATGAAGTATGGACGGTAAAATGACTGTAGTATGGAATATGTGAATGTGACTCTCTTTGCCCTTGGTAGGTGAGGACATCACCAAGCATATGTTTTCCCCCTCAGATATGTACCTTACCATTGGACCAGAGTCAATGTGCACTGGAATATGGGATTTGTGTATTTGTAACAGAGGGCGGGGGCCTGTACTAGACATGGGATCTTTGATGCAGTAAATATTCTCAATTATGAAGTCTAAAGGGAAAGGAGAAGGTAGGAAGGCCAGATTGTGACTGTCTAAGGAGGTGAAAGGAACAAAGACTGTTTCTTCCCTTGTACTCACCTAGCAGTGACCTGTGGACCATTTCTGCCAGCGCCATTCTGACCTGTTGTAAGGTTACACATAAGAGAACAAAAAGCAGAAAGTTGCCTCTGTCAGCTGTTGTATAGATGCACAAGGGCCAGGGAAAAGCTGGTCTGATCTAATAAAAAATTCTGATTTTTCTATGCATATTTCAGAAGGTAATTAGAGCTCATAATCCTAAATAAAAGTTTGTGTCTCTTCTGATTTTGCTTTACTGAATATTTGAAAAAATATATATTTAAATAGAATTTAACTCTCAAACAATGAATGAATTTCATTTTCCTCTCTTTTTCATTTGTGGAAAATCACATCACTTGCAACTTAACAAAAGCCTTCAAAATAGGACTCTGACTCTTCATTAAAAAAAAAAAAAATAAAAAAAATGAGTGAGATATTTACTCCAGCACACTGTAAAGGTCTTATCAAAAGATTAGCAAAACATATCACCTGCTTGGACCTGAAAGCTGTGATTTCCACTATATGAACTGAAAAGCCCAATGTAGAAATGCCTATGACTCAGCTGTAAGACATTTCACTACATGAGAGCCTCCATGTGCCATTTAAAATGTATAAGTGTCATCATAAACCTCCCACTCTCCTAAGAATAGAGCTATCACCGGACCCTGTTATCTCACAACCCCAAGGTACAATATGGTAATGATACTGCATAACATCAGTGTGTAGAGAGAAAAAAACACTGAAGATGCCACAAGCATCTCAACTATAAAGAAAATCAAATTAAAATATTAATTTACTGATTAATATAACATTAGATGACCCATTTCTCCAGCTTGTTAAACAACAAAGACTTGCAAAACTAAATAAGAGCCTAAGAGATAAGTGTTTTTAAGAATTCCCATAGAGATGTTTAGCTCCTTTTTAAGCATCATTAAAGATGTACTTTGCATATAACAGGCAGTTCTTTTTTTTTTTTTTTTTTTTCCTTTTTCTTCTGCACTGACAAGTCCTGCTTGTGTTTATTAGTTTACTCTTTCAGAAAAGGTTATAAAGTGGGGGTTTGGTCATAGAGACTGAACCAGATCACACTGTAGAGTGATAGAACGAGACAATGAATTCAAGACAGTCTTGTGAGGAAGAAAGAGAATATCTTGCATGTTAATCATGAGACAGAGGATCCAGTTTGGTGTTTAAATAAGCTACAAAATTTAACCATTTGTACCCTCTGTGCTTCTAATATCTGGCTGTAAAATGAGGATGAAAAAAGTTCCTTTCCTGATTTTTTTCTATTTAAAATGCCTGCTGTTCAGTATAATGGGAAATGCAAGACATGTTTTGTATAAAGGAAATGACAACCTAATTAAAAGTAACTTACTTTAAAAAAATAAATAAAAAATTGTGAAAGCCAAAAACAATTATTGTAAAATATCAGTAACATTGAGCAAGGTTTTTAGAAAATGTACCTGTCCCTAAGCCAAACCCTAATAGCATTAGAATTGTCATTGCATTCCTATGAGCCAACCTATGGCTTATTAGGGCAAGAAACTGTGCATCTTCTGTTCCTATGGATAAATGCCTCTATTGTTTCCTTAGTGATCTACAAAGTACCAGCCTGTGAGCACAGATGTTCACCTTGTATTTCTTAATGTTTCTTAAATTTATCTTTCTGCAGAGTTTTACAATTCTAACCTTGGCCACCTCTTAAGTATCTGATTACATAAACTAAGAATAGGGTGAATCAGGCTTCTTAAAACATTGGAGATGGAGTATGTCCCATATACATACAGCACTTATCTCTCTTTTTTTGTTTTTGTCCCCGAGTTGCTGCCTCCAGAGTACCAGCTATCCTTATCACTGCTCCCATGGCAACAAGTCTTTGCTCCAGCGGTAATGGCTCTGTCTCTTCATCTTCTCCCTCTGCAGCTATGTTCTACAACATGGAAGTAGCTTGATTTTCTTGCACTACTTTCTTTCCTTTATTTATCAGGCCATCTGTGCCTGTTCCCAAACTTCCACTGTGAATATACAGATTTTCTATGTGGCTCAACTTTAGCAAAAAAATGGCTGTGTGAATTCAGGCCTTTCTTCTTTCTTCTCCTGACATACTCTGAACTCTTTTCTTCTATGCTTGTATGTCTGAAAGAGGAAAGAATTATTATTTTAAACATTGTCCTCCCACATTTCCATGGCAGGATCAGCATGAATTGAATTGGAAACACAAATATTTTAAAACTTAAATTAGATTAAGAAAGGTTAGAGTTGTATGTGCTTTAAAAACACTCCAGCTGGCACCAGATTTTTTTTTTTTTTAGACAGTGTGTGTACAGAAAAGAAGTTTTGAATTTTTAAAATAATTTGCTAGCATTAAACGGTGAAAAGATTTTAGAATAGGCATTCTTTTTCATTTTTTGGTTGGCTCCTTAATATTCTGGAAGGCATTTCATAACACAAAATATTCATGTGGGACCATGATTTAATTGTGCAAACAATCCAGTAACAGCCAGCAGTTCCAGAATCAATATGCAGCCATTTAGGAATGCCGAAAATACATGGACCAAAAATGACGACAACAACAACAACAAGAAGAGAGGATCACAATTTAATGGTAGGAAAGAGAAAGAGCCAGTTATATGGGGGAGTTAAAATTGCCAGGAACATAGTAACAGAATCATATTATAGGTAACAGTAAATATGTCATTTTTAAATCAAGTTGTTGACTTGCAATTTTTTGGAAGAAACGATGTCACTGTTAATGAATACTTCACTATACATTACAATGACTAGCACAATATTCACTTTTATATTACACTGTCCTTTTTGTTTTCTATAAATCTTTTTTGTTCTGTTTTTGTTGTCCTTCCTTCCTTCCTTCCTTCCTTGCTTCCTTGCTTTTCTTGCTTTTTAATATCTAATGAGTTTGGGATATGAATGTTCCCTTAATCTTAATGGGAAATGTAAGATATTTAGTAGATGTCAGGCTGCAGTCTCATGTTAACATGGCATTGAATAGATTCGTTCCCCTGAGATATAACTAACTGTATCTTAGACCACCCTTTGTTGTGTTGTTTTCAGGGGAAGTGATGTTTTTAAATCTATACAAGCTGGAAGCCAACTGACTAGAAGCAGCTAGAGCTATAGAGAAGGACACTGGGATCCTTGTGGATTGCAAATTGAACACGAGTCAACAGTGTGCACACCAAAAGACAAAAGAAATTAAACTCCATACTGTACTGCATTAGCAAATGCACAGCAAGCAGCTCACAGAAAGTGTTTATTGCTCTGTGAGCTTGTGTGAGTGCTCACATCTGGAGTGTCATGTTCAGTTTTGGGCGGTACCAGCAAAGAGAGGTACCAACAAATTGGAACAAGGCCAGAAAATGGCAACCTAGATAGGCAGGGGCTGGAGAACATGACATGCTGAGAGAGGGACTGAAGGAAAAAAAGGAAGGCTAAAATGTGATTTTAATATTTATTTATTTGTTTATTTAATTGGATATTATAGAGATGGTTGATTCAAACTTTTTAGAGTAAGTCACTTAAACTTCTGTAACCTTGGGCAAACAATAGAGCATCTCCATGTTCCAATTTTCCTCCGGTAAAAATGGAATGAATAATATTTCTTTACATTCTTCCTAAGAGTAATTCACTTTTATGCATTAGGGTTTTTTTTTACAGACTAAACCAAATCAACTAGTGGTCATATATTCTATGGTTTTATAGCAATTATAGATCTGGCTAATGTAGGTATTAGTTCATAAACACCTGTATAGAATCCGTGGATAAAAGGGGTAAATAAATGGTCCCATAGACCTTCTTACTAGGTATAGAAAACTATTTTGGGTATGTCTGCAACCCAAATAACTCTTATATGTCTCATAAACACTTTGATTAAGATATAAACACAAGGAAACAAATGTCTTTTTTTTTTTTTTTTTTTTTTTTGTCTCAGCCTTATAACTAGTATTCAGGAATTGTATCAATTTTCCGTAAAAGTATGCTATGTATCCATGTATCCATTTTCCATATATTGATGCTTCAATACCTTCTCTGCCGTAAAAGAAAATACCATCTCCAAGTCCTTGCTTCATGTTCCTTCCTGCTATTCCTGGTGGAGTGCTCTATTTCTTGACTGTATAGTGAGACACTGTAGGTGGTAAGTCAGTACTTTGTAAATGTTTTGTGGTTAAAAACCAAAGGTGTGATTTGTGTTTATAAGCTTTAAATTGCCTTCCTGACAAAATATGCACAAGCTGAAAGCTTCTGCTCATGTAAAATTATGATGGGTTGCGTTTTATTGGAACTTATGAATAGCTGTTTGATTTGAAACAGTTAACCATTTTAATGCCTTTAGAAATTACGGTGGGATAAAGGTATCTGTATCTCTCCATCAACACTGTCAGAGTGTGACAATAAAAGACCATTTTTAAGAAACCACACATTCAGAGGCATATATATGTATGTACTCAGGTATACACATGATCAAACATTCAAATTTACAGAAAATGGCAAATTAAGTTGACTTTTTCTTTCAGAAATAGGCTCAGCACTAAATATTCAGAATACATAGAATATGTATATATATGTCTATATCAGAATACAGACACTGTATTTAGATATATACATGTACAAAATATAGATAAGGAACTTAAAACATTATATATTCAAAGAACTAGAACTTCTCTGAAAACTACTTTATGTTTTTCACCTATAGCTAGTTTAGTTAATATAAGAGGAAACAGAGATAAATATATTTTTCCCAGGACTTTGATGTGTGTGAATATATAGATTTATTCATGCAAATATACCTTCAATATTCTCTTCGTATTTCTTTACATCTAAAAATTTATTGTCATAATTTAAACTTTTATTCTATGCAAGGTTTACTTGGTTTGGCATCCCCAAGTTAAGGGAGCATGAAGTCAAGGGAGTATAAAATCAAGAGTACATTCTTTCTTCTCAGTGGAGTCCTTCAAAACAGGAAAAATTGTTTCATATGTATGCATGTTTGTCAGGAAAAGAAGGAGAAAAAACAGAGTTAAAACTGTGAAAGCTTGTTTTTGTTTTTGTTTTCTGGCTAAGAAGCTTTTAGCAGCAATAGTTAAATGTCAGGTATGATTAGACAAAACTGCTGTTTAAAACTGCAAATAAAGTGGAACATATTTGTGAAGACTGTCTATCAGAAATTTAAAAAGTAGTGGTGCATAATTTATCAGCATTAATAGCCTTGGGTGCATTTCTGAGGGAATTAACCTAAACAGTCAAACTATTTATCACATCACAATACATAAAATGTACTTTTAATTAATAAATGGACATTCTATTGTCTTTACAGCTACAACAAATCAATCCTCCTTTACCTTTTGTCTACGGTTTGGGTTCCTTTAATGGGTTTTAATGGGTTTTACATTCTATGCTCACATAGCAAAGCTTATTTATTTGCTTCCTGGAAGACTTTCTGTACTTTGTGGCATAATCTGAGTGTCTTTAGTATGCTTCCACCAAAATATCACTATGGACATAAATAATAACTCTGTCTGTTACCCTAAAGCGTCATTCATTACTCCAGAGCTGACATGTTTGATTCAAGCCTACCTTGGAAGTAATGAGGTTACTGTAATGTATTGTAGTTCTCGTTAATAGATTAAGTCTGTGAAGTCCTTCAGTTAAAACTTTTTTTTATTATTTTATTTTATTTTATTTTATTTTATTTTATTTTATTTTATTTTATTTTATTTTATTTTATTTTATTTTATTTTTATTTTATTTTTATTTTATTTTATTTTATTTTATTTTATTATTTTATTTATTTTATTTTATTTTCAGGGAAGTAACATGTTTTCAGTTGCTCTGAATGACTAAGGAAATACTTTGATTGCATAGTGTCAGTTGCTCTGAATGACTAAGGAAATACTTTGATTGCATAGTGTCAAGTCAGTTGTCAAAGGGGATCTATTCCACTGTTTTACACAGAAGGAAACCAGGTTGATCCAGATAGACCAGATGAACCAGATAGACAATAATTTTGTTGGTACAGTGACATATTCTGAGATAACAATTCAAGATCTGAGGGTTGTAGTGCTTTTTGTTTGTTTGTTTGTTTGCTTGTTTTTGTTGTTGTTGTTGTTTGGTTGATTTTTTGCCTAAAAAGTTTGGTCATAACTGCTTCTGTGATAATATTATGATACCAGACAGTATTTTAATAGCCAGGCTTTAATACATGGAGCATGCAGTTAGCTAAAAGAAACCTGCAGAAAGTGTAGCAAAGATATAAAGGCATAGGCTTGGGGAACATAGTGGAAATTCTTAGTCCTTCTGAATTCTGAAAAAAAAAAAAATAAATTCAAATACCTGAGTATGGTCAAAATTCAAATAGAAGACATGAAAATGCATCTTCCATTTCGCTTGAGTTTAATGTCTGTTGAATGTAAGTAGAAAGAAAATAAAGACTTCAGTGATGTTATAAGACTACTGCAATTTGTGATTTATATGCCTGTATTGTTTTGCCAAGGTATACATGTAAACTACAAAATAGACAAAACAAAACTAAACAAAACAAATGAAAAAAAAACAGTATGTAAATTGAATTATATTGTCATTGAAAGATTTCCCAAACAAGTCTCTCATGAGCCATGTTTTCTGTTTTGATCCTTGAGATAGTTTTTCATAGGTGGCACTGCTAAGAGAAATCTTAAGACTGTCCTATGGAGTATTCCAGGAAAAGAAAATGACTCTTTTGTATCCCTTATACTGCTATAATGGTGTTAAATTTATTAGATGCTGCAAAACATTATGAAGATTTTTCCCCTTGTTAAGGGTCTCTGTTCTGCCTCCATAGGAATGAATTAGAGTATAATTTAGCAGAGAACAAAAAATACCTGAATAATCTGACCTCAGATAGTATGTATGCATACATTCATTTAGGCATAGATAAATCATCTTTGGAAGAGTTTCAAGCTTAAATAAATTAAGATTATAAGTTTATGTTTTTATATCAAAATAATATAACTGAAAACACAGGAATGTCATGAAAATGTAAAACTGGTATCTTTTTATTGCTAAAACTGTGCTATAATCCCTAAACAGCTTACCATAAAACAAAGGATGGTACAATACTGCTATTAACATGACAGGGGTGGATACACAGAAACATACAGAGACAGTTGTTCATAAAGCAATAAAATGAAGCCTAAAATACTAACAAAACAACCAAAAAAAAAAGTCATTTTTCCCTTTCTGTCGTTTCTTCATCATTTTCATGCCTAAAACCAGATACATATCTCAGGTAATTAGGCCCTGCTGCTCTTTCTTACTTCTCACAACTTCCCTTCCACTCTATTTTAAAGCAAAGTGTCTGTGGCTCTTTAGTATTTATGGAGACACATCTCTACTTCGTCTTTTATAGAGCGCACCCACTGAACCAAAACCGCAAACCAAATTGACACCAGCTGTGACCCATATCAAAAAATGTATTCCAAGAACCTACAAATACCATTTTAGAATTTAGCCCACCATACTCAGACCTAAACTGCCAATATGACAAACCCTATATGTCATCTTAAAAAGATACAGAGCCAAACATCAAAGAACATAGTATGTCAATACAGCTTATATGAATAGAAGCCTGACTCAGAGAGCAACTTCCAGTTGCTGTTTCTCTTTTTCAGTTTTTCTTTATGTTTTGCACACATAATCATCAAAAGTAAAAGAGTTTAGACAAAGTTATTAGAAAATAATAACTTAGACCTCATTGGTTTCTCTCTAAGAGTACAGCCCCAGTAATCATAGAATCATAGAATATCTGAATTGGAAGGGACCCACAAGGATCATAGAGTCCAACTCCTGGGTCCCTAAAGGACCACTCAAAAAACAAAATAAAAAATCAGACCATGTGTCTGAGAGTGTTCTCCAAACACTTCTTGAAATCTTGCAGGCTCAGTGCCGTGACAGCTTCCTTGGTGAGCCTGTCCCAGTGCCTGACTACCCTCTTGGTGAAAAACCTTTTCCTGATATCCATCCATCCTGAGCCTCCCCTGTTGCAGCTTCAAGCTGTTACCTCAGGTTCTATTGCTGGTCAACAGAGGGAAGAGATCAGTGCCTGCCCCTCCGCTCCCCCTCGTGAGGAAGTTGTAGACCATGATGAGTTCTCCTCCAGGCTGAACAATCTAAGTGACTTCAGCCGCTCTTCATAAATCTTTCCCTCCAAACTCTTTACCATCTTTGTTGCCCTCCTTGGGATGCTAACAGTTTTATATCTTATACTGTGGTGCCCAAAACTGAACACAGTACTCGAGGTGAGGCCATACCAGTGCAGAGTAGAGTCGGACAATCACTTCCCTTGACCGACTAGCAGTGCAATGCTTGATGCACCCCTAGATATGGTAGGCCCTCCTAGACACCAGAGCACACTGCTGGTTCATGTTCAGCTTTCTGTCGATCAAAACCCCCAGATCCCTTTATGTGGGACTACTCTCCAGCATCTCATCCCCAAGTCTGTACAAATAACCAGGGTTGCCCCTTCCCAGGTGCATGATCTGGCACTAGCTCTTGTTAAACTTAGTATTGTTGATTATTGACCAGCTCTCTAATTTGTCCAGATCTCTCTGTAAGACCTCATCATCCTTGACAGAGTCAACAGCTCCATCCAATTTGGTATTGTCTGCAAACTTGCTCAAAAAGCCTTCAAGTCCTTCATACAAGTTGTTTATAAAAACATTGAAGAGGACTGTTCCTAAAATGGAGCCTATGATGAAGACGGAGGCAAGTTTGTATGCTTTTCTGTCTGTCTGTTTCTGTCTGTTTCTTTGTTTGGGATGACTTTTTGTGTGTGTGTGTGTGTGAGAGTGTGTGTCATTTCCAAGTAATACTAAAAAGCAAAGTATATTGAAAGGTTGTGAGTCCAGTACAGTAAGAGTTGTCATTGTGCATTGTGAGAAGAGGTTCAAATGTAGCTCTAACTTTTGTGATTGTAAGTATGAAGTAGTTCAGCTGGCAATGGCTATAAAATTTCACCTTTGAAGGTTTATTTGCTTTTAGGGCATTGCATATTTTGAATCTCTGTATGTAAAATTAGCTGGGACTAAAGTTCTGGTCACAAAGAATGGAGACTAAATTTTGCTCATGTTAGACTCTGTATACCCATGGTAGCATTTACACAGTAGTCAACTTTTTTTTGTTGTTGTTTTTTTCATGATTTAAATTCCATCCATCTTTGTATCTCTGCAGAGATATATGTATAATCTTCAAATCTTAAAGATCTGTAATGGAACTGAACAATATTTGGTGTGATTTCTTCACATTTCTTTGACTTGCTTTTTGTCAGAACTAAAATATGTAGCTGTATAGATTGCTACCTCTATTAGCAATGTGTGTTTTATATTTTGAAAAATGTGTTTTCCCTTCATATCATCACAGATACTTCATAGACTTTCATCAAGGTGTTGATGCAAAGCCTATTGTGTGACATATTTTTGTTAATAAACCATGTAAACTTTGAAGAATAAATTAGATTATCGTCAGACTAACACCATCTACAAAACACTGTAAAAAGGTTAAACTCTCTTATATGGGGTTTCTGGCTTTTTATATGGAGTTACAAATGTTCCTGTTAGAAGGTTATCCTTGTACCCATAGATTAAGGCCACTGCATGAACACTCTTTTTCAAATCAATATTAATTAAAAATTATTATGATCAGAGAACAAAACAAAGGGCCTATGCTACTAAAGAAAGGGTATGCCCCAGTGACAGATCACTGTTAAAACCTCTCATGCCATTGGGTGATATTTGCCATATGTCCAATGATTGATAGTAAGATTTAATGAGTTCTTACAAGCAATTAAATAATCAAGGGTTCCTGCTGTTACATGGCATAGCTTGATAGAACAGTGACAAATGAGAGAATATCTGCAACCTAATCAAAGGGACATACTTCCTTGGGAACAAAATAATATTATCCACCAGTGCAATCAAAGGACAAAAGAACACAGAGAGGACGCAATAGAATGAGATAAATTTTGTGCTCTTTTCATTATTCTGGCCATACAGTTTCCATTTATTGGATCCTATTAAATCAGAAAGAAAATTAGGCTACTTAAATATGTTTCATTTGTCATACACTGTTAGCTACTGGGTACATATCCATATCCAGTCACCTCAGTTCTCCTTTCCCCAAAACACAATTTTAGGTCATTCTTATTTGATATTTATTTTTATTGTGATGATTGAAGTCTTGTTGTGGTTTTGTTTTTATATTCACTTTGACTAATGGGGTAAAAGTCACTGCACTATACCAAATAGTATATTTTGATTAATGAATTATTTTTAATGTCTGTATTTATGTTCTCTTAGAAGAGCTGGAAACTAATAACTCATCATAAAAAATGGAAAGGTCACTGAATTCATTTTGGAATTGCCTAGATTCTGATTATATATACATTTTAATTTGCAAATTAACAGTATGGACCTTAATAAATTTACAGGCCCCTATACAATTTGCAGAAGAAATGAATAGTTTTATACTGAACTGTATCCTAATGTGACAACACACTTTATTTTTCTGGTTGCTTTTTGTAAGGAAGAAAGCTTTAGGATGACCATTAGAGGATATTCAGACAACTCAGTATTTCACAGGCTATGGACAGTAAATTAGTAGACAGATTTCTTTCCTTATTTTTAAGTTAAAATTGATTGCATATAATGGGTATAGATACATATAGATAGCAGAATATAGATCCACTTAAAAAAATAAATACCCTTGTGATTAGAGAGAGATCTACCTGAGTACTGATTAATTACGCTTTTTTTTTTTTTTTTTTTTTTTAAACTACAAACAAACAAGCTGTCCCATTAAAATCAAAACATAAACTTCTGGCCCAAAAGATGTCAGTAATAAAACTGCCTTTGATTACAAGTAAAGCCCATGGTTAAGTGTTCTTTCAACTTTGAGTTAATTTTATGTTAGCATTAGCTCCACTCCTGATGTAGAATAGCACAATATTTTAGGAACATTTTTTTGTTTCAATATAAACTGAAAGTTTTCTTTATTATTTCTGTCAAACAGAAATAAAAATGTTCCAATACTGCAAGCTGCTTTAGAACTATAATTTTCACGAGCAAATTTAAACATCAGACTATAGCACTTCTCTACTATATTTCAGTTAGCTAATGTGTAGGCAAAATTTTAAAGAAATGTAGTGGAAAATTAATAATACAAGGTACCCCAACTAATCAGTAAATATATTGATATATTTTTTTAAATGTAATCCACCTTTAGACTGCATAACACATGACCTTTCTAAATAAATACTGAGGCCTGAGCTCCGTCTGTGTTGTTGCCATGTGGAAAGAGAAGTGAGATCCTCTGGAGAAGACTGACCCCAGGAGAGGATGTTTCAATTCTACCACAAATTCAACCAGCTCATTTCTCAGACTGGAATTTAAAAAGTATCAAATTGATGGAATGACATATGTATACTTAACAGCAAGAACTCTGTTGTCTTTGGTAACTAATATATGGAATTTTCATCTATGTATCTTACTTCCAAAGGAAGGATCAAAACCATCTTTCCCATAAAATCTTGAATAAGGTGAAATGGGATTTATTTTATTTTATTTTATATTTTGTTTTGTTTTGTTTTTATTTATTTTTCCAATTCAGGATGAAAACAAGTGGTAAAACCTTGACATTTTCACAAAACAGAATACTTGTTTTCCAGCCAGCCCTATTCAACAGTGAGGAATGTATCTCACTGATTCTATTTTTTCCATTTACCAGTAGATTTGTTTTGTTTTTTTTTTCATACACAAAGCAAAACTTTTTCCATAGTATGTAGTATATTTTAGAGATTAGTCATAATTGTTTAACACTGTAGTGGAACACATCCAGATATTACAAAAAAAAAAAGTGAATTCAAATAAATACATCAAAAAACTCTAAGATAAACCCAAATTAATGGAATCAACAAACAATCAAAAAGTTTCTTAACTTTTTAGTGATTTGAATTTATTTAGCTACAGATTCTCTTCTATATGTAAATGTAAAGGCTTCCTAAGCTAATGTCAATTTTTTATAAAATATGACTATGAGAAAGTTGCAGTTCAAAAAGTACTGTAATTTTATGTTGGATTTCAACTGTGAACTATTCTACTGAAGTCAGCAATGATTTGTCATGAAAGTGGGATAAAAATGCTTAAACTAAGATACGTTTTTAGATTAGAAAGGTCTATTGAGTTTCTGTGTGTCTTAAACATAAATTGTCTGCCAAAAAAATTTGCTTTGATGTTTTAGTCAACTACAAATATGTAGGGTCAAGAACTGCATAGAATCTCACTGTGGTTACCTGGGGACTTAGGGGATCATGACACACACTGCTGCTTGGCCACACATGTACAGCATGACTTTAATGAGCCTACCAAATGATACATCAGTATGGTTTTACACTGGACATTTTACATTCTCCTGCTCAGCCGGATCACTGATGCATTGGGTCACCTCAGATCTGAGCTTAATTAGGTCTGAGATTAATATGATCTAGTGGAGACCATCGAAACGAGTTCCATAGATAGTGGCAAGAGTCAACATCTCTTACTAAAACAGTAACGTCAATTCAGAAAGCAAACAACCCCTCAGAAAATCAGGAAGAAATACTAAGATTTGGCACCATTAAATTCCTAAGGACTACTCTCAATCAATAAATTCACAAAAAGTACACACCTCATTGGATTCTACACAGATTGCAAAACTAGCTATAATGTAAAAACAGGCAGACAGTCTGTCTCAATATTATTACAGGAAGGCTTGGTTAAATTAATAGCTTCTCATTGATTAAAAAATCTTGCATTTTACATGTTCTTAAGTTGGTTCCCACCATTACCTTTCAATAACAGAATATGAGTCTTTGGAGAAATGTGGTTATATTGAACTACTGTATTGAAGTACAAAGGTAGGCAAAATAAGTTGTTTACATTAGCCTATCATTGTTTCCTGTCATAAAGTTCTGTCCACCTGAAAGAGAAGAATGATACCATCAACATGTTCTAAGCATCTGCTTTTTTTTTTTTTTTTTTTTTTTTTCTTCTTTTTTAATATTCCTGGGCTGCTAGGAATAGGGTTATTTTAGAATGGTCACTGAGCATGACTTTACCAAATTCTTTCGTATCTCCAAGTGAGAAATCTTTGTGTCCATGCAGCATTTGCTATTGCATATGATTCTTATATTTTACTCATTCTTAATTACCTTATTAAATCCAGCTAACAACAAAACAAAGGTTGTGATCCACCAAAGTACTTTCCAAAACATCCTATGGACCCATGGTTTGAGAGTTTGATTGCACAGAGCTCTTTTCTGGTTTTTAATGGCAGTCATATTATGAATACTCCATCAAAGAGTGTTCTGACACTTCCTACTCAGAAGTATTCAAGTGTGTTTCATTGGCATGTAATGTTGAAAGACTTTTCTCAACTCCACAGGAGCATCTAAGCTGAATTGCAGTACAAGCCCACGGCATATATATATGAAAAAATGTAAGGTGTCATGATTAATTCTGCCTTGTTCTTTTGTGCTTGTGCAAACTCAGTCTGCACCACAATTATTCTTATGGGTCAAGTGTCTGCCAGCCAAACAACAGAGGGATCAAATCTCCAAGTATGTCAATATGCTAAGACCCATATTTCAAGAACAATTTTGTTTCCTTTTTTTTAGTGCAACATGCATGTTGTCTTCTCTTTTCCCAGCAGAAGCTATGGCTCAAGCAGTATGTTGTTTGCTACATGGCAAACAAATGGAAGCTTCTTTAACTCCTGTGGTGTGGCTGAGGTTTTGGGCTGTGGAATGGAAGAGACAAGGAGGTTGATTTTATGGAGCAGGACAGATGAATGATTTTCATGTATCTAAGACAATGGAACATGATTTACAGTAATGCTTTCAAACAAATCCTGATTTCGGATGCTTTGGTTTTGAGGCCATTTTATTACTGTAGCAGATGAACTGGCTATCTGTGGTTTTGGTATTACCTCTGAAAAGAGACAGTAAGGTAGTAAACAAACTCAGAACCACTTCTGCTCCTCAGATTCCTTACCTGTGAGGTTTATGCAACTAGTCTTTGAAAATATAATCATCAACATCATCTAGAGATGGTCTGTTCTTTTGCCAGTGGAGCCTTGACTATAACAACTTCCAGTAGATGAATTTTCCATTGCAAGAAGAGTCCATGTGTTAATTGAGTCCATTTTGTTGTCTTACAACTGTGCTTTTGATACTTCATGTAATTTTGTACAAGTCTTCAGGGAAATACTGGATCCTTATATTGAGTTGCTATCTTATTTTCATTTGTTGACCGCAGTGGTGTGTAGACAGTGTTGAAATGAGATTTTCCTCTCCCATGAGGTTGAGCCCCTTCTACATTACAGGGCTTAAGTTGCGTGTCCTCTTCTGGCTATTCCCCTTGTTGGCAGGATGTTTGCAGACACCTCTCTTTTCCTTCCTCTGTTTTTAATTCATCAGAGCCCCTGCAGTGCAATGAAAAGATGTTGCTTGGTTGTCAATGAATTCTGTGGAAGTACCAAAGGGAAAGAATAAGCATCTATATTTGGAATAAATACAAACTATTATTAGACAGAGTTTTTGGAAGTAGTTGTAATTTATCTGCTATCAGGAGCAATAGAAAACCATATGGATGATAAAAAACATAACCAGGGAAAGGTCCTTCCTGTGTCTGTTGACAACTAATATGCACCAGGAGGGCAGTGCCATATGTTTGCATGTACGTTACCCCAGGGGGCAGTGACATATGTTCACACGTATGTCATCCCTCTGGCCTGCTGTTATAAGGCTGTTTCCCAAGGGGCATGCTCCCTTGAAAAACAGAAACCAAACCCACAAATGTGAGTTGCCTACATTTTCTTTGTCAGCAGATTCTCTCAGACCAACGCTGCATTGGACAGCAGTCAGAACAGCTGCCCCAAAACAACAAAGGTTTCTGTAGCCCTCTCTGGTATGCTTTGAAATCAGTGGATGGCAAAGAAGGAAAATACAGTCCCTTTGCTACAACAGTCATACCTATTGAAATACTAGAACAGCCCCAAACCCTCAGGATGGTAAAGACCTGCTCTTCCCAAAATATTTTGTTGGCAATCCTCTTCAGTTCCTTATGGACTGGACCCAGTTTCATATAACATAGTAAGTACTTCTTAGTAAGATAAAAAAGTTTGACTATAGAGGAGTGCCAAAGTGAGAGCAAAACAAAAAGTGTTGTTCATGATAATTTCTTCTGTAGTTTTTGTGGGTTAGAGATGAACAATGCTATTAGATTATCTTGACCATTCCCCTGTCAGTGCAAAATTATTTCTTGCAATGTAATTTCTAGTGTTTTGTTCATTCCATTTAGTACTAATCCAAGCAGATAGCCTTTCTGTTGTATCTCTTGGGAGACCATTTATCCTTCAATCCACTTATTCCACTATTAGGTAGATTTTCTGAAATTTGCAGTGTATTTTTCTTTGCTTAATTTCCTTCCTCTCTTTAATTATCCCTTTTGGTGCAAATGTGGCTCATCTTTATATATTTGTCCTCTCAGAGGTCATCGAGTCTAGTGCACAGAGAAGGAATGCAAACTGCAGTGTGAAATTTGCTTCTAGAAAAGGGTAACGAATGTGACATATTGTGTGCTCTCATATGACTTGTGACTACCGAACATTTTGGATGGCATTATGGGTGTGTATCTGTTTAACTAAGTCTTATTTGGTCTAGGTCTGTTACATTATTTAGACTTGACTGCTAGCAACCTTTCCAAGGGCTCTCTGTGAAAGTTCTAATAGGAGCATACAAAGCTGCCTCCCAGTTTTACAAGGCAAATCTCTAAGTGGGGAAAAATGGTGAGAATCTTGTTTACTTGAGAGCAGCTCTGGGTTAGCTGAACAAAAGTTGTCCCCTTTTTCTGAACAGATGCCAAGTCCAGTACTTCAACATCCGACAGACTTTATTTTCCATGATGCATAGCTGATGAAGCTATGCTTACCCTGAATTTTTGTAAAGATTTAGGTATTCACTAGTGTCTTGTATGAAAGGGCTCTGATTTTGGCTTGTCTCCTGCCATTTCTATTCCTTTTCTACCTTGTCACTGTCTTAGTGTTCTGAAAGCAGAATTACTCTTTTCCTGCACGGTAATTTCACCTCCTCCAGTGTCTGGAAGCTTCTCTGTGCTTTAAGCAGCTGTGTTTATAGCTCCAGAACCTCTCAGACAAACTCAGCAGGAAGCTCAGAAAAAGGCAGACAGCTCAGGCAGATCCAGGGCATCATCAGAAGTTGTTCTCTGGGAAAAGAAAAGCAAACTGAGTGGGAGTAAGTCATGGAGAGGAAAGAGAAACCATGATGGGTTAGGTGGAGAGATTCCCTCTTTCTGAAGGAATAACAGGGTCTGCTCAGGATAGAAACTTCTGGTTTAGAGGATATGGAAGACAAGAGAGAGTCACAAAGTAGAGATGGGGCTCTGTGTCTTGAGGAGAGAGTTAGAGACTGCTGTGAGAAGCAATGATGAAACAGCTCTGGCATCAGAGATGGCAGAAACAATAAGTTCCCAAGGATCAAAGGCTACTATGCAGTTTGCTGCTAATCAAAAACCCACCAAGTAGACTAAAATCAGAATGAAAAGGACTCTCCATGCGGGAACAAAGTAATCAGGAAGAGATTTTGTCAGGGATTTCTTTATAAAGCTTTTTCTATTTCTGTCTTTCCTAGTCAGCCTGAGTTTTTCACTACTTTTTTTTTTCTTTTTTTAAAAAAAAAAAAGTATTCTCACTTATATTAACAGAAAAATCCAGATTTTTGAAGTTGCACGTTTTTAGTTTTCCACGAGAATGTCACTTTACAAGAAAGATCTTGAGCTCCAAATCTAAAGAGTTCTAATGCTAGCACCAACAAAACAGCCCTGTTCAGTGGTGTTTTTTTTTTTTTTTTTTTTTTAGTTTTGTTCAGTGTCATATGGTAAAAGTGAAATTGGTACTTGGATTTTATAATCGTCATGTAGTTATGATCACATTATCTATCCTAACAAAGTAATATATAACTTTCATGAAGCATAATTCTTCCTCTTGCAAAGGATGAGCAATGTAAATTGGTCATTAGCTTAAATGCAGCACCATTTTACACCAGCTAGTTACTACCCTGCCAGGATACTTTTGGTTCTCACTCTTGTATTTGTAAAAGTTCACCCAGTTGTCTGGCTGTAAGTCATCCACATAAGATTTAACTCAAAATACTGACAAAGTTCTTGGGGTTAAAAATTTTCAAACAAATTTAAGGAATAATTTCAAAAAAAAAATAGACAAAGCTGTAATTAGATCATGGATATTCTACAACAGGAAGAAAACTCTGAACTTGGATTAATTATTTATTCAAAGCAGTTTGCTTTATGAAATAAAGTAGGTCAGAAGTAAGGATACAAAATAGGAAAAAGTAGATACTGGATATGGAGATAAACCCAAAGAAAGATAGGAAGCACACCATTGTTCGTGGAAATGGTCATGAGGGAGTACAAACTGGACAGGAATAAACAACTAGATGTTTAAGGTTTTCAGTGCTGTGACCAAAGACAATAATCTAAAAAGCCACAAAAAGATTTTTTTTTTTGTTGTTGTTTAAAGAGAAGTTCAAAAGTTCTGAGGAAAAATAAGAGAAAGTCTAAGATAACTCTGAAGAAGATGACAGTCATATTAGCAGTCATGCAAAACAATTACGATAACTGTGTCAATCTGCCCAGTAGTATTCTGAGATATTAAACATATACAGAGTTTAACTAACATACCTTTCTGCCAGTGATGGATCGCACCTTCTTTTATGCTGACCAGAGAATTGGTTATGAATGTCATAATCAAGTTACTCTCTGAGGTATTCCCCTTGTTATCCATGTTATTACAATTTTCAGAGACTTGGATTTTAAATATATATTGCCCTTTTAGATTCTCATTTGGGTGTATATGTTCCAAACAAATGGTAAATACTGATATTCCAAAGTACTTTTTTTTTGTGAATGTGTGCTATGAACAGAGTATTGGAATTTATTAATGTTACAGACTAGTCACTAGAATATCATTTCAGCTTCCACTGTGCTTGCACTTCGTAGAATCATAGAATGGCTTGGGTTGAAGGGACTTTAAAGATCATCTAGTCCCAACCACTGTTCCATGGGCAGGGATGCCACCCACTAGACCAGATTGCTCAGGGCCTCATCTAACCTGGTCTTGAACACCTCCAGAGATGGAGCATCAACAACCTATGTGGGCGACCTGTTCCAGCCTCACCACCCTTTGAGTGAAGAATTTCCCCCTAACATCTAATCTAAATCTCCCCTCTTTCGGTTTAAAACTATTCCTTCTTGTCTTATAATTGTCTGAGAAAAAAGTTGCTCTCCATCTTTTTTATAAGCCCCCTTTAAGTATTGAAATTCTACAAGGAGTTCTCCCCAGAGCCTTCTCTTCTTCAGACTGAACTTTGACTGCTCTCTCAGTCTTTCTTCATAGGAGAGGTAACTCCAACCCTCTGATCGTCTTTGTGACCCTCCTCTGGACTTTCTCCAACAGATCCTTCTTGAGCTGGGGGGATCCAGACCTGGATTCAGTACGTTAAGTGGGGCCTCATGAGGGCAGAGCAGAGGGGGACAATCACCTCCCTCGGCCTGCTAACTACTCATCTGTTGACGCAGCCCAGGATGCAGTTGGCCTTCTGGACTGCAAGCATGCACAGTTGGCTCATGTCAAGCTTTTTGTACACCAGAACCTCCAAGTCCTTCTCTGCAGGGCTGCTTTCAACAAATTCTTCACCCAGTCTGTACTCATTTGGGATTGTTCCAACCTAGGTGCAGCACCTTGCACTTGGACTTGTGGAACCTCATCAGGCATTAGGTTCACATGGACCACTCTTTTCTATCTTGTCCAGGTCCCTTTGAATGGCATTCCTTCCTTCTGTTGTATTGACTGCACCACTTCCTTCTTTTGCTCCTGTAGATTTAAACTATGATGGGCAGAAGGCAAAAATGCACCCCTTAGAACAAATAATATCCTAAAGCTTTGTTGTTTACATCAAATTCTAAGTTGAGCTTCTTGGATATCTTCATTGGTTTTGTTTGTTTGTTTGTTTGTTCATTTGTTTTGTGTTTTGTTTACGTTGTTGTTTTGATTTTGTTTGTTTTTGTTTTGTTTTTGTCTCAACTCTGAATCACAGTACCAGACCACCCTGGCTTCATAAACCAGAGAGAATTAAATCCCATTCATCTCTGCAATTCACATAATCCATGCTTCAGTAAGTTCATGCTTACTAAAAGCGAGCTAGGTTAGTTCTGACTTTGGCCAGCTTAGAAAGAGACTGTCCTTGTGATATCATGACTATGTTATCAAGTATTTGAATGTCAGTTTCATTTATGAATCTTGGGACCTTTCAGATTTGCTGAGAAAGTAGATTTTCCATGGCACCCTTGTGTTGCGAAATCCAGACTAAGATACAACCTGGGAATGCAGAAGTGATGCATTGCAGTAGTATAAACGGAATGGTATTTTGTTGTCCCATGGGGCAGTAGTAGTTATCTGGAGCAGGAGAGGAGACAGGGTAGAGATTTGTAGTGAAGAGAAGCAGCCTGAACCCCTGGGTTTGCTTCTTCTCCTGGGGCTGAGAAGAGGCAACAGGAGCTCTTGTAAGGGCTGGTTCCCTTTCCAGACAGCAGTCACTGACGAGATGTCTTTTTTTCTGTTCCTCTTGGATATCATTTAACCTCTATCTGCATTGAACTTTTTCATTTATTTCTCCCACTGTCACTTTTTGCCATAATGTCCTTCCTCAGTTCTTCACATGCTTTTGTACGTATTAACAATATGCTTGCATTATCAATATATGTGGTCAACTCACCATGATTTGGGTATATTTAGGAAATGGCAAGAACTCTGCAAGCATACTGTCATTTAGAAAAAGGTTCTAGAGATATCACAAAGCACCTGGACTTGATCAGATTTCCACAGCATTTTACTGACTGTGCTCTATCTAGATGTATTTTTCTTGCTTCTATTGTCACAAAAGCAATAATCCTGTGTGAGCCTTGTATTTGTTCTTCACAAACTCTCTCTTAATTTGACAAAAAAAAAAAAAGTATTTTACTGTACTTTGTTTCACGCACACAATTATCTCCTGATACTATCTCCATGGAGATCTTAGTTCAACACATAATCTGAATATTTGTTTGCAAATATTCCTGCAGTTCTCCAGAACACTGGGTTATCCAGAATCCTGTATATTTTCATATCATAGTTTGTTTTTTTTTTTTTTTTTAATCTGAGTTCTGACTCCGTGCAACAAAGTTGGTGTCTTGAATGAATGTTCTTCTCTAAATTGTAAACTGTGACCTCTTTGACATTTCTCCAGAGTTTACATCATCCTTTGAATAAAATGGCAGGCTCAGAGCCCTAGGACATACCCATAGTCCCTGCTGTTTTTTGTATTTTTGTATTTATTGGGCTTTTTAAAAATAATTTGGTGGAATTGGTAGCTCTCTTATTTTTCTGAGAGTGTAAGATTGTTTTATCTTGCTACTCTTTGCATCAAGGGAGCATGGTTTATAGTTATAATGATGGAAGTGGCAATTAGTGCTGCTGAGCTGTAGTGTCAGGTTTTGGACAGAGCAGCTGAACTTAATAAATTATGGTCACAGGGAGACAGGAGCAGTAGAGGGGGGAAGGAAGGCCTCAGAATCTGCCTAAGCAGCACATGAACTGGTAGTGTAGTGCATTACATCTCTATTCAATAAATGTCCATTTCAGTCTCTTTTTGTAGTCAAGTGTGAAGAAGAAACATCATCTGTAATTAATAACAGTAAAAAAAATCCATATGAATAAAGGCCAGCACAAGGAATGAAGCAGTTGCAAATAAAAAGAGCTGGAAAAGAGAATAAAAAGTACTTCAAAATAGTGAAGGAGACTCAGACAACCAGCCTGTGAGGTGGACAGAAGCCTCCAACACAAAGCTTTGGGAGAAAACATCTGATCTAAAAGTCTTTTTAAGACCAAGTCATATTTAATGAAGGTTAAAATATATCATCACACAGTTTATTCTATGTCTACAGTGTGTCTGCAAGGTAAGGTGCAAATCACCTCCTCCATGCATTTGTGCATTTCTGCAGCCAGGATTGTCAATATGTGAGCATGTGTGGCTGAAAAAATACAGAAACTTGTCCTTGTGTGTGTTCACAGGAGCATGTCTTAGTTGTAGTTGTTTATATTCCAGTTGTATACAATGTGTGGCAAACGCTGTGCAAGTAATTAGCAAGAAGAGGCTTTGGAACACAAAGACTACTGTCTCCATAAGCAATAATCACAAATGAAAAAAAAAAAAAAGCACAACCACCAAAAAAAAACCACCACCCACAACCACCAAACCAGTCAAAATATGGACCAATCCCTTGCCATTGATTACATTTCTGCTTGTTTTAGAGTTGTAACTATTCCTAGTGTTTTCTTAGTCTTAACTGGTTATGTTGATATATATTTGGCCTAAATTTCAGAATTAGGCTTTGCATCAACATATGAACTCCTGCTGTTGTGTTCAAAGCAGTAAATATTATCTCAGTTCCAAATACTACTAAATACTAGTTTCTTAACAAAAAATATTAGCTCAATTTGAGAGGACACCTATTAAAGATGGACTTTCTGGAAAAAGGACAGTAAAATATGGCCTTAAAAGACAGCTCACCAGAAAACTGAGAAAAGTGATGCATGAGTCAAAAGGGAATATATCTAAGACTAAAACTACCTAAGACTTTAGGGATCTGCATGTGCTCTTCTCCATTCTTTGTGCCTGCTTATCTTTTCTAAGTTTAATGTACTAACAAATTAAACAAAGCCAGAGTACAAGCTCAACTCTGACACTTTATTTATCACATTGCTTAATAATTAGCACACTTATTGGCATGATATTGGCACAATACTGCTTGTAGAATTAGAGTTCCCAACCAAGGACTCAGGTCTCAACAGATGGGCTGAGTGTAGCGTCTCTCCTCCAAGGAGCATGGAACAAAGCTGGGTGGGCATCAGTCATGCCATGCCACATGGTCTCTGGGCCAGGGAAAATAGGCTTTGTCCCAATGTATTTATTAGTACAGATGTAATCTTTATAGCCTCCGTCCTTGTGATATCTTACAGACTAAAACTGTTTATCCTTTCTGTAGTCCTTCAGGGAATAAGGGGAAATGCATTGTCCTCACACTAGCAGCTGGGGAGGAAACACAGAGCTACTATCTGGTAGAAAAAAAATAAAAATGCAGAAACAGTGGTGAAGCTCCAAAAGGCAAGATTTTTCATAAGGCTATGCCAAAATAGTATTTTCTGCCTCTATTATTAATGCTGGCAAGTAAATTAGAATTCAGTTTCGGAAAAATGTTGGGTTTGTTAGTTTAGTAAAAAAAACAAAAATCAGCTAGAACTCTTTCACACACAGAAAGGGTAACAGACTTACTCAGCTTCTGAATGAACTGTAACCCATGATCATGATATAGCATGTTTATAGGAAACCCAGGTTCAATTTCTCTTCTGACCAAAAATTCAATAACTCAGTTACAAAGTGGGCCTCTGAGGTGCCTTAAGGATGGCTGAGAGGGGGATTTAAATTTGCTGCTGATCAGTCTCCACCATCCAAGATTTTATCCAAATATTACAATTGTCTGTTAAATATTCCAGCTTTTGAAAAATCATTACTTTCTGATGGGGGGGGGGGGGGGGGGGGAGGGTGTGAGTGTGAAGTCTTTGTTCAGTTTTGTTCATTACAACAAGACTGATTTAAGTTTTATGATTTGTACTGAATGCAAAAGTGTGCTAAATCAGCTCACTGAATCAAAACTTGAGTGAGCCAGCAAAAGAGAAGTACTTTGATCTGGCTTGAAAAGTGCTTTTCTCGTACACAGGGTGTCTAGCAAAAGTGATCTGTTTTGAATGTCTACTTTGATGAATTGCTGTCTAAAGTGTATCCCAAGAAGTTGCAGTCATTTTGCTTCTATTCCCTTGTTCAATATTTTAAGACACGCACATAGACTTCCACAGTGCAGGATGAATATTGCTGCCTTTACACGACTGACATGGTCTTAATATATTTGCTGTAGGGACTTTTTGCATGACTTCACTAGTAACACATTATTTCAGGTTTCATTCTATCAGCTAGCTCAGCAAGAATATCAGTGACTTTCACGTTGTTACAGTTCCCTGTAAACATAATAATTATCAAAATTATATTGTCTTTTAATCACTTAACAAACAGTACTTTTGAAAAGAAATAGTCTGACATAAGAAAGCATAAATGCTAGCAGACTGAGTCATGAGTCTCCCATGCTTTCATATGCGGCTTCTGGCACTTTAAAACCAGAGAGTGAGAAAACTGGAACGAGGAAGAAATGTCTCAGTGTATATGATCTAGCTTGAACTTTCCGTATAAATGTTCTATTGTCATTACTCTGCACATAGTTTCGCCTGTGGGTAGTAGCAATACATACATGCAAAGCACTGATATTGTTATCTATCTGTCTAATGCTGTAGAAGCCTACTACACAGTTTGGTTGCCAGTGGCCCATTTTACTTACACAGTTACTCCACAGTGTTTCCTGTCAAGTAAATATTTGCATTTTTATGTGCTTTCTATGGAAAATTATGTCATCACATTCTTCTCTTTTATTTTGTTTAGGTCTTGGTCTTGCACTCACATTAGCACTTCATGTTGTCCAACACACAACTAAAGGATTTCAGCTCCTTCCTAATGTGTAACTTAGTTCTTTTTAGGTAAAGTTAGCAGGCACTCTTCTTCTGATTCAAAAAGACTTGAGCAGTGACTATCTAATCTACTGTATTTATTTATTTTATTTATTTTTTTAAAGCCACTTTAAAGAAACTCCAGACAAGTATGAGACGATGGAAGTTCTCTAATTCTAAACTAATTCTAAAGCATTTTTTTTTTATTTGTTAGGAAATATTTCATCTTGCTTTAATAAAATATTAAATATTGTTATTATTTTTAAGGGCTGTTCAAAATTTAGGAGGTAGTAATTTAGTGAGTTAGACTGTTAAAATCTGGGGAGCAGACACTGTCTTTCTTTATATCTTCAAGCCCCTAAAAGTTACCATATGCAGATTTCCTATTTCCCTCTATTTGAGCATATATTAGCAATTCCTAACATAATCTATTGGATTTATTCAGACAGTTCACAGAGAGTTGTTTTTATAATGAAAAATGCTATGATCTTTTAATGTCTTCACCGTTATAATATGTACTAAATTAACAGAACCCTGATGCTCTGATCATTTACACCACAATGTGCTATTTAAAACTGGAAGCCCAGCAGGAGATTTTATTTTTATTAATTTAGTATAATTTTAAACATTACAAAAATAGCTGTCTTACAGCTTCCCTGCTGAGCCCTAGATTGTTGCACAGCCTCTGTAATACTTTATCAGGAGAGTAACATCACTATAAATACTGCATAGTTTATTCTGGTTTTAACACAGAATACAAAAGGATATGAAAGGCTGAAGAAGAAACAAATAAGAGACAAGGGTTGTTCTGTTTTGCATTTTATTTATATTTTTGTTTGTTAGTTTTTAAAGGTTCTCTCCTCTCAGAATATTGTCCAGACATTCTCTAACAGAAGGTGGGAATATGTAGTCAAAGACTAAATGTTGAGGTTTCACCTCATAGCTAACTTCAGACATATCACGCAATACTACTGTAGGAAAACTTTTCACTATGACTCCCTTGTCTGTCGTATCTTCTCCCTGCCATTCTCCTATGGTCTAAATGCTACTGTGCTGTTATTTTTTGAGGCTAATGTGCAGTATATGAGAAATCTCACATGAATTGCAACTTCACAGTTTTAAGTAGAGAATTGGTTTCCATCTGCTCACCTTTGTGTGTATTTACAGAGTTTACATCTGCCTGAAAAAAAAGAGAAAACAGACTGATCCCATCTCTTGTACAGCTGAGACTGGACATGATAACTGAGTCAGGCACATATGATAGCATTTGGCCTTTTTATAACATTTTTCACTTTTTGGAATCAGCTGAATTGAGCAGAAACTCTTCCCAGGAATGTCCCTCTCCAATGGAACCTGAGAACCCCCAGTAACAGAGAGGTCTTGGCAATGAAGCAATCTTTGTTATGCAACAGGTGTGTTTTGGGGTACTATGGTCCTTGATGAAAAGTTGGGATGGACTGCTGGGGGGGGAATAAGAGACTATGGCTGAAGCTTATTTAAAGTAAAAAAGATGAGAGTTACTAGACTTAAGCTTATTGTAAAACTCTTCATTGTTTGTATTTTTTTAAACTCATTGATTGTTCAATATTATATTTTATATTAAAACAAGTTTTAGAGCTATCTAAAGTATTAATTTTATTATATATTTTTTTAACTGATTAGTGGTGTTGATTCTTTCCAGGTACGATTCTTAAAATAAAATCTGAAAACTGAATGAAACCCAATTCCAAGTCCTTAGGAGTTATCCTGTGACTACATAAGGAAACGCATATTTTACTGACAGGCCACTCATTCTCTTGTAAAACCCTTGTAGCTTTCCTTAAAAATTATTGATTTGGTAGATCCATGGTGCAAAAGTGATTGGCACATATGCCCTCTTTTTGCATTTGAGAAAGGGGACCTTACATCCAAAATACCTTGACACTTTGATGTTAAATGTCATATAGATGTTGACTGAGTGACACACCAACAGTATCTCAGACAGTGGCTGCATGTTGGCCTATCTGGGGCATAGAAGGCAGGCAACCTTCCTCCTTGATTACCTGTCAATTAACCCTAATTAAATCAATAGATTGTTGTTGTTGTTTTGAAGCAGATCAATACTGACTAAAATTCAGCCATGAGCTCTCAGTCCATACAAGTGGGCTAACCAAGTGCCTGTTAATCAGCTAAGGTAATGATGTTCATCAACAAAATGTTTGTTGCTGGAAAATATTGCTACATCTCTGTTGCTGTGATGTTTGCGCCTGTGTATCCACATATGGGAAATATCAATTCATTTGCAATTCTCTCCTTTTTCTATAGCTGCCAGGAGAATGTGAGTGAGGTAAGTCATTCCAAGGACACTGGAAGAAATGTGGCTTGAAATAAAAGTTTTCATGCACTCTTTGCTGATCCTCAGAAATGTAAGGCAACTCAATGGATTAAAGAGAAACATCCAGTCATTGAGTAAGGCATGAAGACAATGAGGGGTGAATCATATGTGTGACACACTCTCCTGAACAGATGACAACGCCAGTGTCCTCAGAGCTATCTCTCTGAACACATGCACATGATACTTATATAATGCCTCACATGCTATTTTTTTTCTTGGCAATACCAGGGGCATAAAATCTAGATTTTGCAAGATTTAGGATTTTTTTTCCTTTTCCATTCTTCTGTCCATCTATCTTTCCTTAATATTTCTTGAACTGAGTATGTGCAGTGATAGTGTCACAAATAATTAAGTATTGGGCAATTTTCTGTTTATAATATATTTTTTTAATACTAATGAAATTTATCAAGTGGATCAATCTCAGCAGTGTTCCATCTGTTTCATGAACAAAAGCTAAAGGACTCTGAAAAGCATTGTGGTGTGTATTAGACATCTTCCTGTAGAAACAAAGTAGGATTTTGCCATTTAATATTGGAATTTTCTCTTCATCTGAAGTAAATACCTTATATATTTTTCACTCTTATCAAAAGTAGTTGTGCTGTTGTCTCAGTAGGCTCATGTGATGAAGTGACTTCAAAAATATTACCACAGATTCTTAGTGGAATAGGTTTGGAAGATGTAGGCTTGGAAGATTTGGGGTATAGCTCTGCGAATATTATTCTTCTTCTATATGATAATAACTGCCCTGAAAGGAAGATTGACATGTTTATGTCTTTGTTTTGTTAGACTGCAACAGGAAATGTATTAGTGCAATATTGATTTGACCAGAATGATTAAACTCAGTTTTAATATTATCTTCCCATCCAACCAGAAATCCTCTTCTTACTTATCCAAATAGCAAAAATCCCACAGATTTCAAACTAGAGTAAGTTCTAACATTGTAAAGCTATTCCAAGATAATAGAAAATACGTATTTTTCAAGTTTTATTTCATACATAGTTTATAATACTACTACAGAACCATAAAAGAGAAGATGTCTGATTGGAGGTTCCTGGTGTGCCACTTTCTTGTATATAAAAAGGCATACTTAAATTTCATAGTTTGCCCCTTTTTTGAAATGTGGAATTCTACAAGAGTATAGGTCTGGATAACAGGCTATGAATTCTGCTAAAAACACTACACAAGTCTATCAGTTCTGGAATATTACGGTTTTTTGTTTGTTTGTTTGTTTAGTTTAGTTTAGTTTTAAGTTGAAATTAATTGTGTTGTCTGTGAAAAACACCACATTACAACTCTCTGAGTAGTTGTAAACAATCTGTGATATTGTCCTAAAGAGAGTTCATATAAGTTAGCTTTAAATAATCATTGTCATATATCATATTTTCAATTATGGATACAAAAATGGTAGATTAGATTAAAAGTACATAGATTTTAATCATTTTTTTTTTTGAATTGGAATTTGCTTAGGCCCTCAGATATTGTAAAAATATTCTAGATATACTAAAAAACTACTTGAATCTTTCTCATTGTTTCTTAGTAAGGCACATACAGCTTTTGATTAAATTATTTTCCAAATGTTATTTTGTAAAGAAATTTAATAAAATTTACTACTCTGCAATCCATTGAGCACTTCCTAATTTAATTTTCATATTCTGCATTTCCTGGGATTTACAATTAAAATTGTGATGAGCCAGACATTCAAACTCTTACATGTGTGAGATTTTTTTTTTAACTGAACAATATCAAAAGGATTTTGTTTTTATAAAATATTTTTTGAACAAAATAGTGCAAGCAAATGAGATCTTTTTCTATATAGATTGTGAAGTTTTTACTAAGTTTGGCAAACATTTTCTTCTATTTTTCTCACTTTACCCACTCAACCCTTTGGCAATGTTGACTGTTTATGCCAGTGCCAGATACAGTTAATAGAAAATAATAGTTCTGACTTTTTATACTCTCCAACATTGATCAAATAAAAAAAAAAAAAACACAACTATTCTCTAGAACAGACGCTGTCATTAAAATTCTTGCAGATTTATTTACATAAAACTCAGCATGTGTGTAACCAAGAATGATCCATAGTTTTCAACAGTTAGTTCACATTACTATTATTTTATTATGCGGAGTTCATGGAGATCACTAAAGATAAATATATTAGATAAATATCTTTTTTCTCTTGTAGTAATAGATATTTAATTTCATTTTTTTTAGAATCTTTTTGAGCTTTACAATATATTACAAACTTTGCATTACTTATTTAACCCTTCTTCTTCTAAAAAAAAAAAAAAAAGGATACTGTAGTGCCACTAGCTGAGAAAAAGAAGCACTCCAAACAAACCCTAGGGATACTAGATCACTTGCATGTTCTTCTGATCATGCTAGATGCAGTCATTTTTCCTAACCTGAGATGGTTAAGAATCTTTGAGTAGTCCCTTTGCTGAGTTTTTATGCTCTAAAAGCAGTAAATGCAAAAATACCGAAGTTTGTTCAATAAGCTAATCAAACTCTATCCTTCAGTCCTCCTAGAAGGTCCTTTCAATCTATTCAAGCCCCCATCATTTTCATATATATATGATTCTTCTCAAAATTTAGCATTTTAAATTGAGATTACGCTGTGTGGTTAGAAACTAACTTCTCTTTAGACTTTTATCAAAGCAAATAGCAAGCCTAAATTATAGGAGAACACAACCTGAATCGTTTGAGGATTGAGAGTCTTCCTAAAACATCCACCGTGCGGCAAAAAAGGTGGACAAGTTTTGCCTTTGTCACTAGGAAAGCATCATAAATAATTGCCTCCAAATATGTAAAAGCACTCACAGACTAGTGCAGTGCCAGAGAACATGCAAGCTTAGAAGGCTTTGTATTTTGTCTGCTGTGATGAAATAACTTTTGTTAATATTTCAAAAACTCAGGTGTATTACTTTTCAGAGGCATTAGTCTGCTTCATCTCTTCACTCGGCATCAAAGGCTGATCAAAGGTCCCTGGCTTTCTATTTGTAGCGTGTTGTTCCCCACTCTATTTAACTGGGAAGGAGTGAGAGGTAAGTCCCACACCTCCTGAGAACTGGGATGAGGGGTGTCTTGGCACAAGCAGCTACAGCTGGTCCCACTTGATGCAGGACTCTGCTAACAGCAGGCTGGGTTTGGCTGTATAACTGGAAAGAGTATCATAGTTAATCACATACATGTGTATATAATGTTGTCTCCATTGTACTGTTTCTAGACCTTCCAGTCCTACTTTAAGATCTATTATGACAGACATACTTGCTGAATTAATAATAATAATAACAACAACAACAATTACAATATGTCTGAGGCTATAAACGTTAACTAGGGCTAATAAAGCAAGTTGCAATTTCAGCTGCAATTCTCAGCAATGTGATTAAAAACAAGATGAGAATGCTTTATACCGTTTTTCTGGTTAAGGCTTATCTCTGAATAGGTTCTAAACTTTACCTAAAATTCAGTGTTGACTGCAACATAAAGGTGTGGCAGGTAGTTTGCAAAGAAGACAAGAAGACAAGAAACTATAACATATTTGCGCTAGATTTCATTACTGAGTAGCTTTCTGTTCTGCCAGTTTTCCCTCCAGGATTTTCCAAAAGACGTGTATATAACACCTACCAGGAGACAATATTTTATGATAAAGTAGATGAGACAGGTGAAAAAAATGTTCAAGTATAAATGTTCAAATGAACAAAATGAAGCAAGTGCTTCATGTTACAAGAAGCTAAAACTTTTCATTTAGGTCTAATTGCTGTCTCAGGCACAATAACATAAAAGGAGAATAGAGGAAAGCTGCTGAATATATATATAAAATACTTTCTGAGTTTTTTGGGACCTTTTATTTTATTTTTCTTAAAAAAAATAAAATAAAATCAAGTCTGAATAACAACAGCATTGTCTGTTAGAAAAGTAACAATCTTTGACCTGTCTCAATCAACTTTCCATAAGCTTGCTCATATATTATCAAGGCATTATAAAGGCATGCAATTAAAATGAAATACTAATTGGTACCAGAAAAAAAATAAATTAATACTGTGCCTGTAGAATATAACCGAGTTCTAATATATTTCACAATATATTTATTCAGTGTCAGAAAACATTCCTCTAGCCTGGAAAGTAAATTTTCTGATCTCCAAATGGACATTTTTATCCTCTTCTTCCATCATGAATTCTTCATCCATCATGAATTTTACAGACAGCTTTGTTAATCAGCAGAGTACTCTAGAAGAGATCTTTATTGCTTAAAAGTAAAGTTACTATTTCCCTTTAAATTTCCATGTTCCAAGCTCACAAAACATCCCGTTGGATCTAACACTTGAACTGTGTTATGTTTATGGGATGCAAGAAACTAAGATGGGTTAAATTATTTCAGCTAATACTGAGGTTAGTTCAGACTACAACTTATGTAGTCTGAACTATATACACTTTTAAAATGTTATATATGTCATTCTTTTTTTTTTTTCAATCTCAATGTTCTTGTGCCTTTGCTCTCACATTCCTAAGCTTTTGCTAAAATTGCCACTAATGTTGCTACAGATTAAGAGAAATGTAAATTATAGTCCATGTGCCAGTGATCTGCAAAACAACAAATATTTTGAAATATGCATTTCCACAAAACTGATGAATTTATCCCTTTCTCCTCCCCTCCCTTTCTTTTTCTGTGATTTAATGATGAATGCTGGCATTTATTCTGGTTTTCTGCTATTAGCTTGATAAACAAATTCACATTAAGATATTCTAAGATAAACTTTCCACCTTAGAATAAGAAAAAATGTTCTTATCAGAGAGCATCATAACAGAATAGTTATACATGCTCACATAAAGCGAAGCTTTATGTTTGTTCCACTGCTGAAAATTTCAGTACTGTCAGTTGTCACTGAGGGTAAGAATGATATCATGTCAGTGGTCTATAGAACGAAAGTAACCTCAAATATTTTGTAAGCCATCAGTCATATCTGTGTCAAACATCAAAACAAAAAGTTAAAGAGTTAACATATGTGGTTAGGTTTGTCTTCAAAAGAAAGGAAAAAAAAAAGAAACAGATAAGAGTCTAGGAATCACTTTTTGGTTAGACTGGGAACCTGTTCTAAGTTAAAATCTAGATATCCATCGATGAAAGCTTGTCAGCTAACTTATTTTTCATCTTTTATTACTTTTTATGTCTTTATTTTTCATATTTTGGATGGAAGGTAAGGAAATATCAAAAATTTTGTCTGCAAAAACATTATGCTTATTTTCAAAACCTCCTAACTGTCTTTCTTTGTTTACATGTTAAACAATATTCTTGTTCTTTTGTCAACATTACTGGGTTTATTTCCACCAATATATCATAACTATGTGCTAAAAAGCATAAACAGTATATTGAAGTCTATACATTATGTAGACACCAGCAATATTTATTTTGCAGGGTTGTTTTTCGTTGTTGTCTTTTTTTTTTTCTTTTTTCTTTTTTTTTTTTTCTGTGAGACTAGAATAAAAAATGAACAATTTAGTTTACAATCTAATTTTGAGGGAAATGAGAAGTGATGAAATATCATGAAAAGAAAAAAAAATAACTGAAATAAAGCAGAACTATTTCACCACACATAAAATATCTCCATCTCTGTAGCTCATAAACAACAATAATGTCCATTGCCTATTATTCACTTATTTGCAAATAACTGGCATTATGCCTGTGCTAAAAAAGTCAAGCATGTCACTAGTACAGTAGTGTGGGCACCTGTTGCTCCTTTGCCAGTAATTCCTGCATTATGCAGCCTATGAAGTAAAAGGGATTCTGATTCTTTTGTCCGCCTCAGATCAGCACAACACTGATACAAGCTGGGAAAGGAGTTTGCTGGGCAGAAGCATCAAGGGCCAGACAGTTCATGCTGAAAAATAAGCGTACAACTGTCAAAAGAGAAGGGACTAGAGCTGGCCAATGTCCCCTGCCCTGCAATATTTTCCTGCAGCACAGCTAGTGCCATTCCCAGGCAGTGGGGTGGAAAGGGCAGCCTGAGTTCAAGTGTACTCAAAAGAAAAATGCAAATATTGCCAGTGTGGAGGGAAACTCTGCTGAAGCTGACACTTCTGCAGGCATATTCCTCAGCCCTGTCAAGAGTCAGCTGAAAAATATGAGACAAAACCCTGTAACGTCTCTCTGCATCACATAGGCAGATATCTGTAACTATATTAATTACATTATGAAAATTACCATTATGAAAAATGTCATCAAGCAGCAATTTCCAAGTCGTCACAAACACAGATTTCAATGTCTGTTTTATACTATTACAATTTTATGTAAAATATATAACAACAACAACAAAAAAGTAGAAATGTATATTTTTATATATTTGTAAATCATAGGTGTGTATGAATTAATTTTCTTCTGGTTACGCATATTTCCAAAGTGTAAAAGTCAGCCTTGGAAATTGTAATCCTTAGTAATGTGCTTTTGAAGCAAGGCTTGTTAGCTAACATCTTGGCTTTGAAAAATCTCCTAAATATACTTGTACCATCTCTTCATTGTCATCTGCTTTGGCATCTAAAAATGTAAACATAATTTATTCCACAGATAATTATTCCAAAGTTCTGTTCTTTTCAATCAATAGTATTATTTCTATTTACTACTTTAAAGTGATAACATTAACCCCCCCCCCCCAAAAATAATCATTTTACATTTCTCCAACTCAGTTTGTGGAAAGACTTTCTAAGATTTATTTATTTTTTTTTTACCCCAAAATTGTTTATACAATGGTTTTGTATTAAGCATACTTTCATAAATACAAGAAAATTTATATCTGCATTATTCAGTAATACAGAACCCATTTTTGTCTATTGAAAATTGTGGCATTGCCGTACAAGATATACAAGACTTTAATATCTGTGTTATCTCTTTGCATAAGTCTTTGCGTATTTTTAAAACACACAAAAAATAGAGCACTATCTAACAGATGACTTGTAAATATTTGTGTCTTTTGGTAGTTATCAATTTTGTTTGTGGTGTTTTTTTGAGGGAGGAGGATGCATCACAAATTTTCTTTTAATACATTATTAGTGGAAATCAGAAAAATTGGCCTTTTTTGTGTATGTCATAACTTGTCTTCATAATTGCCTTTTAACAAGTATATGTAACTCAAGATTCACCTTTACTTTGATATTTATTTTGTGGAGTAAAATTTTATATAGTATTTAGTTATAAAGCAAATTTCTGTCAATAAGACTTTTGCTTAAAAATAGTAAAAACTGTACCCTGGTGTCTCAGTCAAATTGATTTTTCTGATGGGAACCTAGAAGGAAGTTATTGTTTTTATTATTATTTTTTTTTATTCATCAGGCAGTCTCTGCATGAGAATAAACCATTCAATGATATGATTTTAGTTTATTTTTATGTCTCTTCTTCATGACACTACAGTTTGTTCATTCCCCACCAAAGAGCAACCAGTCGATCAAAATTTATTAGCTTATGTTGACCTATCTGGATCTAGTTAAAAACTGTGGTATCCTATGTTAACCATTTAGTGAAATTTTCTATGTAGCTGACCAGAAACACTGTTATGTTTGAGAATTTGCATCTACTTTAGTGTTCCCCTAAATTTAAGGGCTTAAGAATTAATTTTGGACTTCCTATTGTGCTATTAAAGGAAAATGAGGGTCTTGTTTAATTTATTAAAGAAAATGTACCTGCTTTATTATTAGACCAGTAGTATTTTATATAAAAGCCTAGGAAGGATGTTCATTTATAAAGGCAACTTTTCCCAGAATTTAAATTGGTGGTAACAGATAATGGATAGTTATAATGTGGTGTCATCACTTAACATCATGAGCTATGGCTGAAGAGGATGAACACCTCTGAGTGCACTATTAAGATGAGCATTTGAGTAGATGATGGAAGAAACACATTCTGATCAGACTCTAGAGAAAGCAAGATATATTTAAGTTTTCAATTTAGTTTAAAATAATAACACTATCCCACGGGTATATATGCTTAACAAATAATTAGGTTTGACTCCAGGTTTTACAAATGACAAATAGGAGAAACTGAGAACTGTTTGGTCTACCCATCAGGGAACTGAAAAGTCTTTGTATTATCCTGGACCCCTAATGACTGTTTTAGAATAACTTAAAATCTGCAGTTTTTGGACTAAACTCTGTTTTGTTCTTAGAAATAACTAACATGTAAATAGCACTTCACAAGGAGCCTAAATAGATATACTGTATTAATTCTAGGTACTAGGTAAGTAATCTCATAATTAGAGATATTCCTAGCTGAAAACACAGTTAAACATTGCTACTAATTAAAACATTCTGTCTATGAATCTGTTAATGTCTATAACTGGCTCTCCCATCCATCTAAAGGTAACAAAAATGCTTACCAGAAGATGCAAAATTTAGATGGTTTGTTCAATAGTTCAATGAGGCCCTTAAAATGGGATTAAGTGGATCAAAAAAAACATGATTAGCTGTGCTCCTCCAGCCTCTTTAATTAGTCAACTAACATTAAGATTGGAGAGTGAGACGGTGTTTGCAACTCTTATTGTCCAAATCAACAGTGTGAAAGTCATTATGCTTTGGCAAATTTGTTACTAGAACTTCCTGGCCAGCCTTTTCATTAAAGCCTAGTGAAAACGCTAGAGGGTTCCTGAGAACCATGTTTCCAAAAGCACCTTTAAATGGCTCATTGAACACAATTCCCTCCACTTTTCTAAAAGGCAGAATTTTCATGTCCTATTGACAGCACAAATATTTCTGATTTTTTCTATTTTCAGGTACTGAAATGACCCTAATTTTTAGAAATAAATTATCTAACTTGCTCCTAATCTAATGTTTGATTTATTAAATACATTGTTGGGTAAATCTGTAGCTTAGTGTAAAACCATGTGCCTTATATAAACTGCCTTTTGTGGTCTTGCGCTGCTGCTTTTGCTTTCTTAAAAACGTGAACAAAAAGGTATCATGAAAGTCAAGTCCTGAAATATATTTCTAGGAATAATTATGACTTTGGCTGTTCTTTACACACAAACAGGACAGTTCTCAGCTCACAGTGACCTTCCAATCAGATACCTTAGTTCAGTAGTGACTTAATTTACGTCCTCAACAAATAATTATATTAAAAATTATCTATTGGAATTAAGTAAGAATAGAAAATGTAAAAATATAATTATTTTCATTCTAAAGTAGCCCCTCCAATGACCAGAGGCACATTGATTATTCTGCCAAAAATTTGCTAAAAGCATAGTACTTTGCAGTTTTGCCTGCCATAAGTCTCTACTGTTCTGCATTTGAATTTCTATGCTCCCAAGGCTTGCATCTTTCCTTTATTATTAACGATTTTCGGTTCAATTAGTTTTCAGAATAAAGGAGGTTAGGACAATTTTCCATTGATCTGTCTTGAACCTCTAACTTCCTTTTGTTCTTTCTGTCCGTTTCTCACTCATATGCACAGGTAGAGTCCTTGTAATATATCAACTGCTAAATCTGACACGATAATTCTCTTTACCTATCAAAAATGTTTCTTAAAAAAAAAATAACAACAAATCTGTATATAAAGTTAATCCTCATACAAATGAATGAGATTCATCTAAGAAGCCTGCTTCTGTTAACATCATTAAAAAGAAAAATCTCTTTCCTTGTAGGTAGATTTCCAGTATACATACTGTAAATATGTAATATTATACAATACACTTCTAAGTGCAAAGAAGAACTAGTGAATGTACGTCTTTGTAGGTATGTGCAAGCTAAGATGCAGTTTATCCTGAACGTAAGCAAAATGAAGATACTCACATCATGCAACAGGTGCATACACTGATGTACATTCATATTGCCATTTCATGGCCCAATGTGATCACTTTGAATGCCACCAGTGACTTCTGTTTTAGTGTCATAGTAGATACCTTTTCTGTCATGAAATAGCAGAGAAACATTGGTCTCTCAGGAAAGATTAGCAGCAATCCCTCCATTCTCTGCTCCTATTGGAGTTTTTCACACAGGAGCTCAGATGGAGCAGGCCACAAATTATGTCTAGCACCCGCCTGGCATTTTGCAAATTGAATATTCCTACAGGGATGCAAGGCCCAGGGACTCTGTACCCACATAATCTAAGCGTCCAGAAAAATATCACAATAAATAAACATAGCTATTACCTGAACTCTTTTTTGGAACAAAGTTTCAAAAAAAAAAAAAAAAAGTGTTGTCGTTTGTGTGAAATTTTCACATTTATTACATTTTTGTCCCTGATAATATATCTTATGATATCTTTTCAGTATAAGGTATCATATTTGACAAGATATATATTTATCCAAGACTTCAGGCTTATGCCTGCACCAGAGAGACCAAGCAAAGTCAGAATTTTAGCTATTTTATGATTTCCATCCAAATGAGCTTTTTGAACTTCATTCTTAAAGACTGGCTAAAGAAAATCTAGGGAGAGGAAGAAAGATGATTAAAAGTTAGCAGGACACCTAAAAATGTGTTTTTTTGTTTCTGAAAGCCAGCAGGACTGATCATTTTCACACAATGAGTCCTCAGTTCCAAGTACAGTGATACTTTTATAAAGCCAAGATTCGATGTTTGTGGGTGAAACATGCCATGTTCGGCCCACTTCTGACCCAGCTGCAGCTGTGAATGGAGTTACTGTTAGAGGACCTACAGCCTGTTTTCCATCTTGTTATTTGTTGATGAATATCCTAAAACACTTCTAAAGCTGTTGATTCTTCGTTGATGTTTTTTTGTTTGTTTGTTTGTTTGTTTGTTTCCCTTTCTTTTTTCTTCTTTTTCACTCTATTATAAGTATTTTCGCTATTAGTATGACTCTCACTCTTTTGTAGCCTACAAAACTTCTGGCCTCAGCCACATCTCATGGCAGTAAGGTCCAAGGCAATTATGGACTAAGAATATAACAACCCTTCTTAATGATTTCAAAAAGTGTTGCACTGCAACATAATCCCACCTAACTCTTGCAATAAGAGAGTAAATACCAGAATCAAATGTACAATCTGAATGCCACATAATATTTTATATACTTCTCCTGTGGCTGTCCTTATATATCGTCTCTTAAGTAAATAGAGCCAGTAGTCCTTTAATTGATGTGAAAATTACTATTTTTTACAAAATTGTGGGACCTTGTTATGCAAGGATAAATATGAATCTGTAAAGCAAATAAGTTATAGATAATATAGCAGCCCAATCTCAAAATCCACTGATGCTAAATGTTTTATACCAGTAATGAAACTTTCTTGGGTCAAGATAATAAATAGAGTGAAAGAATATATATTTCTATTCTCTCACCAATCCAGTCGCCAATAATTTTTAAGAAATAGTTAGCCACAGTTCATAAATCAAAAGAAAAATTACATTAGAGAAGACAGACAGACAGACAGAAAGAGAGAAAGAGAGAGAGAGAGAGAGAGGAAGGAAGGAAGGAAGGAAGGAAGGAAGGAAGGAAGGAAGGAAAAAGAGAAAGAAAGAGAAAGAGAGAAAGAGAAAGAGAAAAAGAGAAAGAGAAAGAGAAAGAAAGAAAGAAAGGGAGGGAGGAGAGGAGAGAGAGGAAGGGACGGAGAGAGGAATGAAGGAAGGAAGGGAGGGAGGGAGGGAGGAAGGAAGGAAGGAAGGAAGGAAGGAAGGAAGGAAGGAAGGAAGTTAGTTTTGTTTTGTGGAAAATTACTGAAACTTTTAAAATCTCCTGAAACAACCATGAAATAATATTTCAAAGTTCTTCTGGCAGTGGCTCAGAAATGTGAAACTATTTGCATCTTGACATTTACCTCTGATAAACATGATATGCACATTAAATCAAAATCAGCATAAAAGTGTGCCATGTGATGGAGTAATATTTGCCATTGGGCTGACCTGTAATGAAAAAGTTAATCTTCTTCTTCCTTCCCCGCTCCCCCCCCTCCTGCACCTCCCCCCCAATGTAACAAACAAACAAACAAACTGCAATAATATTGGTAAAAAGCTCAATAAAATGTCAGAATTGATTTCTAGTAACATATAATGCCTGGCAATTTAAATCTTTATTTCGCCAACTGTTTAATCTGTACTACGAGTAAAAATGTTCCATATGCATAACTTCTCACTTCAGTGATGATCCTGTTTAAAGATTTGTTCCAGCAGCATTTATTTAATGACCTTTATAAATAATTTTCTCATTCTTCTGTGGGTTATATTTAAACTAGGGAATAATAAAAATAAAGTGCACAATGGGAGAAAAAACCTGCCTTCCCCACTACCTCTTTTTTTTTTTTTAAATATAATTATTTCTTAGGTAGCATTAATGAGGAAGTCTGGGAATATAGGCATTACAGTGTTAGAAACAATAATAAGCCAATGGCCATTATTTGCATCCTTATAATGTCAAATTGTATGGTATATTTTTTTTCCGCATAATACCTGTATCACACACACTGTGATAGCCACAGATATGGCTCCCTTATTCTATTGATTTAAATATCCTTTTGCTTCTCCCTCCTCAACAGGAAGTATGAGGTCATTGTTATAGCTCAAACACATGTCTTGATAGAGCACTATTCAAACCAGATATGCACCATACTTTATATCATATTTTGAATTATTTATCTATCATGGGAAATAACAGGAGAGGAAGGAGTTAGCTGGGTGCTTGAAATGAATGTGGCAAAAGCATTAACATGCGGGTCCAGCTGCACAAAATCAGATGTCGAGTCCTGGTACAAAGGGTCAGAGTCAGCAATGGCAGTAGAGCTCTTGGTAATACCAGGAGAGCAAAGAGGCTCGTAAATCCAGCAAAAGGCTATCACATCCTATAAACTAGAAATAGGTGAAACAGAGTACTAATTTCCAATGGTCCAGGGAGGACAGCTGCCTGAAACATATGTTTAAAATTGACATGTGCACGCAACCCTGCCATTCAAAAACTTCCATATGTAGTACAGAGGAAAAGGTTAATCAACAGTGCTGTACAACTTAAGGAAATGCATAGGGTGGCTGACTGATTTGATTCATATGTCCCAGTGACAAAATTCTTTCCTGGAGATCCATAATGTCTGGGTTCTTAATTATCTGGTCTTTTGGAGTGTGTGTGTATATTTAAAAAATGGTGAATAAAATGTCAGCCAAGAAACACACTGTTCATTCCTTTCAGGTTTATTTTAAACCTATTGCACTTAGGCTCCAGCTAAATCAATTTTTCATGAATATCTACCCTAGTAGATTACACCTCAAGCCAGTTCAGATCTCCAGAGAATTTGAAAAAAAAAAAAAAAAAAAGAAAAAAAAAGAAAGATTTATCAAGTAACAAGTAACACCTCAGGAAAAAGAAACAGGGTTTTTAATTGCTTTGTGCGCTCCATAATTGAAGGCAAGCACCTTCTTGAGGCACTCACTGCCAGGAGGAGTGTGACTCCACTTGGCCCTGTCTAATTAATCCTGTGATACAAACCTTCTGGCTTCAATTTTCACATTTCTGTCTCTTTTTAGAGGTGATAATAAAACTAAAAATTTATGTTGGTTACTGTATGACTATAACAGTGCCAGCAGAACACAAATAAAGCCATATGGATGAAAGAGACCTCGTCTTCCCATCCCTGGCTTCTCTGTTTTGTGAGGTGTTCAGGGGTACACTTTGTGCTAACAAGAAAAGGTAGAGAAAGATTCAGTAGCAGGAAGGAAGTGCAGGTCAGCTGATTCTTGTGATAGTTTGCTCTGCTAAGATGACTCACAGAAGCATATGTCTTATTTGTTTATTGACAAGATCTCAAAATAGAAGTACACACTCTGGAAGCTCAACTGAGCTGGCTACAAATCACAAAACTGCACAACAGCTCTTAATGAAAGACAAATTGTGCAGCTTAGCCTTTAAAAAGCAGTTGAGGCTGTTTGTGCAGATGCCTTCAATCTTAATAGCTTACTACAGTGACCTGTGCACAATGCCTTCCAGAGCCTACTGGAAGTAATAGACCATCTTTATTTTCCATGGAATGTAAAGATCTTCCTATTATTGTTGTTGCTGTCATTGAGAGGCAAAGATTTAATTTTTGAGCACCGAGAAATTATACGTACACATATATGTACACATATGTGTACACATACACATGTGTGGCAGTTATAAGGTATAGCAGTAGAAATGCTTCCAGTAAAACTGAGTATGTTTTCATACTCACCTTCATACATACCTAGACCTTACTATATTAAGGTGAGAGGGTTTTATCTTGTCAAGTCATTAAGAGGACTATTTTTCCAATATATCTATCTGCCACATTTATTCAGAATCTATTAGTAATGACTACATTGCTGGCCATTCTCAGTGGTCATTCTGCTCCCAGGACACAACAATACAGTTCCCTGCATTAGATTTTTTTTCTGTAGCTGAACGTAATAGGATTTTATTGTGGATTTGATCACTTTCGTCGAGGAATTTATTTGAGGGACTGGGGGGGGAGGAAAGATGACAAAAAAGAACATTTTTCTTCATTTTGCTGCTATGCTCTCACTTCCTTGCCATTGTTCCATGGTAAGAAGTAGTGATCAGCCTGCCACCTTGTTTAGGACAGGGACTGGAATTTCTTTACACTCCCCTCTCTTTCATCTCCTCTCTCCTCTCATCCTTGCTACAACTCTGATTAGGATGTATAATTTTTTTTATTAGTTAAATTAAACTCAGAGTGCTATCTTTCCTTATAGGAGAGATACCGGTGGCACATGTTTGTAAGACATTACCTGTCTCTAGGGATATTATTTTAAATTAGATAATATATTTTAGGGTAAGAAAATGTTTCATCTTTGTGGTGGTATGCAAAATGTCTGCCACACAAGAGTTGGGAGGCTCAACTATTGGGAGGCTCTTATGAAAAACTAAGAGAATTTTCCTGCCAAACAGAAAATTTCTACTGAGCATCTACAAAATATATATTTTTTATGAGTTCACAGCTTGTGTACATTGGGGCAAAAATTCTTTGTGGATGACAAAAACCATAGCCCTCATCAATTCCTCAATAATTTCAATTGCCTTTTCTGAGACAAGATTTTCTCACCTGAACGCTTTTAAGAATTTGCCTTCATGTCCGATAAACCTTGCTTTTAGAATGGGTTGAACGAATTGGAAAAACTAACACAATTTATATTGGTTGATGTAGCTAAGGAGGTTCATTATATCCAGGTAGGTTGATTTAGCCAAGTTTCTATCACATTAATACAGGATGTTCTAGAGAAAAGGTTGTTCTATATTGATTACCTTATTTATCTCTTACTTTAAGAGAATCCAGAAGATTTAACCTGTTTTTAATAGCATATCTGAAGCCAATACATTGTGTTTTATCTAATTTTCATGAAATTTTGTACATAACTGGAGGCAATCTGCCTGGGAGCAGACGGACCAGATCATGTACCTTGAGCTTCTTTTTTCTTTTTTTCTTTTTTCTTTTTTCTTTTTTCTTTTTTCTTTTTTCTTTTTTCTTTTTTCTTTTTTCTTTTTTCTTTTTTCTTTTTTCTTTTTTCTTTTTTCTTTTTTCTTTTTTCTTTTTTCTTTTTTCTTTTTTTTTCTTTTTTCTTTTTTCTTTTTTCTTTTTTCTTTTTTCTTTTTTCTTTTCTTTTTTCTTTTCTTTTCTTTTCTTTTCTTTTTTCTTTTCTTTTCTTTTCTTTTCTTTTCTTTTCTTTTCTTTTCTTTTCTTTTCTTTTCTTTTCTTTTCTTTTCTTTTCTTTTCTTTTCTTTTCTTTTCTTTTCTTTTCTTTTCTTTTCTTTTCTTTTCTTTTCTTTTCTTTTCTTTTCTTTTCTTTTCTTTTCTTTTCTTTTCTTTTCTTTTCTTTTCTTTTCTTTTCTTTTCTTTTCTTTTCTTTTCTTTTCTTTTCTTTTCTTTTCTTTTCTTTTCTTTTCTTTTCCGCTCCGCTCCGCTCCGCTCCGCTCCGCTCCGCTCCGCTCCGCTCCTCCCCGCTCCTCCCCGCTCCCCTCCCCTCCCCTCCCCTCCCCTCCCCTCCCCTCCCCTCCCCTCCCCTCCCCTCCCCTCCCCTCCCCTCCCCTCCCCTCCCTCTCCCCTCCCCTCCCCTCCCCTCCCCTCCCTTCCCCTCCCTTCCCCTCCCTTCCCTTCCCTTCCCCTCCCTTCCCTTCCCTTCCCCTCCCTTCCCTTCCCTTCCCTTCCCTTCCCTTCCCTTCCCTTCCCTTCCCTTCCCTTCCCTTCCCTTCCCTTCCCTTCCCTTCCCTTCCCTTCCCTTCCCTTCCCTTCCCTTCCCTTCCCTTCCCTTCCCTTCCCTTCCCTTCCCTTCCCTTCCCTTCCCTTCCCTTCCCTTCCCTTCCCTTCCCTTCCCTTCCCTTCCCTTCCCTTCCCTTCCCTTCCCTTCCCTTCCCTTCCCTTCCCTTCCCTTCCCTTCCCTTCCCTTCCCTTCCCTTCCCTTCCCTTCCCTTCCCTTCCCTTCCCTTCCCTTCCCTTCCCTTCCCTTCCCTTCCCTTCCCTTCCCTTCCCTTCCCTTCCCTTCCTCTCTCTCTCTCTCTCTTCTCTCTCTCTTTCTTTCTTTCTTTCTTTCTTTCTTTCTTTCTTTCTTTCTTTCTTTCTTTCTTTCTTTCTTTCTTTCTTTCTTTCTTTCTTTCTTTCTTTCTTTCTTTCTTTCTTTCTTTCTTTCTTTCTTTCTTTCTTTCTTTCTTTCTTTCTCTTTCTTTCTCTTTCTTTCTCTTTCTTTCTTTCTTTCTTTCTTTCTTTCTTTCTTTCTTTCTTTCTTTCTTTCTTTCTTTCTTTCTTTCTTTCTATTAAAGTATTTAAAAGTGTTGTTTTTTAATTGACAACAGTTCCATGTAAAAATGTATGTGCCATCTGATAAATCCCTGTGAATGGGTTGCTTTGCAGTGCTACTTCCACTACGATGGATGTAGCATATATACTACAAGGGATATATGTTGAACTTAAGGCACAGACACCATTTCATTGTTAGAATGACCTCCCTTTTCCCTCCTCTATTCTTATCCCCAGGCCTCAGGACCTACTCCTTCAGCTCTGACATTTATTGCTGGAAACAGAGCTGTCTAAGTAATTTCTGCAGGATCTTCATGTTTCCCCTGGGATTTAAAAAATAAATAAATAAATATAGGATTCAGAGAATGCTGCTCTAAAAAATGCCAGTTTTGTTTCTAATTTGCAGCAGCACTTACAGGAAGTAGAGAAGAGTTCAGTTCTTGAGATGGCAGGACTAGGCCAATACAGTTTTCTGAATGGATAACAGTAATCAGTCTCCAATGCTGTTTTTCAAAAGCTTCACAAGAGTAATGCACATTCTTCATGGGCAGTGTCCCACAAATAATAGCACATAGAAGTGGGTTAAATCTGGTTCTCTTGTTCACTGCAATGTCTAGTCTACAACACTTAGTCTAAACTGCTCTTTTGATGGAAAACTTGAGGATTTTTTGAAGCCAGAAATTGTGTTGTTCAATCTTCATCTCCCATGAGGACTTGTACTATTTCTAACAAATATATGTCTGTTTTCAATATCTTTTTGAGAAGTTGACACTTTTTCACTGGAAAAAAAAAAAAAGAAAAAAAAAAAAGAGTATTTTTCTGACCAATTCCATCTTTAACCTCTCCAGTTACACAGGCATGTGGGATTTATATCTATCCCTCATCAGAGGCAGATTTGTTACTGCAAGTCCATGTGATGAATTTTCAGTCTTCAAAAAGCATATCAGCTGTCATTTCCTAGCTCTCAGTATATCCTGCTGTGGGTAGACCCCAAAACATTACACTGGGGTTTTAAGAGAGGAGAGCAGTGGCTGTCCAGCTGCTTGTGAGAAGTCAAGCAGCCCAGAAGCAACAGCAGAAAGGGCCAGTTTACCTCTGGTGGAAGGGAATCAGATCCTCTTAGGGGAAAAAAAAAAAAAAAAAAAAAAAAAAAAAGGTCTACTTGTGCAAGTCCTATTACCTGAACAATGTCTTCAGTTCAGTAATGTTGACGTAAATGCACAAGAAGAAGAGGCAAAAGAATGATAAAATATATTTGGTCTAATCTTTTAGTCCTGGATTTTAAATCTATCTTGTTTACACTGGGATTATGTGATGTATCTGGACCTTTCCTATTACCACTCTTTGAATGACTGGAATCAATGCAGCATCATATTTCAAGTCAGGACTCATATATCATTCCAATTACTCTTCAGTTTAATATTTTCACAAAAACATTCATTTTATGCCATTTAAAAGCATTTCTAATATTTGAGGGTGGTGGAAGCTAAAGTTAAAATGAGAAGTATAGAACTGCCTAGCCTGCTATTAAATTTTTTTATATGGATATTAAAAACAAAACAAAATATAGTTTTTATATTAATCACTTTTTTAAATAACAGAACTTTTCCAGAGGCTATGATATAAATACATTTAAAATAATAAATTTAAATAACGGTCAGTATTTCAGTAAAGGAAGCTATAGTATGTCTTACTAATAAAATCAAATGTAGATACTGTTCCAGATAAAAACTTAACTTATATAAACTTAAAATTATAGATACATATAGTAACTTATAGCCAGATATATTACAGAAGTAATTTAAATAACCCAAGATAAAAAGTAATGAATCTGGGAAATCAGAACAGGGTTTAAACTTCAATGTAATCACATTACATTAAAATATGAAATCATACTGATTATCTCAGCTCTGTTAATGTTGCTATGCAGTGACACACATGCAGTTAATATGATTATAATGAAACCACTTTAGTGTTTTTGTTCTCCTACAGTATTAAAAAAATTGAAAGACCTTTTCTCATCAAACTGCTCCCTCCCTGCTCCCACATAAAATGCTTTAAAATTTTATGCAATTCTGGGCTGGTCAAATGTATGTAGATTATATAGTGTTACAGTGATCCACAGATGTTTTACAAATTATAGTCCCAAATTGTGACCCAGTTTGCATGCCTATGCAGGACAGGAGGGAGAATAAAGGAATAAAACACTCCTTTATTACTAATACCCAGGGGAGCTGTAAGGGGCGAATAGAAAGAATAACCACAATAGGGAACCTTGCACTTCATGACCTACTTGCTCCAGCATGTAAGAGCTCAGGCACTGAAAGGGAAAACCAGGAGACTCATTGTATCTTTGAGACATAATTTGCCTCTCCATTTACTTTAAGGCAATGCAAAAATATGCTTGGCTTTGCTCAGAGCTCAAGAGCAGTCAAAACCTTGCAGCAATTATTTTTGGGAAAAGTGTTTGATTTCTATGAGTAGTGTTGGTATTTTTTTGAAAGACTAAGTTCATATAGTGTGTTATCCTTTATAATTAAGTATGATGCTTTTGCTGGTGTCATGTCTTCAACAATTAAGCCCAATCTATAAACTTCATTCTTTTCCATGTAGTGGTCAAAAGAGCTTGGATTCTTTTCCTGCCATGCCTTTTTCTTTTATTGCAAACAGTTCCAGTTTCAGCAGAGGCTTAGCTGTGCAGTTGAACAAATTACTTCCATCACATTGAAATGCAGCTACCTCAGACTAAAATGCAGACTCGTGACTACACGATATATCATCTCATGTATACAGCAGACTACATTAAAAAAAAAAAAAGTAATTTTTTTTTAGTTGTTGGCTATACAAAGAAGCAATAGTATTCTTAATGTGTGTAATACAACCCTTTTTAAAACAGAGTACTCAGGTAAAGTTTGATGCCTAGGAGTTGTGGTATATGTAGTAGAAAGTTGTGAAAAGAGGACCTGGCTATTATTTAATAAATAAATAAACAAACAAACATACAAATAAATAAATAAATAAACAAATGGTGCACCCTAACCATAACAGAAATCATAATCAGATCATTTTAGTGATGATTCTTAACCCTTAATCTTTTTATTTCACTTTTCCTAAAGTTCTCTGTGTCCTTCTGACAAGCTCTTCCTCTTCTTAGTGGGGAGAGAGAGTGATCTGTATCTGTTGTGCTCTTTTCTATACTGCTTACACATGCAGAGCTTTGATCAAGCAGTACTCAATGAAAAATATATGTCACTACTATTCAAAGTCTTCAGTGATGTTATTACTACTTTTGTTTTGTTTTGTTTGGGGGGTTCTTTGTTTTTAGGTTTTAGTGTGGTTTTTGTTTGTTTGTTTGTTTGTTTGTTTTTTGAATGGTGAAAGATCAGATCTTTTGGTTTGCCTGGAAGCTTCCTTTGTTTCAGCTGTCTGGTTCCCCTAAGGAGCATAGTGGTCCCTTATAAATTTCTGGTAGTTACTAGAGGTGAGACCTACCAGTTTATGTTATATTTAATTCACTATCTGTCAATATACATAGTGTTTAAAAATCATGAGATTAGCTTCCTTAGGGACAAATTCTTATTAATTTTCCATCATCCTTCACCTACTACATTCATTTGTTTCATATGATCATGAATGTCATCGTGTCTTAGCAATAATGCTTTTCTATTGGACACCCACTGGCAACTGTTTTCAAGTCTCTACTGGATTCAGTGGGATTTTACATGCTTCAATGTTTGTGGAAACCGTACCCTACACTTGAGCACTGTGTGGTACTCAAGGAGACTTTCTCAGTATCGTGATTATTGCAATTGTTGCTTCAATCCTCATGAGACTTCTAAATAAACTGTAAGACATATCATAATATTAAATAATAATGTATTCATTTTCATAAAATTATAGCATTCCTCCAGGTGAAACACTAAGTCAATCAAAACAGAAAATATCTGACCCACATCCAAACTTTACTGTGTTTCTGAATTTCTGGTTGGAAGACATAATATATTAATGCCTTGCAACTTGCACTGTGCTCACTTTAAAATTTATATTAAGTAGATTGTTACATTATGGTAATGTACTAAATTACCTAAAGCAAAGTAATACAATGATTAACTGACCATAAACATTGGTTTATGGTCAGTTTATAAAGTATTACAAAGATTAACATTATGCATTTTCATAACAGAAGAAAATTGCAGGATGAAATATCTGTGGATTGACTTGGTGCTATTAAGAATAATAAAATAGTGGTATAACTCACAACAGTCTCAAGTTACAGCTTACAAGTAAACTTTGTTTTAAATCGTCTTTTAAAATGGCAGAGGTATTCATCATTTTTAAAAATGCCCAAAGCTTTCCAAGCATAGAATAATAGTTTCCAGTATATGTTTTCTAATATATAATGTATTACCCTTTTTTCCCCCCTTGCTTACTCAACATATCATGTCAGATTCTGACCTGGAATAATTGCTCTGATATCAGGCATTTTACCACCTTATTTGAGGTAAATTTGGGTCTCTTTTAATCATATTATAATATTTGTCCTAAAAACGTAGACAGAATTAAAAGCCTAGACATGATCAAATTAATTTAATAATGTACAGGCAAAAATTCTCTTCACATATTCTAAGGTTTCATCTGGTCTACGTGTGAGTTCAACCCCATGTAAACTAGATTTTTAGTAGGACAGAGACTGAAGCTGGGGGAAAGTGAGGGAGCATGGGCTAGGGAATCAGGCATGGGAAAAGGTGATATGGAAGGATCTTACATGTCATTTAAGAAAATGAAGATACTTGAAACTCATCTCAAATGCGTCTATACTAACACACACTGCTCAGGGAACAGTAATGTTTGTTTGCAGTTACAGATTTACAATGTCATCAAAATTACGGAGATCTGGTGGACCACTTTAAACATCTGCAAAGGTTTGATACAGATTTTTGAAGAAAAACAGGGGAAATGAGGAGCAGAACAGTGCTCCTCATACCAAAGTGATGTGATGCATGCATGTACCTCCTTCATTGGATGGGTGAGAGGTACATGGAGGACTTGGGGCCAGGATAAAGTGGGAGACCAGAACGGGGAATACTGCAATGGATGTGACTTGCAGAACTGCCAGTGAAATAGAAGAGGTAGGTAATGTCTTTAAGCATCTGGAAGAAATGGTCCTGTCACAGGCTTTTCAAGAGGGCAAAATTTGTTGTTCAAGAAATTGACAGGGAGCATCCCACAGGGGTGGCTGACATGAAGGGTAAAAAGGATTCCAGGAGAGTGGATCAACCTTTGAAGACAACTTCTTCAAATCACAAGAAGTATTCATCCTGACCTGCATAAAAGCAGGCATCCATAAGAGGGGGACAGTACGAATGAACAGGAAACCCTTGACTGAACTGAAATGCAAAAAAGAAATGTACAAGATGCAGGCTACCAAAGAGGAGTACAAAGATATAGCTTGGGCATGCAGGTATGTAATTAAGATGGCCAAAACCTTGCTGGATGTAACTGTTGAAGGGCATGTGATAGGCAGTGGAAAGGACTTCTGCAAATATGTAAAAAGCAAAAGACAGACAATGGAAAATGTGAGACTGTTGCTGAGGGACATGTGAGCTAAAGACAAAGGATATGGAAAAGGCTGAGGAACTCAGTGTTTTGTCTTGGCCTTTGGTGACAAGGTCTGCTCCAAGTCTCCTCACAGTTCCATGCCTATAGCAAAGCTAGCAAGAAAGAGGTACTGTCCAAAGTAATGAAAGTACAAGTTATGGCTTACTTACATGTGAAGGCAAATGCAAGGCTATGAGATCAGAAATGACTCCTGTGGGCATTCAGAAAGATGGCCACTCTTCGGCATCTTTGAAAATTTTTGGCAGCTAGGAAAGATCCCTGATGACCAGAAGAATATTTCTGTGATTAAAAGAAAATAAGAAACAGGATCTTGGGAACTACAGGTGTGAATCACTCACTTCAATCCCAAGAAAAATGATGGAGCAAGACCTCCTGGAAGCCATAAAGGGTAAGAAGATAATATGAAGAACTCAGCATAGATTTACCAAGGAATGGATCAACATGAGCATCCCTGGAACTCAGCAAAGACAAATGCAAACTCCTGCACCTGAGATACAACTCCTCCATGCATCCATCAGTACAGACTGGGAGCAAGCTGGCTATAAAGGCAGTTTGCAGAAGCAGACCTGGGGCATTCTAGAAGACAATATGCTGAACACAAATCATCTGAATACCTTGCAGAGAGGAAGGCTCACAGCAAACTGGGATGCATTAACAAGAGCCAGCAGCTCTAGGGAAGTGATTATCTCCCACTGCTCAGCCCTTGTGAGGTCATGTTCATAGACCAGTCTGGGGCTCCCTAATGCAAAAGAGATACTCAAAAACTGGAGAGAGTCCAGAGGAAGGTGATGGGGATTTAGAGAGAACTGGAGCACTTGACATGCAAGGAAAAGCTGAGGAAAATGGGTTTGATCAGCCTAAAATCTAGGGAGGTATCTGTTTGCAGTATCCTGTTGCCAAAAATAGACTTGTAGAAAATACAGAGACAGATGATTCACAAGGGTGCACAGTGAAAGGAAAGAGGCCATAGTCACAATATGCAGAAGGGAAAATGCAATTTGAAGAAAAAAATGCATAATAAGGATGATAAAACACTTGAACAAATTGTCCAAGAATCTGTGGGAAACTGTCCTTGGAGACTTTTCAAAACTTGGTTGGACAAGCCCCTGGGTGACATGATCCAGTTTGAAATTAACCCTGATCCAAGCAGAAGGCTGGACCAGATGGCCTCCAAAGCTCACTATAACCTAAATTTTTATACGATCCAATGCTTTTCCGTCTGTGTTCCTGTATTAAAAATGCAGTTGACTACCACTGCATTAAGATTCCAGTATTCTAAAGTTTAAAACCAGAAGTAATATTCATACTACCTCAATATAATAAACCTTAATTTTTAGAGAACCTTTCAAAACTCAGAAAATTAACATTAAGGACTTCTTTTTTCCTTTTCTTATCTAACTGCAGGTTTCTGGTATGCTGAAGTGAATTCAGCTTTCTTTTTCAGGATTTTCTGTGCAATTATGAGGCCTAGAAATTTACTTTATTTTTAAATCAAAGGCAAGTACTACAGGATAAGAGACTTTCAGAAAATAATCAGTTATCGCAATGCACATGATAAATTTGCAAGAAATGGTAAATGATTTTTTTCTAATATTTTTGATAGTTTTTACTTTCACTTTCATTCTTCTTTCTCTTGCTTGTAAAGCTTAGAGATTACAAAAAAATTGTAGTTTCTATACCATTTAATTGTCATTATAATTATCTCTCCTGATGTATGTTGTGTCTTAATGACTTTTGTAATATATGTATTTGTTAATTTTTGTAGAGGTTCCACTTGTCCATATTGAGTAAGGCATTTTAAACATATACACATCAGACACATTGATTATATATCATTGCAGGTTGTGATGTACTTTTCTGAAGTTCTTGAATAGAAGAGCTTATTTATGAATGTCACCATGGTCCGTTATAAAACCAAGGAACTCAAACAATAGCATTGCTTCCAACCATATTGTGAATATTGAGGTTTCCTCTGGCATCAGTTTTGTGAGAGGATCATCAAAGCATAAGAAAGGTTTAATATGTAGATTTATGAAAAGATGGCAACAAGGCAACACCCGAAAACGTAATAGAAGCAATGACATTTTTCCTGAGAAAATATATGTATCCAAACTTTTGGCTTTGGAATTGAGTTGTGACTGAAATAAGTTCACCACAAGTATCTTTATCTATTTATTTATTTTAAATATCATTTTTTTTCTACTTTTTTTCCTCCTGTGCACATGGAAACATGATTGTACACAAGCTAACTAAGATGGCATCACATTTACCTAACTGCTACCAAAAAAAAAAAAAAAAAAAAGGCAATGTTTCAAGCCATAAATTTGTTGTAGCCATTCATGTCAAAAGAGAGGATCAATATTACATTTACAAGCCTGCTAGCAACAAGTTGCAAAATAGTCACAATTGTGGGTATACATAACTTGTTGTGTAACCTACCTTTATTTTCTGTGGCATTTGATTATAAAAATCATGAAAGAACCTACTAAACATTTCTTAACTGTACCTCTAGGTTAAAGTTTGCCTATTCATTCAAACTTGACTTTTTCGTGACTGTTTTCTGTTTGATTTCAATCCCAGTGAGAAGTCATTTTAAATAACTCCTTGATTTCATAGTTTAAGGAAACAAAGTGTAGGGTTCCCAAAAGGTGACTAGAGGATGCACACATCTCCACATAGTGCAATATGCAGGGTCAAGCTCTCTGATTCAGAGAAAAATGTGATCCCTTGAAAAGTGCAATGTAGTTGTTATTTCATCTCAAGCAGAGTTCATCTCACGTAAATTTACTCTCTAAAGTAACTTGTGCAGCTGGGCAAGCTCTGACTGTAATCCAGCAGAACAGTAGCATACAGACGGTGGTTCATCTCATTCTATCTGAGGTATCTATTGCTTGTTCATGTTGTAAATACCACTCCTAGTGTTGTCACAAGTGTTATTACAGTAACATGATGAACAGGTCAGGTAATTGACACAGACTGAAACAAGCCTTGCAAACAACACATTAATGTTAATCCAGATCAGTTTCCCGATGTGGCCCACAGTTATACAGTGCAACACGAAAGAGAAGATGTCAAAATTCTGAGGATAAGAAGCAGGAGAGTAGTAGAAGGTAGGACTGCCCTTCTTGATGATACAAGCTTGGGTAGATTCATCTCTATGAAACTGTCAAGATAGTTTAGGTAAATCTCTGTCTGAAGGTGTTCATTTTCTACTATCAACTACAAAAGAGATCTATACTGTTAGCTTAAGGGTTACAGGGCTAAAACTAATCAAAATACCCTTTAAATACTGGACAAGTTGTCATACACTGAAATGTTTAGAGAACAAGCTGCTGTTTTTTTTGTTGTTTGTTTGTTTGTTCGTTTGTTTTTTATCCCATGTAATTTATAAACATTGTCACCGAGAGACATCTTGAAGCTGCTTCATTTATTACAGCTGATTCCTAAACATCAAAATATTACACTATATTTATATACACATTTGATAGTAGCATATGTGTTATTTATTCATTAGGGAACAACATATGAGCAACATCACCTGGTGACAACTGTCAAAAAATAAAAATAAAAAAATCCAACATGCAGTCTTCTCCTGTCACAGTAGTTTTGTCTGGCAGCATCTGTCTCTTTCCATTCACATTGGCACTTTCAGGAAGGAATGGGAGATGTGCTAAGCAACTGAGGCATTTCAAATATTCTTACCCAAACTTCTCTGTCTAGCCATGGTTTTCCCAAGAGACACTTGGGAATACTTATTCATTGACGCAATTAATGTCATTCTCCAGCTCTTCCCAGAAGCAGACTAATTTCCAGATCATTCCTTAAAATGCTCTACCTTGATATGTAATCATTAAAATAGATATCACAAATGGTTTTGATGTCCTAATTATCACAAATGGTTCTGATGTCCTAATTGGGCTATTTCATATTTGACTTTTCATGACTAATTTGTAGTGTAAATTTATCCCTGAAAGAATTAATGCAAAAGCTGCACAGAGTGCAAACACAGAAACAGGGCAGCATTAAGTGAAGACTGGAATCCAGAGAGAATATAAGGTAGGTGACTGGTTTTAAGGTGCAAGAACAACAAAATAGGGGAGAGAGAGCTAGTATCAACAAAGCAGACAGACTTGGGAATAAGCACCAAAAGTTACAAGAAGTGCAATTACTGAAAACAGGTATTTAGAAAACAATATTCTGGTTTAAAGCTGACACATGAGAAAAAGAGAAGGAATATTCTAAAGGAGGTTCTGTCTGAGAAGGATAATAACAAAGGTATCAAGGACAGACTTTCATTCCTAAGAGCCTCTTCCCTAATACAACAAAGTAGACACTTGCATTTGTAAGTACAGAGTATGAGTAGTAAGTTTAGGGGATAATTGATTCTCATATTGAAAATTATAAAGCTTTATTGCTACACTGACTATCTTCACATCCACTCAGACCACATTTCTTTGTTTGCACCTATCCCACCTTCAACTGCTTCTATAGGCATGAGTGTGTGCCTGAAGGCCTGTACTTATATTTTATTTCAGTTGAGTGGGACAGATTCCCATGGCAAAAAAAAAGTTAGGCACAGTTATCTCTCTGGTACCACAGAAATTAATCCAGGAATAGCAACATTTTCAGGATTTGGAAATGATGCAACCAGAAAATATACTAACAGGGTTGATAAGATGCATATCTGAGGCCCCTGAGTACAGTGGAGTTACTGTGAAGTTTTAAGTTTCATCTTCATGGATATATCATACAAAGGTTAAAATCTTTCCCATGCATTATCTGAAAGATTTAAACATAACCAAAAAGAGATTTTATTGCAAAAATAGATTCAATCACAAGTTTTTGAGAATTATTGTCTATCTAAACTGTTCCTTGAAAGGAGAAAGAGAGAATCAAGGTTTTTACTAAAGGAAAAGACTGGTATTTGGATTGTGCATGTCTAACCTCGTAAACACGGTAATGTGTTGCCTTTTCTTATGTTACCATAAACTATGACTGGTGATTTCCCGCTACAAAGCTCTAATATTAAAACAAGTTCATCACGTATTAGCTTAGATGATATCTTAATTTTCATTATCAGAAAATGGCCTTGTGTAATTACAGTATACACTGCTAAGTGGAGAGGATTCCTGATAAATAATGAAAAAATATTCTAAGCTTGCTTTTCTGGCTTAGAATTCAAAGCTGTCATGCTACTGGCTCTGAAAACTTTCTGGCAACAGGCTGATGGCTGGGTACAGGTTCATGCTCTTAGTGACTCCAGAGAAGACTATTAGTTCCAACAAGCCTTGTAATTTTTTTAACTAGTAAAAGTATGTACTTTGATGACAGGTTATTACCTCTGGGTGCAGTTATACTGAGTTCCGAATTGCCACCTAACAGAATATTGTCACAACAAACAACAAACATGAGAGCATAGTTTAAATATTTTATGCTTTGCTCAATGGCATTTTGTAGTGACTCTGCTGAGTTCTGAGTTTCAAGTTTTCTCAGTGTTCAGGACAAAAACCTCTAGCTAACACTTGTTTTGCAGAAGGTATTTAAAAACAGGTATATTATATTACAGCCACTTCTTTGGCCACGTGTAACTACTTGAAGAATAGCTACAATGATGGCATAGCTAAACTGTTCTGTTGGATGAACTACCAAGGAGCAATGGCCAGGGAATGTAACTTGAGAGGTTAGGCTGTGCAAAAAAAAATCAAAAGAGTGAGGCATTGGAACAGCACACGGACCATGGACTTGTTGAATCTCTGTCCTAGGTGTTCCCAAGGCTCATCTAGACCTTCTGGGGGGAGGTTAGATCAGACTGCTTTCAGAAGTCCCTTCCAACCAGCATTTCTGTGGCCATTTTCTCTGCTGAACACAGCAGCTTACCCAGGCACACGGACAACTTTCCACCTTTTCAGCCGTCCATCTTTTGTGTTCAAGCATCCTCTTTTTAACTGGAAGAAAATTTTGAACTAATGGCAAAAGAACACTTCTGGCTTTCACTGATGTTCAAAGGAACGGATTATGCCCTACATTGCAGAAAAATATTGCCTCATTCCCTCCAAATGTACAAAATTGTTCTTAAATTGAAAGGGGATCTAAGGAATGATGCTTTAACCAATGAAATGAAGAAAGGTCCATACTAAGAATGTTATTACTTATCTTACTAGGATTTTCATAGGTATTGACTGGCTTTTAGATTAATGAAAATAAGCATATGGCACCATAGAATACAATCAGCCATGATGTAAGCAGGCACAACTCGACTAATAACAATGACTGCATGAATCCATGACTGCATGAATTTTGTCTGGAATAACTTAATTCGCACAGCAACGACTTTTACAGAGAATTTGTGGGTGGAAGAGTAATTTTCTGGAGGTGCCTTTGTAAAACCAGGTTAATGGTTCATTAAATTTTATTTATTTGTTTATTTATTTATTTTAAACAGCATTAGTCTGGATACAGTTTTGCCTAGCCAAGTAGTCTTGGTCTTGGAACTCCAAGTCTTGGAAACCTCCAGCCTCCTCTCCTTTCCTGAAAAAGGAAAAGGGCATTGTTGAGAACTGAGATCTACAGTAATATGCTAAACATCAATGAGATTTCAGGTCAAGATACAGGCAGATACACAGAGACAAGGTGACTGCATATCTGAACTTTCCTCAGCACCATATCTTGGAACAGATTTGACCCCATGCTAACACAGTTAGAAAAAATCTTCATCCTTGATCCCAAAAGGTGATGGTTGTACTGAATGTTCTCTCTCTCTCTAAATAAGTAAATATTAGCTCACTTGTTACAAGCAAGGGAAAGGAGGTAGAGAATATAACATTAATTTTTTGCAAAAGCCAGCTGAGTCTAAGGAGGCTGTTGTATGGCAGGCAGAAAAAAATAAATTAATTAAAAAAAAATGCACTAACACTGTCACTTCTCCACTCAGCACAAAGGAGGAGTACCAAGACACAGTGCTAACTATGACTCTAATAGCATTCTCTCACATCCTCTACTCTACACATACATATCCCTGGTTGTTTTTTTTTTCTTGCTCTGCAGTCTAACTCCCTCAATGCTGACTGATGTGGAGATGGGTTATGTGTTTGTACTTGGGCTGGCATTTTCTCATGATTGTCACAGCAGTCTGGGATTCCATGATTTTCATATCTTTCAGACAAATATCCATGACTTGTGACATTCTGGAGTCCTACATGACTGCCTTTGGACAGGGTGGATGGAGTAAGCCTAATTGTACAGATTGGAACAAATGTAATTGAAAGCAGTAAAGTTAAACTAGTCACTGTCTGGGAGGCTAATAGAGAGCAGGAGCTCAGCCTGACAAAGGAGTCCACTAGCCCAACTTGAGATGAAGAGCTTCACATGATCGCACAGTGGAACAAATTTCATTACAAGCCTTGATATCAACATTTTAAAAGCTTATTTAAATGGGTCAAGTTCACAAGGAAAATTTGCTCACTACAAAAACACATTCATGATATTTGACACTTTTTGTGACATCAGAGTTTTCCTGTCCTTTAAAATCCCAGCCTTATTATGACATAGTTGCTCAGGTTCACTGAAGTGTTTTCTGTGTTTGACCAAAACACCTAATTAGATAGGCTAATGATGATCTATTCTGACAGTTTCAACATTAAAAACTTGATTTCTGGGGATACTAGGTGTTTAGGTAAATGCTTTAATTTGGATGTACTGAAGGAATTAGTAATGATTTTGAAAGAAAAGTCTGTAATTGAACGCCCCTGGTTGGTTTTGAGGAAAGTGGAAAAAAGTGGAAGCTGAAATTAAAATAAGATATATTATTGAATATAGGTATATATGTATGACAAATAAGAGGCTAGGCCAAGTGAAGTTGAAGTCTTTTGATTCAGGTTCCAACCTTTCTTCTTCTTCTACTACACGTTTTTTTGCCATTGACGTTCAACTACACTGTGAATTTCCTCTTTCAGAAAATGTTTAATCAAGAACACACCCTGGTTTATGGTACATGAAGGAGCTCAGAATAGCTTATCTTGCACAGCTCAGTTGGTTTGGCACAAATGACAGTTATATATATATATTAAAAAAAAAAAAAAGGTAATACATAAAAGAGATACAGTACCAAGAAAAAAAAATCAACAAACCAAGCACAAAACAACAACAAATAATTCTAATAATACATGTAATTTCTTTTATATTTAAAATCCTTCCTTCAAGCCTTGAAAGGATAAATCCTGTTCTGAGGTAGAGGACATCCAAAGTTTATTGACTTCATAGTATTAAAGGATGACAGGAAGAGAAGTTTTTTTTTTCCTGGATATGACTTAAACTCATAGTAAACAGAATTAATATATTCTTCTGTAATTAATTATCTAATCACTTCTCATATCACTTCACCTTCCTTAAGTATGATAGTATGCTATTATTTATGTAACCACTCAATAAAAGAAAAGAAAATACAATGAATCTACTCAAAGCTTATATGCAGAGATTTGGTGAAAATACTTTGAGAAGCTGCAGAGAGCAAGATTTTGAAATGTACCTGTCTGTACTGTGCTACCATTTCTGGGAGGTACAGCAATGTAATTATCCCATTTTGATGAAGAGCTGAAGTACCAACATCAGGCTGGCACGAGGTTACTATCATGACTAACCATTTTAAAATAAATTACATTATTTGTGTATGAGGCTGCTCACCAAGCTGAATAGAAGATTTCACAATCTGACTCTGAGAGACAAAGTGGTTTGCCCAAGCTCTGAAGCTTGGGTCTCAGCAAACCACTTAAGCATATCGCTTATTTGTAGCACATGTTTAAGTGTTTTTCTGCAGTAGAAATACATAGAGAACCATTGATAGAGTTTAAATCTAAGTCTCCTGAATGCCAGGCCATTTCCTTAATCATAAGGCCACCTTGACTATATGTGATAAATGTTAATGGAAATTGAATATGTTTATGTCTGCAAATTTGTTCAGATTTTTGTTTTGTTTGTTTTGCAAAGCCAACTGCAAGGGAACTAATTCTAAAAGCATCTCATTTTTTACGTAAGGACATCATGACTGACATATGAAGAGAAAGCAGACAAAGGTAGGCTGTAGAAATTCCTTAAAAAAATGAGAAAATTAAGAGATTGCAAGAGATCCCTGCAGTGTAATTCATAACTAGGCGTGTCATCCTTGTTAATACTATGTCATGTGTTGTTCCTACAGGAAGCTGGTAATGCAGAAGTTATCATCAATTTGATGAAATGCATTCATAACCCACATCTGGAGTTTAGTGTGTTTTTTGTATCTCGAGCAATAAAGTTGGTCAGAATTGCTCTTCTATATGCAAAACAGTCTTCGAGTATGTAGTATGCTCTATCTCAGGAAAAACACTCAAGAACAGTTTCAGAAAACATGTACAACCTCTTTGATAATAGTAAACTAAGAATGGGACATTTCCTTTTCTATAAATGTCTAGCTGCATATTAATCAACCTATATTTTCACTTATGTAGAGGCCAATCTGTATGTATAGTCTAAAACCCCGGTCCCCAGGAATATACCTGGAATGGGGTAAGAGGCTCTGGTAGAGATCATGAAAAAGGTCTGCTGTACCAATGATAATACCTAAAGGATGGAGCACTGATGTGAACACTGAATCTTCATGTCTTACAGTGTGATTCTGGCTTAGGGATTCTTAGGAATGCATATGCATTTCATCTGTTAACATTTTAAAATTTGTTTTCTTATAACACTGTGTTTTCTTACGTTAAAAAAGATTTTAAGAAATTAAATAATAATAATAATAGTAATAATTTGCTTGTTATTCAAGGTGAATGGTACCTAGATCAAGACATCCAGGACAAGACAAAACACACCAGTTTGTTCCCAGAGAGTTGCTTGTTGTTCTTTGAAGGTTTGTACTTAACCTGTTGGAATCCTTCCTGTTGAACTGAGATGCCAGCAAAGTAATCCCCAGGGCCCAGGCAAATGTCATATAGTAAAAGAAGGATATGAGATATACAACAATGTTAAAAATAAAAATAATTTTTAAAATTGCTTTATAGGATCAGAGACGGTTAATTCAGTTAATTTAAAGTCGAGTTCTTCTAGTAGAAAGCATGGCCAGGACATTAGGGAGTTTTGGTGGTTAAGGAGAATTCCCAAGAGCTGTGCACAAACTGTAGTGGGTCTTTTGCAAGCACATAAAGCAAGAGGTGATTAACAAATAGTATCACCACCACTTTGTACTCATGGAACTCAGTATGGAAAGTTTGCTCTGACAGGAGAGGCACAAGGGAAAGAATAGATACTGGAATCAGTTTTGCCATGCATTACCTTCCATTAATGTAATTATATAGGAATTTATCTTAGTGACACAAAAAGTAGTTGACTGGGGACCAACTATTGCAGGACTGAAATTGCTTCAGAAAGTTGCAATTCACTCCCTGGACCACTGCTTATTGCTGTGTATGCTGTGTCAGACACAGTCAGGAACAAAAGCCATAGTGAGTGTCTCATTTCTTAAAAAAAGACAGGGGCGGCTCCCACTGACAGTGAAATTATGTGCTATCTTGTCCTTTTAATATTACTCAAGTAAGAAACAGTTTCAATAATGGGCTTCATCTATCTATCCCTTTCCAGTAGAATTTGTGAATGACTTCATCACTCATTTTGCACACTGCATGTAAAACATTCCTTATGGTGCAGCATAGTACAAACAACAAACTATTGAAACACTTCTCCAAAAAAGAGATCCAGCCCCAGAAAACATTCTTTCACCCGATCTTTGGGTACACAGGCACTTGGATAATGTATATGCCTAGCGTACACTTCTCTCCCTAAATGCAGCAGCTGGAATGAAACCATCTTTGTAGATAAAGTTGATGTTTAAATTTTTTTTTCACCCCGAAGGACGATATATAATGTAGCTTCAATTTTCATTAACAGTGGCACAGATTGCTATAGGCTAAGCTCTTAGCTATGAATAAAAGTAAAGCAGCGAAACTCTACAGAGGAAAGTTTCAGCTAAATGCCATCCTTGGTGTTTTTCAGCTATGCTAGGCTTAGATAGGACTACAGTAATTATGTCTTTCCCCAGCTGTTCTAATTCTGAATTCACCAGGATGATGTACTTTTTTTTCCCCTGTTCTCGATCCCATGCCCCTAGGTAGCTAGAATGCTGGTATATCTTAATTGAAAATGTAAAAGGATCTGAATTAATAGATTTAAGAAAAATTGGGTGGTATTCAGAAAGAAAAGTTAAAGCTGAATATAAGGGATTAGCGAGGGAGAATTCCCATCTCTGAAATTAGAGTAACCTCTAGCGACATTGATACTTTGGCAACTTAATACAGGTATGTATCTCACATACTCAAAACCAATAAATACCATACTGAATAGATTAGGAAAGATGAACAGATTTCTTTCTACCTCAGGCATGAATATTAATGCCTGTGCTGGACTGATTTCTGAGCCTGTCACTGAATGATGTAGTAGCCACAGACTTGGTTACACTTTCCAGAATTGGTGGAAGACTGCCTTCTGTCAAGGTCTTATCAGAAACTACCATAAACTTTCTAGTGACTGGAAACTTGATACTAAACATTATCAAATCAAATGCAGTCTTAATATACATGACTGAAACATCATCTAATAATTACTGTGTTTGCTCTTTGGGTCAGTTGATTATACAATAAGGAGTTTTATTCACAAGCATAGAGTGCTTAGGAAAATGAAGGCCGTTTTTTCCTTCCAGTCTCCTGAAAAGTTGTTTTATGAATGAGACAAATTTCACAGGCTCAAATATGGCTGTCTTTAGGAAAGTCTTTGAGCCTACAGTAGTCCTTACATCATTTTTTGAAGCAGAATATTGCAGTTTTTATTTGCAAGACAATTCTCAAAAACGTGGCTAGATCTTAGGAACACGAGTAGTTTTGTCCTGTAGGGACAGACAGAAACAAGGTCAGTTTCCTCATTTCTGTTTCTTTCTTGATAAATTCAGAACTGGGAGCAGGGAAATTCCCCATCAAATACGCAAAAGAATTGTCAGAAGAGACGATAGGTAGGGGAAAATTAGTTCTCATAATCAGAGTAGTGATATTTAGGGAATATCATGTACTATAACGTTTGCTGTTTATTTTAGCAAAGAATGTATGGTCTAGCAAGTAGATTTCTGTTTTTTCCTTATCAACCCATCAAACAGTCTCTTACATGGAACGGGAAATGGAAATTATGCAGCTCATATTCATCCAGTCTGGCCCAAATAAGCATAACCTATTCAAAATGAGAGATTTATGCAGAGGACCCATCTTTCCAATGTTGTAAATAACTTTAATTTATTTTTCTTTATTCCTTTGTATTTTTAAGTACTTATTTGCCTAATGCTTTGAGACATCTCTGTGCTGATGGGGAAACTAACCTATAAGCTTCAATGATCAAAATGATACTGACATAAATTGAACATATCTTTAAAACATAAATTATGGATGTATTTACTGCTAAAATAAATCTACAAACAAATTTACCATCACATACATAAAGCTTTTCCTAGGCTTCAGATATTAGAAAAATAATATTCAATGGGGATCTATCTTGATCAAAATAAAAAGCATCATTTTCTTCCTTTTCAGTGCTGTGTCAATCTAAAAAAAATGTGCACTTTCTGACTTGCCATTGCAGGACTACTTCAGGGCAAATTTTGGAGCAAGTGGAACTCCTGATTATTGTTCTTTCTGTCACAATGTGCTCCAAAGGGCTCAGGCACAAATCAGCTCATCCATGAGAACGCTTAGTGTTAATCCCATCAGTCCACAGCAAAGGGAAGGGGAAATAATTTAGTTTAAATCTTTTCCAGATAAGCTTCTCTGGCTCATGCCTAAAGGAAAGCTCCTGTTGAGACCTTAGTGTTATACCAGTCCAGAGTCCCTTGCCTCCTACGGGTTATGAGTGAAGATAAGGGCTGGAATCTTCACTCATGCTTGCTGAAGAGTACCCAGCTAGCTTTGATTTACTTCAAGGCTTTCAAAAAGCATGTTAAATTTGCCTGCTGAATGTTCAGCTTATTTTATTGTTGAAAAGCAGAAGCTGTAATCATAAATAATAGCACCGTAATCTATTAGTGGCCTTACTAACAGTTACGTAGAACACTTAATAATAAAAAAACATTTCAAGCTATAAATACTAAATCAAGATGCAAACAGATTGTCTTATACCTCAATATAAGTTGCAGATACAATACCACCTAAAATTCAAGCTAAGATTTAAGATGATTCCCAGATACTTAAATTCCAAGACATAATTTAATATGGGTTTAGCTAAAGTACTAATGTTTAATTGCTCCTTACAAGAGCTCTTTCAACAAAAGACTTGATTATGCCTAAACCAGGCCAGAATTATATTAAAATCATGCTGCAGAGTAATATAAATTTGACCTATCACTGATGCAGTTCCATAAAGAATGGCACCATTTTCATGGAGAGCCATTTATTTATATTTGCACAAACTTGATAGCTATTGAAAAAGTCTGAAAGGAAATAAGCTCTCAGAAAAAAGCAGATGATACACTGAAAGCTTCTGAATTTGTTTAATCAATGCATTTCTTTTGCAATCAGATAACATGAAACTGAGCTACCTTAAGTATCTGTTAATACAGATAGTCCTTCTTAAATAAATAAATAAATAAATCCATAACATTCCATTATATCCTGGTATATCCAAGTTGGGGCAGGACAGTAATCACAGTCAGAAAAATATAGGGCCTGAGGGGATCTCAGGAGGTCTTTGGATGCCTCCTGCTCCCTTGGAGACAGAAACACCTGCACCTCCATCTTTCCCAGCAGGTGAGCATTTACTCACCTCATCCCCAGGAAACCTGTGTGTGCTTCACTGTTCTTATTGGACAATTAGAAAAAGCTGTCTAAGCTAAGTTTTTCTTGTTGAAATTTAAACCTGCCTCTTGTCCTGTCCTCTCTAAGGATAGATTATTTTCCACCTTAAATTGGTTTGAAAGCTTTGTTCATGGTTACCTTTGCTCCAGAATTCCCCAGACAGAATAACTCCAGTTTTTTTACTCTTTTGTTCCCAACTTCCAACCAACTTGTCTGGACTCGTTTGGACTCCCTCTCATTTGAATCCTTTTGTCTAAAACTGTACACAGGTAAACTGGTGGAGAGAAACTCTCCAAATGTGGTTCATATTCACATATTAAACATATGGTTCCCTTCATTTATTTTGCATACCAGAGGCAACTCATCACACAGCCTAGGGTAGTATTGGTAAGGTATATGCTAAGTTATTGTTCCCTGATAATTTCTGAACAGATTCTGAACAAGTTCCTCATCCTTTGTTTGCACAGTTGATTATTCTTGCCTGAGTGCAATATTTTGCACATGTTCCTGATGAATTTCTTCTGGTTTGCTTTTACAAGTTGCTGCTTTGTTTGTCACGATCGCTTTGCTTTATAACCCCATACTTCAGCATGGTTATTGCTACACATCACGTTATGATGAACAAAGGTCAAAAGTAAGCTCTGTTCCTTCATCCATGCCATTAATGAAAGTACCAAATACAATCACAACCAAGGCAGACCTTTAAGGAACCAACTCCTCACATATTTTCACAATTTTTAAAACTGCTCTGTTGATGTATTTATCACTCAGTTTTACAACTGTTCCCTATTAATTAAATCAAGACCATGCTCTTCTGTCTAAATAATATAAAAGTGTCAAAAAACTTTGCCAAAATTATCTACTGCTTTTCCCTATTTGCATAGTCCATAACTGCAAAGGACAATATAAGACATAAACAATGTTTGAAGACAAAAGTTTGACACAAGTCATAGAAACATAGAATCATATAATATCCCAAGTTGGAAGGGACCCACAAGGATCATTGGGTCCAACTCCTCATTCCACACAGGTCTACCCAAAAATCAGAATTCAGACCATATGACTGAGAGCACAGTCCAAAAGCTTCTTAGACTCTGATAGGCTTGGTGCCGTGACTACATCCCTGGGGAGCCTGTTCCAGTGTGCAACCACCCTCTCGGTGAAGAACCTTTTTCTGGTATTCAACCTACCCTGTCACAGCTTGACTCCATTCCCTTGGGTCCTATCGCTGGTCACCAGAGAGATCGGTGCCTGTCCCTCCAGTCCCTCTCATGAGGGAGCTATAGACAGCAATGAGGTCTCCCCTCATCCTCCTGTTTTCCAGGCTGAACAAACCAAGTGACCTCAGCCGCTCCTTGTATGTCTTCTCCTCTAGGCCCTTCACCATCTTTGTAGCCCTTCTTTGGGCACTCTCCAATAGTTTCATGTCCTTTTTGTACTGTGGTGTCCAAAACTGAACACAGTACTCAAGGTGAGGCTGCACCAACGCAGAGTAGAGTGAGACAATCACTTCCCTCGACCGACTAGCAATGCCATGCTTGATGTACCCCAGGGTATGGTTGGCCCTCCTGGCTGCCAGGGCAAACTTGTGGCTCATATTCAACTTGTCATCAACCAAAACCCCCAAATCCCTCTCTGCAGGGCTGCTTTCCAGTATCTCATCCCCCAGTCTGTACATATAGGAGGGTTGCCCCTTCCCAGGTGCAGGACCGGCACTTGCTCTTGTTAAACTTCATGCAGTTGGTGATTGCCTAGCTTTCCAATTTGTCCAGATCTTTCTGCAAGGCCCTTACACCCTCGACAGAGTCAACTCCTCACAGTTTAGTATCGTCAGCAAACTTGCTCAAAACACTTTCTAGTCCTACATCCAAATCATTTATGAAAGCATTGAAAAGAACTGGCCCTAAAATGGAGCCCTGGGTTGATTACATCAACTGGCTTCCCTTGGGTGACTAGATGGGTGATCTTATCATAAAAGGAAATTAAATTTATTAAGCAGGACCTACCCCTCGTGAACCCATGCTGGCTATGACCTATGACTATATTGTCCCCCAGGTGCATTTCAATAACTCCCACGATAATCTTCTACATAATTTTACCAGGCACTGATGTGAGATTGACAGGCCTGTAGTTACAAGGGTCTTCTTTCTTGCACTTCTTGAAAATTGGCACAACATTTGACATCTTCCAGTCAACTTGGACCTCTCCAGATCCCCAAGACCATTGAAAAATTACTGAGAGGGGTCCAGCAATGATTTAAGCCAGCTCTCTGAGCACCCTGGGATGAATCCCATCAGGCCCCATGGACTTGTATGGATCCAGGTGGAGCAGTAAATCCTGCGAAAGTTCAGGTTTGGCTGGGAATTTATCACTCCCACCATCACGGTCCTCCAACTCAGGGCACCTGGGTATCCTGAAGCCCATCATCGGTGTTGAAGACAGAGGCAAAAAAAGCATTACACATTTCTTCTTTCCCTATGTCCTTGTTTGTGAGGTGACCATCTCCATCAAGTAGTGGACTTATGTTTTCTCTGGTCCTCATTTTTTCTGTTCACATATTTTGAAAACCCCTTTTTGTTTTCTCCTATAGTCCTGGCCAGCTTCAACTCTAATTGGGCTTTGGCCTCACGATTTTTCTCCCTACAAAAGCAAACAGCATCCCTGTAGACCTTCCATGTTTCCTGACCCTGCTTCCAGCAGCCATACACTTTCTTTTTGTGCCTAAGCTCCAGAAGAAGGTCCCTGGTCAGCCAAGCTGGCCTTCTGCTCTGCCTGCTTGATTTCCAATATTTTGGAATTGCCTGATCCTGTGCTTTTAGGAGGCAGTGCTTAAAGACTGAACAGCACTGATGGACACTGACACCTTCAAAAATATTTTCTCAAGGGACCTTACTAACTAGTTCCCTGAGCAGCCTGAAGTCTGTTTTTGCCATATGCAGACACACGTGTCACAAGCAGGAGATACCAAGTTTACTTAAGGCTATTTTATAATACTTTGCTGTGTACAGCCATTTGGTATTTCCTAGGGCTAGAGGACCTTGCTGATATCCAGGAGACACAAATGGTCCATTGGAAAACCGATGTATTTGAACTGCATCCCACTTCCTGAACCTGCTTCCAGTGGTCTTCTGGTCATGAGCAATTAGGATCTTTAGGTTTTCTGGTCATAAAAGGAAGCTCTTTTTTTGCTTCATGACCTTTACTATTGAAAGTGAATAATTGGAAAAACTTGTGCAACCAGAGGATGTTACATATTTATGCACACCACCAGCTACAGGTCTCCCAGTGGAGGTATCCATCACCCAGTTAAGCAATGAGATGGGGACCACAACTTATTGCTTGCAAAGATCTTTAGATGCAGAACATCTTTCATCTCCTTCCTCCCACGGAAAAGAGACTGTTGTCCCAAGTATGAATACAGTAAGGAGAATAAGAGAATTCCTATGGGAACCCAGATGCCTCAGAAAAGGACAAAAATCAAGGGCTCTAATAGAATATTTCTGGGAAGTCCCACCTTCAGATAGTAGATAAAACTTGTTTCTTCCACTAGTTGATTAGCATTTTTCAGAGGCTTGGTCAGCTCTTCCTCTGTATCATAGTGAGTTCACAGCTGGAGAGAGAAGTTCCCTTATGGACAAGAGGTTAAACTCAGTAATTTCCACCACTAGACTGGAGACAAAGTCGTATTTCTGACTTTGCCAAATCCTAACCCAATCATCAGGGTATTTTCTCAGGCAATTAAAATATATTAATACATCATATATTTTAGCATGTTGCTGTAGCTATTACCTACAATATTTACTTAGAAGTGATGTCACTGGTAAATCATGACATTACTAAACATTAGGAAGCAAGGTAAAAAAATGAAATCTTAAACATTCGTATCCTAAGCAAAGGAACACAAATGACACAAGCAGTCAGTCCATAGTGGAACACTTTTATCAGGATAGGCACTGCAGGAGCAACCATGGAATGTACTGCTGAGAATGTCCAAGTGTACCTGAGGCAAAGCCCCCAGTGTTGCAAGAGTGCAAAAAGTAGAAAAGCTACTGGATGGCGTCGGGAACTTCAACAGCTTAGGCAGCTCACCTAATGGCTAATTTTTCATTAGCCATAAAATCCAAGTTTTGCCTTATACCTGTTAAACAAAGTGTAAAGACCATCATTTATCTTGTATTTGTTGTATATTAAAGTTCTGTATGTTCTTGTGTATAATGAATTTCATAGTCATAGAATCATAGAATGGCTTAGGTTGGAGGGAACTTCAAAGATCATCTAGTTCCAACACGCCCATCATAGGCAGGGACGCCATCCACTAGATCAAGTTGCTCAGGGCCTCATCTAATCTGGCCTTGAACACCTCCAGGGATGGGGCAAATTGTGTACCTCGTTGTGTGAGTCACAGAAGAAGCTGGTGAAATTTGAATTCTGTCTATAGAGGAGATTTGAACTCCAGAAAGAAGAGGTTTACAAGAGTTTTCCTGGGTCTTCTAGGCTTGTAAAAAAAAATGGGAGAATGAAAGGGGAGATTTTGAAATTATTGTTTAACTCCTGTATCATACTACAGTACTAAAAAGAAAAAAAAAAAAGAGAAAAAAAAAGTGGGTGGGTGGGCAGGATATTCCAGGAGGTTGCATAATAACTTTCTACTTTGCTATAAATATTAAGAACATTATCAAAACAAGGTTATTTTTCCCTAGATGGGTATTGATCAGAGAAATATTCTCTAAACAAGTATACTGTAACTTTTGACCTGAATCCAGCAGTACATCAGCAAGTCCATAAAGATGAACCTGGGCACACCCTGTCTAGAACAAGATAAAAGACAAGGCTAGAGAGTTAGTTTCTTAATTAAAGCAATTAGAGTAAAAATAATGAATATGGAAGTCACATTTCTGTAAAAGCAATTTGGCTAGCCCTCTGCTTTATAGTACTTCAGATGGAAAAAGGAAGACGCTATTAGTTGCTTTCTTTGTTAAGTGTTTGAATTAAAACCTTGGTGCCACTCATTTACTATTTGCCAGTAGCGCTGAGTGAGTAATTCTGTGACTATAATTTCTTTGACTAAATTAGCCTCTTTTTCTTCTCATGGAATATCCATCAGCAGATCATGATTTTCTCATTTAAATGTACTCAACAAATATATCTGAATTTTTAGCTTGTGAACTGATTGCAAATATTTTAAATTCAAGTTGCGTTGCCTAGTTGGGATTGGTAAATCAGGTCACACTGTTTATTCTCCCTGACTGAATGAGCTTGAGAAACACCACTTCTTGCGCAAACATTTGTGTGATCCCACTCAAAATCATTCTTCCATAAATGTTCATGTGAAACAAAATTTACATTATTGCTTTTTATAAACCTCTCTGCTAAAAGTTAAATTCAATTGATTGTTCTTTCAAAGAAAAGTGAATATGAATGTGTTCTGTATGACTATAGACAAAGAGAATTAATTTAAGAGTTTTAATGATTACTTGTGGACATTTTTTGTGTTATTCATGCAGTGCTTGTTTATAGACAAAGAATGAATTAGATAAAAATTGCCTGCAATCCACATCACATTCTTACAAAAGACGGGGAAAGGACCAAAATAAGAAAAAGATACAAAATAAATAAATGTATCCAATATTCAGACAGGTGACTGATGAGCCCTACAGAAAATTTGGCAAAAGCAGAAAAAAATGAGAAATTCAACCTCTCTTATTGTGCACTATTTATCAAAAACTGCATTTTAACAAGCCAGGAATAAACTCCAATCTACATTTTCTGTTTTCTTTCCACAAAGCAACAGGATTCTTGTTAAGGTGGTTCCTTGTGGGCTGTAATTGCTATGCTGTTTGCAAACGTTGATATAATTTGGAAGTGTAAAATTATTCACACATGATGGTTCCATGGATTCAACTAGTCCACTGTTGAACAGAGAACAAGCAAAAAGGAGAAAAGAACATTCCCAAATGTGGTCATTTATTTTTACAAGGGTTTAATTATTATAAACATAAGCATATATTTTCTCTCTAAGTATTTTGATAGTTGAGAGAAACAAATAGATTTTCTGTGAGAGCAACGAGAAAGAAAGGAGTGATTATATGCAGATAGCAAATAGCATCATGGAAAAGCTCGTAAATAAATAAAATGAACATGAACATGAACAGGGCAGCTGTCCTAGTTCCCATCTTCTAGATGTCTCTTCCCTACAGGCCCTCTCTTCCTCTTTATCCCTTCTGACCTAGGTCAGCTCCTTCCCCGCTCTTTAAATCAGCCATTGCACAACAAATAGACCGGCCTAACCAAGACTGTCGGTAAGCACAAGCCTTCCAACTCTTCTGCCACCCAACTTTTCAGGCTCTGCTCAGCTGTTTCCCAGCTTGCACACCACATTTCCTGAGGTGTGATCCTACCTAGGGACCAGAAATTGCAGTGTTATTTAGTTAATCCATGACTGTGTATATAAGTAGTATCTTTACTGCTCTTCCTTATAGCCACTGTAGTAATTTTACTGGGGACATAAAGCTCATATAGGATGTGTACTTTTCAAGATGACAGTCATAAGGAACATTCAGACTGCCCTACAAAATTGCTGGCCTGACAGACTCCAAAGGTAAAATATTCTAAAACAAGTGATCAGGCGTCTGGACTTGATCTTTATGTTTCTTCCAACTGAACTATTCTATTCTATTCTATTCTATTCTATTCTATTCTATTCTATTCTATTCTATTCTATTCTATTCTATTCTATTCTATTCTATTCTATTCTATTCTATTCTATTCTATTCTATTCTATTCTATTCTATTCTATTCTATTCTATTCTATTCTATTCTTCATTGAGGTTACTCATTTTGGCATTTTTCACACTGAATTATTTGTGCAAAAAAAATTCCAATATAGAATTCCGTATCTTTTTTTTAAAAAATATGTTTGGGGAAAAAATCTGACCCATCCCTCAGAAACACCAGCCATCTCTGAATTGCTGATGCCATTCAGGCTTTGTGCCATTTAAGCCACCAATCTCAGCACAGCCCATTGCACAATCTTGGAATGTTTTTAAGATTCTTTCTACGTAGTTATTTTCATCTATTATGTTTCAAAACTGCCCCATTTTGAATCCCAGTTCCAGAATCATCATGGATATCAAACAAAAAACGTCCCTATTCAAACATTAAATCAAATATGTAAGTTTAAGTGCTTAATTAGGTGCTTTCCCAAGGAGGGACTTTGAAGATCATATAAATTAGTAAAAATAAATAAATTAAAATAATATTTTTGCATTTTTTGCACATTATCTTAATAGCACAACTTTGCTAAAAAAAAAAAAAAAGTGAGATCATAGTCTTCTATCTGTCTATAATGTCAAAAAAATTACCCATGGAAATGCAAATAAAAACAGAGAAAGTCACAATGGAAACTTTTTTTTTTTTTTTTTGATTGGTATTTCTGGCTTTCACATGTTTTTGCATAATGATAGGGCTAATATAACATAACAAATCCTAAACTGTTTTCACAAGGAGTGGAAAAAAGATGTGTAAAAGTATGCTCTGTCTTGCTTCCTTCTGTTCACAATGTATCTAAATACAACAAATGGTGTTCTTGCTCTTTCTGTCTGTTTCTCAATCTGTTTGGAAAGTAGCCATCATTCTGCAGCCAACCATAATATTTGACACTTCCTGACATCATGAAAGCCACCATCTGTCTATCATTGAAGCCCTGTACTTTTTAAAGACTGCTTGGCCTGATCTTTCATGAAGCTTCACTGTGAATGCACAGATCAGTTTAGATAGAATACTGGGGATGTCTGACAAAAGGAATCTGTGTAAAATCACGTTTTAGTTAGATTCAGTCACAAAACAAATGGAAATATCAAGACCTTCTTGCAGGCAGTAAAGAAAAAGGTTGGTTCCTTTTCAATTAGACTGAGATCCAAATTCATCATGGAAAGTTTGGAGGATGAAACTGAGTTCATGGGGGAAAAAAGAAAAAAAGAAAAAAAAAAGATGAAACCTAAACCGTGGAATACATTTTTCCTTCCATCAGCTAACTAGCATTTTGTAGATAAATATTGACATACTTCCAGTGCTTGTAAGGAGTATAAAGTATAGAACATACAGTTCATTGGAAATTATCATTAGAGCTCATATTTAGTGATTATAACTATCTTCAAATATGAAAAAAAACAACAACAACAAAAAAACAGCTTCACTATGGTTTTGCCTTGTTATATATATAATATACAACATATATATTATATATATATATTTCAAGACTCTTCAAGCCCCAAAAGGTAGAAATCTTGGTCTGTTTTGTAAATACAACCTAGGAGGAAAGAGTAAAATTTTTAGCCCAAGATGTAGTTTAAGAGGGAAATGTGTTCCTTGTGATATTTTAAAGCATGTGTTATTACTATGATTTTTATATATTTATTTATTCACAAAGCAGTGAGTCAAGCTGTAAAGGCTCTATTTAGTTTGTTTAGAACAGATTTGGATACAAACCTTTAGAAGCCTGACTTGGAAAATCATGACCTTTGAATACCCTATGCTCCATTTCCTTCATCTACAAATTAATTCAAGTGTCTCCTCATGGCTACAGAGGCAGAACACTCCTTGCAGCCTTCAAGACTGCTGCACTCCTACCAGGGTACAGCTCCAAGAGACACATAAATTCCTGGAGAGAGAGACCCTCGTCCCCTCTAGCTACCGTCTCTTCTTTCCTCCTTCTTCAGCCTGCCCCCTCCACCAGTGCTGAGAATGGAGATGAAGAACTTCCTGTGCTTTTCTCAGCACAGTGCCTCTGAACGTGGCTGGCCCTTCATCAGACAATAGAGGTCAGGAGAAAGCCCTGTGCACGGGCTGCGCTGCTGGCTGTGTGAGGGCCAAGAATAATATGACTCACAACAAACCTCGCGGGGTTACAATGAAGAAGCAGCATTCATCAAGCCAGGAAGCTGCTTGAGGTCTCAGAATGAGCATCTAGAAAAGAGCTGCACCTCCTTTCTTGCTGCTACTAACTCTGGAAAACATTGCTGCTAAGGAGGCAACTAATGGGCATGAGGACATGAAAAGAAAATGTCTGTCTTACTGACAATAAATGGCAATAATAATAATTATCATCACTTAAGTAATTATCCCAGAGTTAGCCATTATAATTCCTAAAACAAAAATTGAAGGTGCAAGCCTGCATTTTGTGGTAAGAACAAATAAGGAGCCTCATTGTTTGAGTTCCTGTCCAGATCCCACATTCAGTCTTCTGACTCCTACTGCGTGCACCCTCCCACCATACACTGCAGTGCCTGGAAGTTGTCCCCCTGTCCCCTGCCAGATTTATACCCTTATGTTTCCCGCTCCCCCGTTATACCTTCCCAAATCACAGCTGCAGAATTCAGTCTGCAAGAGAGCAGTTGTTAGGCATGCCTTCAGGACAGAATCAAGCAATAGTAAACAAGATCTAGAAAATTACTTTTATCAGTTTGGGGTGGAAAGTATAGATTTTCAGTATTCAGGAGCCAAGTTATGTATGGTACACTGAGTGTTCTGCGCTCCCCCAAACTCACAGACACAAGAGCATTTTTATCTGAGGCAGGCCATGAGAGCTTCTCTGTTGCTCATCTGTGGTATATGTCCACCAGGATTCCCTTCCTCCCTTCCTCCTTTTTTTTTTTTTTTTTTTCCCCTTAACACCATGACACCTAAGTATTTCACTATTTGTGATTAATCTATCCAAATAGTACTCCTGTGGAAAATATTATTGTCCACATTTCCTACTATCATGCTCTGATGGCAGAGAACCTTTAGCTTGCCCAGCACTACACCAACTCCTGGTAGCAGAGCAGGGAGCTATCAAGTTCCGCTTTCCAAGGCCCTAGGCTAATTGCCCCACCAGTATTTCCCATTGAGTCTTGCTCTTGACATGAGTCTTCCTCTTTATTGCTTTATCACCATCTTCAAATTTACTTCTTCTATTTACATCTTCCATTATTTTAAAGATTAATTTTTACTGTAGGTATTTTTATTTTTTATCATTTTTTTTACATAGTTTTCACTTTTTAAAAAATAGCAGCTGCTATCAATAATCTCTGGTTTGCCAATGTATATAGAGCAATGGCAGTTGGTTTGTTGATTAGGAGACTTCACAAAAAGCAGAAGTGGAGTCATTTTAAAGAACAGGCAACTGGGTGATGATCACATGTTGAAAAGACAACTAAATATCATATCACACATAGGTACAGCCACACAGTGGGGAGCAGGCGTGCCTTCATACTACCAGGATAACACTGACATAATTATAGTACAACTACATTCAACACTATGAACATCGTCCCTTCCAGGCCCAAACTGCATTCAAGGAATCCCCTGAGGTCCTTTTGATATTCAAGTCTGAGGACAGGACCATATATACCAGCTTCATCCAAATCCTGTACCAAGGGAACTTTCTGCCCGTGTGTTTTATGCTGCACAACAGACACGAAACAGAACATGGCTTTTCAGCTTTTCCTTGCAAAACACACTGAGAGCATTTACCTACCGCTTAACCATAGAAAAGAAAAGCAGCAGACATTTATTCTATCTCTCCACAGCAGAGAAAAAAGAGTGAAAAATAACCACTTCTAGCTAACACTACAAAGCAATAACAAAGTGGACTTCAGCTTTGGTACCTTTTTCTCTTCTTGGGTGTGTTACCGGGATCCAAATTAGCAGGACTGATCTGGGCCTCTGGTGTGGATATCTCCCCAATGACATTAAATTCAAAACAATCCATACCTTATCTTATTACTGGGTAAGAGAGAGGGATGCTGTCTACTGCAAATATCGGCATCAGACACATTCACTGCTCATTGCTGTAGACTGGGAGTAGAGAAGTGTAGGAAAAAGAGGACAGGTCTCAAAAAGAGAGATGGAAAGAGGAACTAGAAGCAACAAAGGAAATTGGGACTCAGTAAGAAAGTAAATAAGTCATCCAACCACATACATAATAAGTGTCTTCATCCTGTATAAATGCTTCATTCCTATCACTCAATAAAACAACATTTATTTGTTTCTAGGTTTTCACTTACAAACCAAAAGTGAGATGTGATTTTATATAGCACTTCCATTTGCTATGGAATTAAGACTAATGCATTTAAATATGGGTATTACAGCTTTTAGAACAGTTAACTGCATGGAAAAATGGATGCATGTTGGTTAAATAAAGAAAAAAGTATTTGGAACAGCTGTTCTGATTTGGAGATATTTTTTTTTTTTCAATATTGATTAAAACCTCTCAATTTGTTGTGTGTACCCAAAAATAGGGCAGACTTATCAGTTAAGGACTATTTCATGCCAAAAATTATGAGGACTAACAAAGTTAATTATGGCCATGAATAGCTATATCTATATACCTATAAACCATGAATAGACCATGAATGCCTATAACATATATTTTGGTTTCGCTCTTGACCAGATTTTTTCAGATTTATTCTCTCATGCATACTTAGGAAGATAAAAAAAAGCCGAAATCCTAGCAACCCTTGCTGCAAGTAAGGGTTCAGGGAGTAATGTATTCAGCCTTTGAACCTGGAGGCCATGAGAATTTATCATCAATCAGTAATTTCTGCTGTTTTAAGGAATTTTGAAGAAAAAACAGATTATAGCTCTGCTCAAATCATGTTGCATGCTAGCATTGGCTACAAACCTTCTTGTATAAAGACCTACATTCACAACTTATTGCCAGAGGTAATACAGGAATTTGCTGCTGGCATATTTTTCTGATGAAATGAGTTATTATAGAGCTGGATTGGATGGAAAGTCAGGAGATCTAGATTAAATCCTACATCTGCTACCTATTCCTGCACAGCTGTGTGCTGACTGCTCAAAATCTCAGTGCCTTGCCTTCCATTCTCTCAAATAGGGTTGCTGATATTTCTTTTCCTCTCTGATTCTAACTATCTTGTTTCCTTAGAACATAAAACTCTGAGTGCAAAGGCTGCTTCTCATGTATCAGTTCAATACTTAACATCAGATGTGCCAGCCTTAGTAGGATAAATAAAGGATAAGATAAATAAAGTGACAACACAGTGAGTTGGGCTGGTCTTTTAAGGTGTGGCGCTTTTAATATCTGTCACTGCTTCTCTCAGTAGATGCTGGAAAGACCTGTGGCATTAAAAGATGCATCTGGCACCCTATCTTCCTTTATTCTGAATGTCTTCAACTCTAGAGCTCTTTTCTCAATAAACTGTGAATTGGAGGGAAGGATAGGAAAGGAAGAAAGGAAAGAAGGAGAATCTATTGAAGGTTAAAATATTTCATGCTAATGTTTGCATTCATTCTGGAGTTCATCCAGTCACAAACTATCGCTCTTCAATTCAGTCCTGCAGTTCTATTTCACTGTGGTTAGACAGTGGATCAATTTATAGGCTCTTTTGTCCATTGTCTGTTTTTCTTCCTTTCTCTACATAATTAAGCATCTGAAAAACTTTTCTCCTATTAACTTGGTGATTCACAAGAGCAGAAAATGTAAGGAAAAGCTCCAGATAACACAGTTATCTTCATTTTGACCTCACATTCAGAGGGATCTGGAGATACTGACAGCCTGATGCTTCAAAGGATCAGGCCCATAAAATGCTCAGTAGTTTGCATTTATGCAACAGAAGTTACATCCTGAGATAGCTAATCTACTGTATTCCCCATGGAGACATCCCAGCATCAGCTACGTTTGCTATCTCTATTCCTGTTTAAAGGTGTCAGCCTAAATTCAAGCAGCTGTCAGCTACCTAGTGGGTTTGGCTCTTTTCTAGTAGATAATTGTGCAGACACCATTGATTGGGGGTATAGGCCACTTGCACAGTCTTTGCTTTGCAGGAAAACAAAGAGGAAGAAAGAGAGGAAAATAAACCCATTCATTATATATAAGCCAGACCTAACAAATATAACCTCAAGGCTATTTGTTAAATTAGCTAAGTGTACATGCTTAATGTGCAGATTATTTTCCATATCTTGATTATGCTATCACCAAGATGTGCAGCAGAAACAGAAATGAGAAGTAAGCATTTTTTTTTTCAAACTTGTTTCTGATTCCAGTTAGTTTGTTTTATAAATAATGTTCTGATGAGACCAAAACCTTTCAGAGGAAATCAGATTCATAAAGTTTGATGGACAGAAGGGAGCATTAGTCTGACCTCTGTAAATCACAGGCCATTACATTTCATCCAGTTAACCCTGTATTGAGCTCAATAATGTGTGTTAATGCCCGGTCACAGCAACCATTCCAGAAATATAGCTAGTAATACTTTCAAAATTGGAAAATGAGAAGTGTGCAACATAATTAGTGGAGAGTTAAAAGAAATTTAGACTTGTTTCTGAAACCTTCTAGGCCAAATTAAGATATAAGATTAATTGGTGATTTTTTTTATTTTTTTTTCGCTGTTAGTGTAGATGTGTGAGTCATATTCTCCTTTACCATGTCACATGAAATACTGTTCTGTATTGAAAAATGGGTTTTAAAAGAATAACTTTAGTCAACTGTGTGATACTGGGAAAGTGCCTAACTTCTTCAGATTTCAGTAGTAATACCCGTGTGTTACCGAGCACTGAAAGTGACTTTATGTACCCAGACCGTGGTAGACTCATTCCTGCAAAGCAGTGGACACCCTTTCTAAATCAGCTGATACTCCGTGTGATGTCACGCTTCCCACAGCAGTGAATGGGCAGTCAAACACACCTGGCTCACTCTGAAGAGTTAAATACAATAATACTGAATCAGATAAGGCAGTGATCTAGATGGTGACTCGAATAGTGGTTCTGTTACATAGCTCCAACTCACCAACAAGATTCACCTATATTTGCCTCCCCTCACTTTTATAAGTGCTGACTTCTTACTATTCTTTCTTCTGCAGGGGCCCCTAGCTTGTGCTAGCAGTACTACAACCTCTGTGATTTCCCACTGCCATCTCTCATTTTTCCCACAGATGGATGTTTCTGATGTACGTTTATCAATACCCAGACATCTAATATCAGAGTGTGGTATTTGTTTGCTTCTAGAAAGGTTCAGAAGACTTTTTTCTAGATGTACAAAAGACTTTAGTAAACTGAATTTTCCTACCCTTAAAGCCATCTAAGACAAAAGAAAAAGGTAAAACAAGATAAAATGATCTGAGAATGATATTCCTCTCTTCCCCCATCCCAGTCCTTTTTTATTCCTCCCAGAGAGGAACATGGGCATTTGTTTTGGTACACACAGTCTTTTTGCAAATCAGACTGATTGCAGATTGAGCTTTGTGTGCAACCACTTTGATTTGAAAGAAACTACATTTTCCAAAATAAAGCAAGGAGAGCTGAGAAAGGAGAGGCACAGCTGTATGAATCTACATGTCCCAGCAGTGGGTGCGGGTATTTTTCCTCCTTCAAGATACTTGATTCTTGGCTTTTATGCCCTCAGCAGTTTCCTAATTATTTCTTTTTAAAAGTAGGGGCAACTCAGGGAATTTCTACCTTATAGTAGCTGACTCTGCCTAGGAAAAAAAAAAAAAAAAAGAATATTTTTTGTCTCTGGAATTTTGTCTATGAATCATTTCAGTGACCATATTTCTGTTCATACATGTTTAATGCGGAATTAAAAAAAAAATAAAATTCCTGGTGCAGAGAGTGTTTGAACTAGTTTGTGGCATCAGAAAGGACACATACACAGAAAGAAATACACTTTTTTATTCTCTAAACTATCCTTTTAAACCTATAGGCAATTGGCACCTAGGTCTCTTGAGAATGGTGCCCCACCTTGGCGGTGGGCATAGTGCCATCCTAGCAGATGGGCATGAGTGCTGGCATGTTGAGAATCGGTATGTGCATCACGTTTGAGTACAATAGGTCAGCATCTCATCCAAGTACGTGGGAATAAGAGTGTATGTGCTGAGCTTCTGTGCCAATGGTTAAAGGAATATATCGTCATTAATATAAAAGAGTTTTGTTTTTTTTTTTAATTAAGCCATGCTATAGATACCTGGGAACACCATTTCTTCCACAATGCTGTGATTACTGAATCATTAATGGAAGGAAAAATACATTTGCATACATGCATGTGGCCAAGCCAGGGAGACACCATCTTGTTTCAACAAAGATGCATTTTTGTCCTATCTGGTTTCCTGGCTGAATGGTTCGTCTAGGTACAAAAGCCAGATCCACAGAAGCCAGTGTATAATTTCATCTGAATAGAGCCCTAAGAGCAGTACAGTATTTGGCATGAAATTTGTAATAGAGCCCTTAAATGGGCTTTCCCATCCTGGAACCAATGGAAGCTAATTTTGACTCAGAAAAAAAAAAAAAACCACACCTTGCTGAAAAAACAGAACAGACTTTTTCAAGCTCCCTTTTCTAACCACATGTGGAAAGTTACAGAATAGTAGGCACCCTGTGGACTCTCTATAGTATATTCTACCAAACTGTCAAAACGCTTTCCAAGCAGTATGGAGACTCAGGGCATTTGGACTGATTGGATTGTCTTATCACAACCTCTTTCACTATAAAATGTGGACAGCAAGTAAGATTGTCATTGTCAGTCAATGGTTTCTCTATTAGAGAGCATATACTAACAGAAAGTCAACAGTAGTTGCTTCTCTAGAGAAATGATGACGACTCAGACTTATTGATGTTCTTTGGTCTTATGCATTTGAAAATATATCACAAGATGCACTGTAATTCATCAAATGTCTTCTTTATGTCATTGAATATTTGGTTTGTGTTTCACAATGTCACTCCTACTGGAAAAGTAGACAGTTTGGCCCAAATGAAATAAATAAATACTCCTGCTGTCATCAGTTTTAAGTAGAGCTATAGAAGATACATACATATATATATATATATATATATATTTTTTTTCCTGGATGGTGCACAACGACCCTATTTTTTTTTAGCTCATGTGTGTAATCATGTCATGACATTTTTAAACCAGCTTTATGACACAGTCATGAAAAACAATTCCAAATTTTGTTCACTGCCTTTCTAGTTGTTCTTGAGAATATGAGAGACTGATTATAACGAATCACTGAACAAGTGATGTGGAAGAACTAAAGTCATATTTCAGGGTTAACTTTTCTTGAAATGATCGAAGTCTTATTTGTTTGTTTGTTTATTTGTTTGTTTTCTATACCTCAGCTGAAAACAGATAAATGCAGAGGAAGAACTCAAGTCTATGTCCAACATTTGAGCCACAAGAATCTGAGCTCTGTGAATACAGACCTGTTCCTTGGAGGCAGCTCTGTTAATGAAGATTATAAAAATATTTGGGGTTTAGAAGAAGTCTATTCTGAATTAAAGCCAATAATATTCAGGTCTCATAACAGCATGACAATTAAATTTTACATAGGTAAAATGCCCTTATATCTTCAGAAGATCACTGAATTTTAATGATGTGAATTTTAAATCTTTCTGTGAGAGTTCAGTAGATAATTTAAGTTGTTCTCATCATACTTTTAAAAATCTCCCCAATATCCTCGCTAGTAGCCTACAATACATTTATCAACAATAACTAATTGGAGCAAAGAAAAACTAGTCCTACCTTGTCTGCTTATGGCATTAGGAAACGCAGTTCCTAAGTGGTCTCCCATATCTCAGAAAAGAAAGGAAAGAAAAAGACAACATGGGAGACTGGTCTTCATTAACCTCGATCATCTGTATGGTCTCACATTTTCATGAATAAAAGCTGGAGAGAGGTTCACAATGTAGGAGATGAAATTTCTGAGTTTCTGATCATGCCTGCATTTAATGGCAGGGAAATAATAATGTAGAAGAAAAAATCACATTTTTATGAAAAACAAACAAACGAAAGAACAAACAAAAAACACAAACATTTACAGTCTGTAGTATTATTATATATAATAATATATGCATACAGTGTATGACAATATATACTGCTATAATATAATAGTATAGTAATACAATAATATAATGTATACTACCATATAATAATTATAATGCTATCCCATATTAAATGTTTTATATTAAAACTTTTGAAACTAACAAAGACTTAGTGATTCAGAACTATAATATAACAGTGAAACTTGAAATATCTGTTGAGAAGCTGAGAAGAGAATGTCTTTTTGTGTGTTAATTATGCATTGGGCAGATTAGCAGAATGAAAATTAACAAGCTTTTACTGTATCATTTACTTAAGTCTTTGTATTTCAGACTTTACTGAAGTGAAGAGCTCCATCTGGCCCTTACAGTTTTAGTAGCACTAACCATGCAATAATTGATTCTTCTTCCCCCCCCCTTTTTTTTTTCTTAAGGAAAAAAGAACTAAAAAACAGTTAGAATTATCACTATATTGGATGATATCATTGGTTCATAGCCCTTTAGAAGATCACTGAATCTTAATTAATTTTAAATTATTATAATTGGTATATTATTACAATTTTTAAAACTCTCTGCACTAGTTCAATACACAGCTTGAGTTGTTTTCTTCCCAGTTTTGAAGACCTTCCAAATGACCTTGCAAATAATTGTTTTATTAAATAAAATAACCAAATAGAGCAAGAGATGGCTAGTTCTACATTGTCTGTCTGTAAGAAAGATGTCTCTGTCTGGCCCTGTGTGTCTTGAAAAAGGAAAGGAGAAGGGAAGTTCATATGAGCCAGCAATGTGTCCCTGCGGCAAAGAAGGCCAATGATGTCCTGGGGTGCATTCAGAATAGTGTTGCCAGCAGGTTGAGGAAAGTGATCCTCCCCCTCTACTCAGCCCTGGAGTACTGTGTCCAGTTCTGGGCTCCCCAGTACAACAGAGGTATGGAACTCCTGGAGAGAGTCCAGTGGAGGACTATGAAGATGATTAGGAGACTGGAGCATCTCTTTATGAGAAAAGGCTGAGCGAGCTGGACCTGCTTAGCTTGGAGAAGGGAAGGCTGAGAGGGGATCTTATCAATGTATAAAAATATCTTAAGGGAGGGTTTCAAGAGGATGGGACCAGACTCTTTTTGGTGGTGCCCAGTGACAAGGACAAGAGGCAATGGGCACAAAATAAAATACAGGATGTTCCATCTCCATATGAGGAAAAACGTCTTTACTATGAGCTTGACAGAGTACTGGTACAGGTTGCCCAGCGAAGTTCTGTAGTCTACTTCTCTGGAGATATTCAAAACCTGACTGGTTATGATCTTGTGCAACGTGCTCTAGGTGATCCTGCTTGAGCAGCAGGGTTGGACTAGAAGATCTCCAGAGGTCCCTTCCAACCTCAGCTATTCTGTAATTTGGTAATATGAATAGAACTTCCTCAAAAATAATGGTAGCGGCTGGAAAAATAAGACCAGATCTAACAGACCTCACTTCTTTAGTGTCCACAACAGGATGGCGGGGGAAAACATCTCTCTTCTTGACAATGAGGTGAGAAGACTCTTCACATTTTCCTCGTCTCTTGGAGATAGGGTCAGGAGATATAATCCAAGAAGTTTTAGATTGCAGTTCTCCTCTCTGTTCTTTCCTCAGCTACTGCTTTGCCTAAAACAGACACATTGGAAAAACACTTTGAAAATTGTCAGAATGGTAGAATTTACACCTAGAATGGCATTGTGGAACAGAACTGCTTTTTTTACAGGATAACAATGAGGACCCTGGAGCTTCTGAGTCAGGAAGTACCATCCATGAAAGCAACTGTGTTGGTGCTACTCTCTCCATTAGCAGAGAAAAAATTCAGTCTTGCACCAGTTTTCTATTCATCATTTTATTACTTTGGTAAGAACTTCTGAACTGAGTGAGCCGGGACTTTTTTTACTGCCACTGGTAACCAAAAGAAAGATAAGAAAGTAAAATCATTTTTAAGTTGTTAGTGTAAAACTTGAAATTTTAGCAGATAGGTGGGTTTTATTTATTTTCCTAGAGAAAATTATTATTTGTTACTTCATCTATTAACTTAAGATATATAACATCTCTTCCACATCTGCTTAGCAAACATATAAATTAAGTTCCTATGTTAAGCAGCAATTTGAACATAACGAACAATTTTAATTAAATTTAGCTTTCTCTGAGAGTTACCTATTTTCCGTGCTTCCCCAGCACTGAACACCTTTCCTGCTAGGCATGTCTCCAAAAGATTTGAAACAGCTGGGACAGTGACAAAATAGTAGAGTGCATTTTTGGATAACATAATTTTCTTCATTAGTAAAATATTAATAAGTTAATTAATATATTTGTGTCCTTGGCTAATTAATTCTTTTTTTTTTTTCCAGTGTGTGTGATACCATACAAATCCATACAAATTTCAGCTACATAGCTGACTCTGCCAATGTTTTTTGTCATACTAAGTTCTGTAGATGCTAATATTAATTGCACCCCAGGGCTATCACATTATGCATGAATAGGCACCCAAATGAATGGCACTGTTTGAGAAAGAAAGAAAGAAAGAAAGAAAGAAAGAAAGAAAGAAAGAAAGAAAGAAAGAAAGAAAGAAAGAAAGAAAGAAAGAAAGAAAGAAAGAAAGAAAGAAAGAGAGAGAGAGAGAGAGAAAGAAAGAAAGAAGAAAGAAGAAAGAAAGAAAGAGAGAAAGAGAGAAAGAGAGAAAGAGAGAAAGAAAGAAAAAGAGAAAGAGAGAGAGAGAAAGAGAGAGAGAGAAAGAGAGAGAGAGAGAGAAAGAAAGAAAGAAAAAGAAAGAAAGAAAAAGAAAGAAAGAAAAAGAAAGAAAGAAAGAAAGAAAGAAAGAAAGAAAGAAAGAAAGAAAGAAAGAAAGAAAGAAAGAAAGAAAGAAAGAAAGAAAGAAAGAAAGAAAGAAAGAAAGAAAGAAAGGAGATTTAGATGTGTTCCCAATGACTGCTGCCAGTAACATGATAACTGACATGGTACCCAATTACAGAATTTCTAATAAAGGCTATCAAAGAGTCAGTATTTTTTATCTGTTATGCCTTTCTTACACATATTTTTCTGATTCTGAAAGTTCCTCAGTGGCAAAAAAAAAAAAACAACTTATCTTCAAATTATTTTTCTTCAGAGTAGCTAGGTCAGCATCACGAAAGGTGATCTGTTGTTTTTGTTGTTGTTGTTGTTGTTTTGGTTTTAAATCAGAAATGTTATTACAAAAATAGTCATCCAAGTTTCCCTTTTTCTGTTACTTGGAAGTGAATTAACTAGAGTCTGTGGGGGATTACACAGCTGAGTATGTCTGTTAAAAACTTCAGACTGATACAAAGATACCTTCATGTAGCTTGAAGCAATCTGGCTCAAACACCAGGTAAACTAGCCATGGTAAATTAGCCTCAGCCTATTACAGACTACACTGTTTCCAGTAGCAGAATGAAATACTAACCCAGGGTTTAGTTTTCTAGACCCCATTTGAAACATAGAATTAACCTCAGGTTTAACACTGAGAGCACAATAATAAATAAAATGTAGGCATGCCAATGGCTGTGAAGATACCCCTCACTCTATGAGGGTAAATAAAAGTACACAGACAGATATCCATCCTCCCTGTATAGTTTCTGAAGAAAAGCAGGTGGCTTGCAAGGCAGGGGCAGGGGACTATACTCCTGCAAACTGAGTAGGGAGCCAAGACCTGGGTTCAAGGGTTTGGCTTAAACTTCCAGTTTTATTTCTGATCTTTCAAGATCGAGAGACCAGGCCTTGTCGTGTTACAGGAGGCCTCAGAATTGTCATTCTGGTTAATACAAAATTACTAAGAAATCTGCGCTTTCTCACAGCACAGCACATTGTTTGCATAACAGTTCTGCTTGTAAGGCACTAAAATAGCGGTTCAGTTCCTTCAACAGTCTTTGGTATGTGTGTGTGTATGCATGTGTGTTCAGATATACATCTTCACCTCCAGAAGCAAGACTCTAGGAGAGTCCCAAAGGCAGTGGGACTCCCTGCAGCATCCATGCTGCCCCACTGGGAACAGGCAGACACTCAGTAACCACAGAGCTGGATGAGCATCCCAGTTTGTAAGGCAGTGGTGTTCCTCAGTGGTCTCTGACAACGCCTATCTGAGCAGAAGTGGAGGGCCTGATTTCAGGGTCATGTCTCACTTGTCTGTTTGTTTGTTATTTACTCAGACCATTGAATGTATCAAGGCATAAACAGTCCAGTAAACACAGATAAAAATCCAGATCTAGCACACACCATGCCAGTGTCCTCAATCAATAAGCTAAAGATTTGCTGTCTCACTTATCTGTTTTCATTCTGGCCATCAGAGTCAGGCAGTGATGGAAAGCAGACTCTCTGACTCCCTCTTTTGAATTTAGATATCTATGTTTTATCAGACTGACTGGCCTTGTCTGTAAAAATGTCATTAGTTGTCCCTATTCATCGGGAAGCTATGATTTCCCTGTATGCCAATGATGCAAAACAGAATTCCTGAGAATTCAGTCTGGTTGATGATGGCTAGTAGAAGACCTCCAGGAGCAATTTTAACTTCCAAGTGCAAGGTCATTTATGTGGAAAGAGTGAGGAATCAAAATCCACTGCACTACTGGTGTTAATGTTTCTACTTTATTGTGGTATTTAGTCAAGTCACCACGTCTGTTTTATTTCATATATACTTTGTCTAAAGAAAACTATTCTTTCTCAAGTACTTTTACAGTATTTTATTTATTCCTTCCTCATAAATACATTAACTTTATAATAAAGACTGTAATACAAAGAAGTGAGGGCAGCAAACTGAATTGCCTACTGTATTATAGGCCTGATTTTGATCTCATCTGATTAGTATATATCAGAAGCAACTCCTTGGAAGTCCAGGAAGTTACGCTGGCATAAAACTGATGCAAGGCCACTGGCTGTAGATTTCTTACACATGAAATTACAGTTTTGATCCTCTGCCTAGTTCCATAAGTGCTGTGTATTAAGGAGAGGGTAGAAATTTATGAAGTCAGTGGCTGCCTTGTAAAAACAGTTCAGTTCTCAGGGTAATAACAAGCTGACACCATCCAATAATAAAGATAAAATTTCCCTGTATCTTAATGTCCTCTCCCTGAGCCCTTTGAAAAGAGTCACATTTTATCAAATCCAAGATAATTAACAAATCTAGGTGAAGGAAAAGAGCATGACCCAGGGCTAGAAGCTGTTGTTACTATTCATGCTATTGCTAGTGCCAGGCACCTCTAATCCCCCAAGTGGAGTTCCAAAACCTGACATAGATGCCTAATCTGTCAGTGTCATTTAGGTGGAAAGTTAGGCACCTACAAAAAATGTCCCCCAAAGCTTCATATGGTGAAGAAAAGGTTCCTAAGAGGCTGAGAATATCCTATGTCTAGCTAATAGGAAATGCCAATCATGTCTGCAATCCCTTCTCTCCCGTGGAATTTCAGTTCCCAGGTCAGGGCTTTGAAAATACAGACACCCCCCTTCCACTTGGGACTCTAAGCCTGAAATCCTCTCCTTAGCAATTGCTCTTTGAGCAGACTTCATTGCTTTATTTCAAAAATAAATCCAAAGGAGGAACCACATGTAATAGCTTAGCGGTTAGAGGCACTCCCCTAGGAGAGTGGAGAGGGACCGTGCTCTCCTCAGCCTGAGGGGGCATCAAATTAGCAGCTCCAGGAGCTGCTCCAGCCACCAGGCCCAAGGGGTCGTGCTTCCTCCCACCTCCCTTGATGTTGTGCACAGCTGAGCAGCATGAGGCTGAGGGCAAAACAAACACAGCTTTTGAGGCCAACGCTGAACAGCAGATTGTTTAGTTTGGCTCTAACCAACAAAGGGGTGGCTGGCCACAAGTTGTCCTACCTTCTTGTTTTGACTTCTTCAAAAGGAGAATATATAATACAACATCACTGTCTACCTGTTATACAGCAGCAAGGGACCCTGTAGTTATATTTCTTACAGCAAAAGTCAAACCTGATTCATCTAGTAGCATGGTAAAGGAAAATGTGGAAATAGTAACATCTCCAAAACTGACAGATAACGTCTGAACAGTAGCACCTAGATGCTGCTACTGTTTACCGTGTCATTACTGTCTTCTTTCTAATGTTGACCATTCTTATTGCTTTTCATGATTATTTACACACTTTCACCTCCTCAGTTTTGTGAGAGTTCTCTTAAGGTGAATTGGCACCTGTAATATTTCTCATTCACAATGCTTAAATATAGAGGCACAATAATGTGCCATTATGCTGTAAAATAATTTACATATTATTCAGCAACAAAAATGAACCAAACTAGCTAGGAGAACAAACCTCACTGGATTGTGAATAACAACATCTAGTGGTTTGCAATTAAATTGTTATTAGTGCTTTAAAAACAAGAGGTAGCAATCTGTTAAGAATTCCTCCTATACTTCTTTTTATTTATGTTTTATACCTGAGCACTCCAAAGACCAATCTAACAACATTTCATCACATTCTCTATATTCATTCACTATGCATTATGTCACATCAAAGGTCAGAATAACTTTTTTTCTACTCAAGAACAGTAGATTCTAATATAAAATATCTGTTCAAAGAAAAACCAGATAATTAGTGGATAGGATAAGCAGGAGATTTTGTCTCCAGAGAATTCACTCCTCACAGATCTCTAATTAAACCAGAAGAAATTGCATGATGTGCATATGCTGTTAAGTGTTAGCACAAGTAAACCTTGAAGTAGGCTGGTACAAAGTGATGTAGGATATTTTATTTGCTTGTTTCTCAACACTTCATACAGACAAGACCTCTACTTTAACTACAGCTGCTAATCAGCTTGTCTGGTAACAAGATGTTTTTTTGTTGGCATTATTCATAATTATTCATATTGCCTTCATATTTAGGAGACCTATTTACAAACTGAGGCTAGGCTACTTTTGCCAAAAATACAGTTCTAGCTTAAGAAGGATTACAATTTAAGGACATGTCAACACTGCACATAAGACAAAGAAGACTGCTCATGACCATACCATTCCAATTATAGTTATTTCAGATATTTTATCTCTATTCTGCAGCTAGCTTTGTTTATATTATGTATCATACACCATTGTGTATGATAAGAGACAACAGATGCATACAGATATATGAGGGAATACCAGGGGAAAAAAAAAAGAGAGAGAGAGAGAAGAGAGAGAGAATATTTGTCACTAAGACTGATAGGGGTCAAAGCCCATTCACATTTTAAGTGTTGTCAGCTGTTTGCTAAGATTTATGGCTCCCCCCAAAAAAAGGTTTCTAAGGAGGAAGAGAAGGAATGATGATAAAATAGTTGTGCATCTAGTTACAGGGAGGTTTTCCACAGCAAGAAGAGCAGGGAGAGAGAAAGCACAAAGGTGACTGAAGATACAAAAAGAGAATAGAGAAGAAGTCATTACTGACTGCTCAGATGTGAATAGGAAGGATATGGAGGAGCAGAAAGAGCCTCTGGAGAACCTCAAGGGTGAAGGCAAGCTGTGCAATGACACAAAAAACATGGGAAAGGAAGCAAAGAAAAGAGCAATTTGATCAAAGAAATGAGTTAAGAAAATGAACTTAATAGCATTTTACATGAAGTGAGACCAGACTGTCTTGTGAAATTTTGGCTAAGACATGTTATCATTAAAGTCTTGGATGACTAGTACTTGCTATGCAAATGTGAGGACTGAGCAACATTCAGGGATATTATCTGCAACTTGTCTAGGATAGTTGAACTTTCCCACTCCATGTCATTGTTTTAGGTTACTAAGTATCCACAGGAATTAGGTCCACAGGGATCTTAGTCGTATATAAATCCAGTGGCCTAAGCAACTCATACAGACAGAAAAGTGAGATTGACAGTTTAGGAAGATAATTTGTCTTCCCTGCTAAGAGACCTAATGTGAATCTCATTTCTGCTAATAGACACAATCAAAATCTTTCTAAGCACATTTTCAAAAGACTGTGTTGGGTTACATTTTTTTTATTCCATTTTTTTAATGCACTGTCTCTGTTACATCCAGGCTTCCTGTCTCTTCCTGTTCTCTAAAGGTTATGAAGTTAATTTATCAAAGTGGTTTTAAACATGAAGTGGTAATGAATATTTACACATGCTATGTCTCTCTTTGATGACATAAAGTGTGAGGATTTATTAAACAATTTTCCAATTAAAGATAGTCTGCAAAGAACAACAAAAAATAAATAAATAAAATAAACCATCAGTGGGAAGGGAACATCAGGACACTTGGAGATATTAAAAGCTTATGAATTTAAGGAGTATTGACCTGCATACTCCTAAAAAAATCAACACTTTTCCCCCCCCCCCCCCCCCCCAGATACTGTAAACTTCTGTAATTACATGCCTTTTCTGTAGGTCTTGGTGGGTTTGTTTCCTGTGGCGCAAATTTCAAAGGATGCTTCTAGCTAAACTTCTGCTATAACCTCTGGCTGTTTTGTAATGCAAAAAAATACACTTTCCTGCTGACCTATGTTATATTTTGCAACAGGAGAAGAAGCATGTATGAGAGGGATGGTGTTTTGTTTTGGTGGTGGTGGTCATGTCTAGAGATGTCAAGAGCTGAACAAATAGTTTAAGTTCAAAAGAACATTTTTACTGGCCACTCAAAATCTGGGAAATGGTACTGTGAAGTCCTAGATTATTTTTGTTTTTCAATGAACCAAATATTTGCATACACACAAACATATAGGACTGGAGTCATCCCAGTTCTTATAAGGGAACCTGAGTAGTGTCAATATTCCTGTAAATGAGGGGACAACTTCACAGAACCATTATCAAGTTGAAGAGTTTGCCCCATCTTTTCCTACCCTTATTCCATATATTTTAAACATGAAAGGACTGTTGTTTCCTGTTTACTATAGCATTCACTTCATCTGTCGGTAGGAATATGGTGAGTGGGAGGGGGGTTCCATGATACTTCTTTTTAGCTCTAAATTGTGCTCATGTTCAAGAAATTTTCCAACCTATACAAGTTGTCAGATATACCCAGAGCTGAAGTATTTCTGTAACACTTTAACAAATGGTGAAAAAATATATATTTTTTTGTCCTCTTATATATCCAACACTATTCTTACTACTAAAAGGCTGAGAATGCTAATTCACAACCCTGAGTCATTGAAATAATTCAAGCAAGTACAATGAAAATTACGTATTTTTCAAACATCACTAACAAATACATACCGATGTTGAAATGCATCTAAATGCTTTAATTTCTGAAAAAGAAAAATACTTAATATTCAGATATGGTAAGCAGCAAATATTATCAGACTAGGTCCAAAAAATCCAACATGACTGTAGGCATTTTAAGCTAAAAAAAAAAGTGTGTTACGTCTTATGGCACCCTCTTGCTGATGGTTAAGCTACCACTCATCTATGAAGGTATAAAAATATACATTATACATAGCTGACAAGTTATTAGGCATTGCCAAGTTATTGCATATTGTTGCTCTATTTCAGCCCCCAGTAAAGCAGCATTATAGTTTTTTATGCTTCAATATCAATTTCAAGACATACTGTCTTCTCAAAAAATGATATGACAGGTCAAAAAAAAAAGTCAAGATCAAATGTCTAATAACTGGAGCAAGAAGTTTCTTCAGTAAAATGAATACCACCATTGTTTTTTCTAAAATTTGGTGGGTTTTCTTTTCTTTTATTTCATCCTCTTGTTTTTAGTTACGAAAGGCAGAATCTCAGTGTCAGCTTCGCACATATTTGTCCGAAGCTGATGCAAATGAAACTAGTTAATAGCTTTGGATAAAGGAAATAGATCTTGACAAACAAGTTGTTTTGTCAACTGTGTGACAAAAACACCGTGACTGATATATATTCACAACTGGGTTTATACCTAGATGCACTTTTCTCCTGAAGTGCAAGTGATAGAGCACGAAATGAGTTTACATTTCTTAAAGAATAATTTGTAGCCAAATGAACAATTCATGTGAGTTTACCTTCTAAAACATGAGTGTAGTATCAGACATTTGGCTTAGTCTGGTCAAAAGAAGTAATATACTTTCTACTATTCTTGTCATTGAGAAGCCAGTTGTCAGCCTGTATTTATATTAATGTAGATGCTAATGCATGGATCATAGCATGTATTTCTGAATTCAGAAATCTCATATTGAACAGGGTTGTGCACTGCAGTAGTTTGAATACAGGAAAATACATGTGATGTGGTCAGAACTGTGATTCAGACCACATCATTTTGATGTTTCAGACTGAGCATGTCCAGTCTGATGAAATCTCAACTAGGGCTTGTAGGCTGGTATGTAGTAATAGAGATTGCTAGCATTTTGTATCCGGCAACCCTCTGAAAACTGTTACATGACAGATTTTAAGCTCTGGAATAATTTGAGGTTGCATTTGCCACTGCAAGTTTCTGTAGTATATTAGGAAGACAGATGGGCAACATCTATCTCAATGATATATGGGCGTTGAAATGTTTCACCATCACTTTCTTTAATAAAATGCCTTTAATACAATAATAAACTTACAAAATAAACATTACTTAAAATTATTTATTTAATTAAATCTGAAATTGGTATATTAGTAAAATTGTGATTAAAGCAGAGTATAGCTGCTGGAATATACTTCATAGTTTTTTGTTTGTTTTTTTTTTTTTTTTATATATATATAAATATTAAACAAATAGGAATGATAACATTTGAGGAAAAAAAAAAGTTTGAAAAGGGATTACCTACAATTTCTGGCATTTTAGAAATTATCTCTAGTAATTATGTCACAATCTCACAGGTTCTCCATGGAGACCCTAACTGCCAGTAGAAAGACAAATACATAGCAGATAATATTAGTCTAAATTAAAACCACTGTCATTGTAATTGAAGGAAATGTGAACATAGGCAAATTCAACTCCCTGAAATTTAGAGCCATCACCTATTCAAGTCAATGGGTCATAATTGCAATGGATAATGAAATTTTAAAAAGCAGCAGAGAAAAAGATTATACAGTTAAAGGTTTAAATCCAAACAGATATATAGAATAAGTCTAATCTCACACCATCCCATCTCCCCCTACCAACTCTAACTCTTGTAATAGGTTCTCCTAGATGCGTATACTCACTTTGCGCTGCCTTTGCTGCCAATATCTTAGCAGCCTGATGGTCTTTGTAGACCTCCCCCATATCCTGCAGGCACCCCAGTTCAGGCCAGTCTATAGCAATTGCTGACATGATGCAATTCCAGTAGTTTCCAAAGGGAAGCTGACATCCAAAACATTTTAAAGGAACTGAAGGACAATTTCATTTCACTGCCAGGACTGCTTCTTGTACATAGAGGTACAAGGCTGCTGTAAATGCACCCCTTTCCACTCTCACTTTAAGAGAAAAAAAAAATTAACAAATATTTCAGTTAACTTTAAACAGATTGTCTGTGAGGCTAGTTACTGAAAAACATTAACAGCTCTAGTAATCACTGTTGTTTAGAAAATACTTTTCATATCTGAAGGAGTACAAACAGGATCAATTTAAAACTTGACCCCAACAGAAAAAACATCAGGCTATGAGACTCCTGCTTGGCCAACCTGAATGCATGAACATGTGATTTAGAGAGAGGGGGTTCCATTTCTTTTCTCAAAATAAGGACCCTTAGCCAGACTAAAGTTGGTATTATGTATGAAGAACAAGACTTCGGTCACTGTGATAAATCTCTAGTTTTGTTACTGATTTTACTGCTTTGCCACAGACCTCCAAGGTGAATGTAGTCAAATTCACAGCCCAAACTGTCTCAGTAGCCTATTTTCAGACCAGGGACTGTGCTTTCTTGCATGTGAAAGAGTAACTCTTTTGCAGCCATGCTGTAGCTCTAGGAGAGCTGGATTAGTTAAGATCTTTAAGATCTCTCATTTACCTTGCAGAAAAAAATAAATTACTCAGGATGCAACTTGAAGGTATTGCAGCTGGACTGCTCCTAATTCTTCCTTTAGAGGTAGCTCATTTTTATCTGCACCATGCTTTATATTTACAGACATTGTTATACAGGCTGGGGAAAAACATCAGACCTAGCCTTGTGCTTATCTATATACATCTGTTCATGTCTTTCAACATACCTGGAATTAGAGAGTATGGGTCTGACACCTATGCATTTCCATTAGTTCAAAGAGGACTGGCCTCCAACCAACAACAGTGCAGTCAAATTCATTGAGTTCAATAGAAATACCGCTTCTTAGTTCAGTGAATGTAGGGTTAGACTCTCTTATATTCAGATAAGTAATTAACAGGCAAAGAATAAACTGATGCATGTTCCTGAAGGCTTCAAGGAGAAGAATGAGAAAGGAGCATCTTTTACAGTTCAATTATCAAAGGTTAAAAGCTTAAGATATCTGATTACAGGACTTCTAAGCCTCATAGATCTAGGACACACCTGCAAGTTAAGCAATGAGAAGTCTTTTGTTTAATTGATTCTAATTAGACATGAAACATAGAGCTGAGCCAGGTGGTCATTGAACTGTGTCCAGGCTGAAAATCAGAAGTCATGTCTCATTTTACTGTTTTTTGTTTGTTTGTTTGTTTTCCTTCTGCATTTTACTGTCATAATCTGAATTTACCCTTATCTGCAAAAAGGTCTTAGCTCCTCTGCAAACTAACAGATAGATGTTAATATCAGTCTTTCCAAACTCAAACAAAGCAAAATCAATTTTGCTTCCATCATTTGCCAAGCCCACAGACTAATTTTATGTCAGCTTTTTAAGTCATCTGACTTTTTTCCCCGTTGCCCTGTTTGCAACAGTGAAGGGCTCAGCATTCCTTTCTAAAAAGGAAATTTTTCTTCATGCTAGTACAATACCTTGGATCAAGACATCTTCAAATGCTTTATAATCATGCAGTTACCTTGTTTCATGACAAAGGGGATTTGTATGCCTATTCATATAGCTATATTTTATACACATTGTATGTAATTCACGTATGTATATGTATGTAAAACAATACATATAAAAGTATGTATATGTATTATACAATTATACAACTTTAGATGTGGGTGCCAGCTAGACAGATGTAATCTTTCAAAGAAGTTACAGAGCAGGGTAAACGCATGGTTGTAAAATATTTGAACATACATGACTCAAAAATGAAAGTGTTGTCATCATTGTCCCTACTCATGTACAGAAAAAAATATAGCACACAGTAATTTTCTCAAAATCATTTATCAAATCATGAGCACAACTGGGAATAGGAGAACCTCGCCATTAGACACACTATATTTTTACCGAAGTGCTGTACTTTGAGAGATGGAGGGCATTAGAAAGGGGCACTGATACAACAGTATCCAGCATGAACTGCAAGTCTGCTTCTTCCTTTCCCTCATTTCCTCATTTTTTTGGCAGAATCATATTTTTTGAGCTTTTATATTCCCTTTGTAATATAGTGCTTCAAAACAAGTGTGTTGGAAAGTTAAAGTGCAGGAAGATCAATGAAGCTTTTTAAATGGTTTCTAAAAATGTGATAAATCTTTCCTCTAGTTTCTTCTATAATAAGCACAATGTTTAGCAAAGTAGTTAAAGCAATTCTGGGCTCCAGTAAATCTGACTTAAACTGTTCTAGCATTAACATGGGGTGAAACGTTAAAGAATTAGAGGCATATGTCTTAGCAACCTTGAGTCTAGAGCTGAATTATTCACAACCGATGAGCATATGCTAAGACACTCAAGGTATTCAAGGTATTTATTTTTTGTCTGATTAAACTGCAGTTAAGAAAATATATAAATAAAATAGTGGTAGTCTGTGATTCGTAATCAATGTTTATTAAGGTAGCATGGGAGTTTCTAACTGCAAACCAGATACATATAATATTTTCTTAACAGAATGTTAATGCACATTAAAAGCAAACAAAGAAAAAGAAAGAAAACAGAGTTATTATAAGTCAGCAGCAAGGGATTCACTGATCTTCTGGATTACCTGCACTATGTTAATATCACAGTTTTGCAGCTGTTCCAGCTATCTTTCAGTTGCTGCATGCACAGATGATAAATACAGTTAAATTAACACTACTTTTCAAACTATGTCACATGGTTTCTATAACATCAAATCACCTAAATAGGATGAATTTTTTAACATCTATTATGACTGAGCAATGTTAATTAATATTAAATCTATTTCAATAAGTATAAAAACAACGACAACAACAAAAAACCCTGAACATGTTAGATTTAATAGGTACCTGTTGGAAAACTATAATGTTTTTTCTGTGCTTGAAAACATTCATCTGCTTGTTTGTTACTGTGTGAATATGAATATTCTGATGAAACTGGTGTAGCTGTTGCTTTCTGTTGCTCTCTGTTACTCAGTGTTTTCAGAGCCTGGGAACAGATGGCACACCACCTGACTCTGCACACTCTAATGTAAGATTCATTGTGCTTCACAGGAAATCAAAGATCAAGCAACATTGCAGAAGGTGAAGCAGCACCTCAGCAACCAGCAACACAGTATGATACAGTCAAGTGGTGGAGCGAGAATATAGGGAGAGAAGGGGAGAGAGAGAGAGAGAGAATAAAAGCCAGAAAGACTTAGAAGAAAGAAAAAGAAAACTGAAACAAAAACAAAAACAGAAATCAATCTATCATTTTCTTTCTCTTCCCTTTCCCTTTCCTTTTCCCTTACCCTTTCACTTCTTTCCCTTTCCCTTTTTCCCTTTCTTGTTCTCTTTTTATTCTCAAGCCAATACTCAATTCTTTGGGTAAAGGACCAGCTGGTTCCAAAGAAGAAACATTAATCCTTAGGTTGTCAGAAGTTCAGACCTGCCAATCACAAACTAAATGCTTAGAAGCAAGAGTTATTTGATTTGCTTCTTTTCTTCAATTTCAATATAACAAATGCCTGTTAGTAATACTAACATCTTTAAAAATATTTAAAAGTTCATTCAAAATTTCAGATTGTTTTATACAGTTTATACAGAATTACAGTTTTTAGTCACCTGCCTATCTCCACTTGTTAGCTATTCACCTTATATTATCTATTCTTTCCTCCTTTTTATCCAACTTTCTCTGCCTGTATTTAGGTCTGGACCACTAAGAAAATCCAGAATTCATAGGTATGTTGTAACATGCAAAAAAGCCAATCCCTTCCCCAAACTCTAGGCTTTATCAAATCAATAGGGGGAATTAAACATGGGATGAAAGGGCCTTCTTTCAAAACACTCGTCATCCCTAAATCTTCTGGGTGAAAGCTGGGAGCTCTTGTCTTGGGCACTTCCACTAACGTCAAGTGATACAATTTCACATGAAAACTGAGGGGCATCCTGACACACTTACAAGCACATTTTCAGTAACTAAAAACACCTTCTATTCCAGCTGGCATTTTCAGGTACAGAGTATAGCACCAAGCAGAGCACAGACCATCCTTCATATCACTCACTAGAGATGGGTAACTATCTGAAGGGATCATCCCCTACTTTCTCTTTACTCAAATACAGGATTTTGCAAAACTCTATATGTTTAAAGTATGTATACATCTCACCTCCTTGCATCTAGGCCTGATCTGAATCTAAGTGAAGTAAATAGCAAAAAATGCTTTATGCTCATTTGAAGTTCACCAGTATAAGCCATGCAGTAAAATATCCAAGGACTGTGTGTTTGAAATGTGTAAAAATTTCAAGAAAGAAAAGTAAAAACGGCAGGGATCACTTGAAGGGGACACCTGGTAAAGGGTACTCAGCAAAGATCACATGCGCTCAGTCTTCAAACCAAAATTTGTATACCCAACCTGCACCTAGGTATCTAATGTCCATTGAATTCAGAGTGAAGTGGCAGTTAATTGCCTTTTGAGGATATGGACAAGAAGACTATCTATTCAACAGACTTATCAATGGCATCAAGAAATACAAGTAAGGTGGTACTATTACAGAACCGCGACACTAAAAAGAAGATCAGGCATCACACTGCAGAAAGACTACAACAGCCATGACTCCACTGCCTCTTTTGCTTATGTTCAGTCTCAAGAAAACCAGGCTTATACCTGTTGAATGTATGAGTTGTTATTTCTGAAGGGGAGGGATCTCCAAGAAGCACAAGTCCCCACTGCATCCTCTTAATCCTTGAGAAATCACAAGATGTTTCCAATTTTCCATAGCCTGTTTTGCTAGCTCTTCCCTTCTGCCCTTCTGGCAGAACTGTCCTGCTCTTTCAGGTCCGTGCTCATCATTCTTGGCACAACCAAGGAAGCAGGTGAGATTTAATTCCATTTACGAACCCTTAAGACAGGTCTACCTAGGATCTACAGTCATATGAAAAAGTACATAGCTAAAGAAAATAATTATTTTCCAACAGGGAGGAAATATATGTGAAGCTCAGTACATTGCAGTATCACACAAGCAGAAAGCATGCCAATCCTCTCAGAGACAGTTTAATACATCACAGAAAACAATGCACAAAACAACATACCATGTGTTTCACCATGCTGCATGGAGAACTGATGAGATGACCAAATTTATACTCTTCTATGGCATTCACTTTTGAAGCAGTCTGCTTGCCCCTACACATATGCTTTCTGGTTGAATATTTCAGCTTTATGCTCCAACTTTTTACAGTTATAAAAGTCCCTATGTTTACTGGAAGGATGCATAAAGTGGTGCCAACTGTAGCAGTGAAACACTTGTGCAGTACTGAGCACAGCTGATGTGCCATCAACTCCAGTTCACTGCAGGTAGGTTGTGTCTGAGAGTTTCACAATCATGTAGTTAGAGATTAGTGTAATTATTCTACCTGATTTCCTTATATGAATAATGTGATATATAGTTCCTTTGGTTGGGCACATAGTGAACAACAGTTTGGATAATTAAGCCTCAGGATTCATAAAGTAGCTGGAAATACAGGGGAATGTGAAGATAGTTGTGCTATCAGTATGATAATTATAATAAGAAATGTCATTGGTTTCATTTCTTCAAAATGCCTTTGTCCCGACACATAGCAATGATAATGGAAGTTAAAATGACACAAATTTTATTTTTATTACCAGTTTTTGGATGAAATCTTCACATACAAGGCACAGCTTTAAGCAAATGATTATCTGCAGATGGGTTATAGCTCTTTAACATAAAGTAACAAAAACAATATTTCTTTTGCCGCAAAAACGGCAGGCTTGGCACTCTGCATGTAGAATCAATTTCATATTACCAGTATACATTACCAATTATAGTGTAAGCTTTTCAAGTAATGTTTCACAAACTCCAGCCCACGTAGGACTCTACCCTGAAAAGTGAATTGTTTGAAATAATGATGTTTCTATAAAAAAATAGCAAATGAAAAACAGTTTGAAATATACATGGCACAAGGGAAGAAATTTAAATTTCTTCTGATAAAATCCAAAACAACTGAAACAGCAAATTCACCAGTCACTTCAATATAATTAATTTTTATATTCTTATAAAGTTTGCTTATTTACATTAATAACATTATTCTGTACTTCTGAAGTCACTATAGTAACTCAGTTCAGAAGTCTTGTAGCTGAACATGACATAGAACAAGAGAAGATACTTTAGTTTCATTTTATCCATGACTTATGAAGAAAAATACTCTTACAACAAAAGCATAAGGATTTAAACCAAAGTAGCTAATCAGTTTGGGAAGGAAAGACTTATCTATCAATATGATCGCCATTGTTATTTATACTGTGTTCTACCTTGCCCTGCAATTACAAACTATTTTTAAAGTTCAGTAAAAATACTTTAGGAATATATGCCTTGCTTAGATGCCAGAGTCACTTTATGGACTGAGAGAAGAATCCACTCTTCATCAACATGTACCAAGCTGAAAACAAGCTACACTGTATCTTTTTCTCTAGTGTTTCAATTCTTCATATTGTGTCAAAAACATGGGACTGTTAAGTCATATCCAAATACAAACTAGAGGGAGTTCTGTCTCCCCCTCATCCCTGCCCTCATCAGGCAGTTCCTCTCCTTCTTTCTCACCTATACTGGTATTTCTGTGATCAATAAATGAGCTAGTTCATGGAACTGAGACAGTAGAAAATCACTTTTTTTTTAGAGTCTGGCTGAAGATAGGCTTGTGGCCTTGGCTTGCTACATACTGCTGTGGAAGAGCACCCTGAGTTATGAGGTAAATTCTTGCTTATGCCAAAGCTTTTAGCCTACCTGTGAATTTCCAGGAATTTACTCTTTGTGTTAGTGTACAGCCTGCTGCTTCAATAACAGATGTAAAGGAGAATAGGAGGAACACTTTCAGAAACACGAAAGTTAAATTTAAAATTATGTGTACTTTGATATTTACCTGTTTTCCAAAAGTAGTTGTCATAGCACCTTGTTTCATTCCATCTACATATCTGAGCTCACACCATTTAGGATGTCTTATGAGTAAGTACACACTCTTTAAACTAGAGTCATTAAAAATCTAGGGGTACTGAAAGACATCAGCAACTTAAATATTGATACCTAGGTCCTGAGTCACCTTTCCAGAATCAACTGAATTTAGAAAGCTGTTGCATATGCCTGTGCTCTTCACCATCAACCTCAGCTTTCAAAAGGAAATTCATTTACTTTTTCCTCTTCTTACGGGGAATATATTTATTACCACTACAAAACAATTTGCACGTATCAGATTTCAAATGAATACAGAGAGGACTGGACTTGTCAGGAAGAAGTTGAGCACTTGTCACAAGCAGGACTATGTATTCAGTCCAGAGTGCTCCTTCTGCATCACCTTTCATTTGTACACATAGCAAAACTGAAGCACAGGGTTAAGGGATTCCACTGGTTTTTTTGTTTGTTATTGTTTTTGTTTTTTTAAATAAACTATACACTGACAATAAGATTTAAAACAACAACAACAAAATAAACAAAACATCACCAACAACAAACCAACAAAAATAACTAGAGGTTCTTTCTTGTCACAGGTATGTAGTAAATATTTCACCTAACCTTGGTGTTAGAGAACTTACTTACTTTGCTTATACATAGGGTGAAGCTATATACATAGGGTGAAGCATAGGGTGAAGCTAACAAACTAGTGAAGAATTTACCATGAGAGGATTTCAGAAGTTTTGATAAGGAATAATAGCTGGTTCTCTTATTCTAAAACTATTATTAGATCATCTTTACAGCACTGCAGCTAAACCCAACATAGGAATGCTGAAGAATGAGTAGATCCCAAAAATGGACTTTGTGTATTCCCCTGAGTCTTCAAACAAACATTTCTTTGGAATAACAATATGAATACTCACCTACAAAAATCTTTCCTGAAAAGAAAAAAAAAATCATTATTGTAATCATGTCTTTCTTTTTAGTAAATAATTTTCAGGAAAATAGCTTAATTGATCAGCCACAACAATGCCTCACTATTATCTTTTGACCCCCCCTGTGGGGTTAAAAATATTGAAAACTGTAGTATTTAACCCCCCTAACGGTCCACTTTCCTTTCCCTATAAAGACTTCCACTTGCCCCCTTCTTTCTCACTATTTTCTTTTCTCTGTCCTCCCAGCTGTCAACTGGTAACTGCTTTTCTTCCACTTTTCCTGGCCTACCCAACTGTTCTGCATGACTTACACAGATCTCCTATCTTCCTTCATACGTACCTCATCATCCACACCTTATTTGTCTTTCTCAGACAAATATTATCTCACTCCAAATATTTGTCTTTCACTCTATCAAGACAAAATAGCCTTTCTGATATCATGGCCAAAAGCAGACAATGACAGCAATGGAACACCACTATTCTCACTCACAGAAGAGGTTGTTCCCTGTAGGTGTCCAGCCCTGCTTCATGTCACCATGCAGGTTACCTCTATAGTCTAGACCAGATCTACTCCTATTGGGCTTTATCAACTCCTTGTAGCCATTGCTTCTTGCTTCCCAAAACACGGAGCGAGCAAAGATTCAGGACTGAATTCAGGACTGAATTCAGGACTGATGTAAAATCATCAGTCCCCAAGGATGTCAGTCCCCAAGGACATTTGCTGCCAGCTAGGATTATCAGTAAGTGGCAATTTCTACCTCCTCCTCGGAGGCTGAGATCCTGAACACTCCTAGTCTTTGTGTTGGCCTTCATACTAAAATGACAAATGAGTGCAACCATACTGCTAGATACTAGGTGGGGCATATAGATCTTTCATGATTTACATAGTCTTTATTGCTTGAACCAGTACAGAGGAAGATGAGGAGTTCAGAAAACTATGCTGTGCATTTTTTAAATATATTTATTAATTTTGCAGACAGTACTGCCTTTCTTCTACATTTTCCCTCCCAGGAAGAAATTATGATAATCAAATATGGGGGATGTCTGCCAGCAACCAGCAAACCAATGTTTTGAGATCCAGCAAAATATACCTAACATAGCTTCATACAAGTGTATATAGATTGAGGACTAAAAACCAGAAGACAATAAACATGGAAGGATAGCCTGTTTCTTTGACTCAAGATTTCTCTACAGACAACCAGGCAGCTCTGCCTTTGTGAAGAAAGGGGGAGGGAAGAGTGAATTTCATCCAGAGGAAACTGATAGCAATTACAATACCAAAAAGTAAAGAAATGAATACCCTCACCTCTTTGAGAAACAGCTTTTTCAGGATATATCCAGATGTGAGATTCTTGCTTCATCTTCTTCTCATTCTGACGTGTTAACAGTTTTTGTAGCTTTCGGCCATTCAAGAGTACAATTGCTCAACAAGAAACTTCTCTTTCATGAACTCCAAGACACAGCAACACTGCAAGCCTGACTTGGGTTCAGATTTCAGACAGACCAAGCTATAGAGAATGGAAATTATAATGAAAGCTTATAGGTCATGACAACTTGCTGTTGTTGTTATTTTACAAGTCATTTTCATACTGTCCTTGGAAGTTATAAACAGAAATATCAACCAAGAAAGCATTTTTTCATCCTGTGGAAATCATGATATAAGTCTTGTCTTTTCTTGTTATGTTGTCAGTCTGTTCTCTGAGAAGAGTGGTGACTTGCCAACTTTGCTTCTTGGAGAATAATGAAGTAAAGCAGCTGAACATCAGAAACAGAGCTCATGATGAGTTTGTCATTTGAGTTTAACAGCAGGGGCCCTGCACTTGGTAATCATTACTACTGCCTAATCTACTGCATGTTTTCTTAGTCAGTAGAGATTAGAGAAATGGTGCTTCAGACACCTATTGGGAATAGAGCTAAAAAAGAATCATGAAAATTATGTGTAAAAATAAGAATGTATAATATACACATGTTAATATTTCTTTGCTGAATGTTGTTGGCCTAGTAAAAATGCTGCTTGCTGCTATGCTGGAGCCCCACCTTTGGGATTTAACTGTAGACATTAACAACAAAACAGAGACTATGGGCTTTTGAGGCTTCTATAAATTTAGAAACTCATTGAGAACACTTGTCCACACAGGGGGAAGTTTTCTAGGTTACGTGCTTGGGATTAGGCTGCATGAGTGCCAACAATGTTAATGGGAGTTATTCTTGCCTCTGAAAATATCAGCCTAACTTTGTAATAAAGTAATTTCCTCCACTATTGGTTTAAACACATCATGCCAAATTTCTGACCTCAGTTACTTATTTGAAATCCAAGGTTGTTTTTTGGATCGGTTTGTAATGAATCAGTGCCTGCAGGCAAGAAAAACAATTGCTCAATAAAATTCAGAGACAACCAGTACATCTAGGACTAATATTGTCTGTTTCTAATACATATTTTTCCACCACTACACTCCATGAATAAACCACCAGTAGGGGACATTACATGCATTATAAATAGAAAGCCTGGGAAATAACTTCACAGACAAAAAAAAAAAAAAAAAAAAAAAAAGCTGACTGAACTGCCAGATGAATGAAACCAATGTTAACCAAGGTTAGTTTCTGGCCCTTTTCCTTGGGGATGGCAGAGCTGTTCGGTGCTACATGCAAGGAGGCTAAAATGACAAATGCCAGCTTTGCACTCCAGAAAGACTGGTATCTCTTGGGACATTGTGGCTTACCACCACGTTGTAGTGAACCAGACACTGGCCCACCACAGCAATCCAAATGGGCTGTGAGAGGCCATTTTGATGGTCTAGCAAAATTCACTAAGATACAGTGGCTCTGACAGATCAGGGAGGAGCCATGTGTCAGTACTTATGGTTGCAAACCTAGGTGAAACCTTGAAACAAAACTATTCATACAGTATAGTGAAAAAGAAAAACTTTTTTTTTTTTTTTTTTCCAGTGATACTACAGGTGAAGCCACTCACTTCTAGTCACTTAAGCATTAAACTTAATTCCATTATGATACTGCAATATAGCAAACAGAGGCAAACCTGGCACATTTTTAGTTCTATGAAACTATCTGCCTGGTTTGTTTATGTCTCATAAAGCCATGTGATATTCTCCCACTCTTTTTGGATTTCTGAAGACACTGTTAGCAGTTGCGATAAGTGCAATTCCACTTCCCAACATGGATAAAAACAATGCTTTAAACTGTTCAGATCACATAAATGTGAGCTGTTTGAACAATCATTCCCATACAGCTAAGAAAGAAATGTTATTTAATATTAAACTTATCTGAAAATGAATGAATTTTATTTAATTTAACTAAATATTTTATAATGCTATAATGATATTTGTAGTTTTGATTTCTGCACTATGACCCTGCAAAAAATGTACTCAATTTTTTGTGACAAGTGCATTTTTCATCAGAATTACCATGTTAACGGAAAATACGTGACAAAATCTAACTTAAATGCTATAAGCATTTTGGGTATGCATAGTGGTGAGCATCCTGGCCTTGGTCCAGTGGAGCACAAACTTAAACATAACTATATTTAACTTTAAACACAAGAACAGTCCAGAATGTATACTACACCTGTATATTGTACAATCCACTCTGGTCTCCAGTTGACTTGACCCTTTCCCATGAGTGGAAATACATTCAGCAGGCCACCACACATCCTGCTTCCGATTAACCAAGAGAACATGTTCAAGTCACAGATACACCCTGATTGTCTGTATATCAGTATTACTCACAAAGACAAAGGATCACTCCTGCATCCCATCCCAACGTGTGGTTAGAAGCTTGCTGACTAAGGCAAATGCTTGGGAAGGAAGAGTGCAGGTTGCACCTCAGAGCAAGTTCACACCATAGTATAACATTTACAATGTAATGGATTTTTTTAACCATTTTTCAACCATTTACCACAACTGTGGTATTGTCCCTCTTGCACTTTGGGGTGTGTTGAGAGAGGTTACCCAGGTGCTCTTGCTTGTAGTTTCCAGGGGGAAAAACAAACAAACAAAAAGACTGTCCTAGTCATAATGCCACAACCAAATCTGCCAGGTAAGAGCAACACAGCTACACAGCAATGGAACAGACACAGAAAAAAAATATATATATATATATATTCACTTGTATGATTTATTTATTTACTTCCAGCAAAAACATACTCAAAAATGTTTACTTTTCCCACCAAGGTGATTTTCAGTCTTTCAGTGTGTGCATCAGTGTGTTTGTGTGTATGTTTGCTATTTCATATCTCTTCCCAAACCTAGAAGTCCATATCAGGAAAAGCTGTGAGACTCATATGAGGCCACCAAAGAGAAGAAATGGTTAAAGGTGTCACACAGATTATTGATCATGCAGGAGAGATTGTTGTGGTGCTCACAGTTGCTGGGAAAAGAAAGAAGTATCTGTATTTATTATGCTGTTCAGCAAAATGTCAATTTGAGAAAATTAGAGAATTGGCAAGAATTAGAGTTAGTAGCAAGTTAGCAATACTAAATTTGTCTGCTGGGAAATTTGCCTTCTGTCAGTTTCCCAACTAAAAACTGTGAAAATACAAGTTGACTAGACTGAGCAAAGAAGAACCAGTATTTCCAAAGGGGGATGTTGCCTTGTATCTGCTGATGAAAGACTAGATCTTTGGTCTTCAGTCTTTTTACAGTATGTTATTTATGGTCTTCTCTCATGTCAGTCCTTTTATCTCATCAGGTTTCACATGAATTATTCACTGAAGCTCTGGCTATATGATTTGATTGCTCTTCTAGAATGTATGTTAAATTTAGTTATGCTGCACTTTTCTCAGTGAAGCCTTATTACTGAAACTCACAGTTTAAGATTCAGTCCCCTCCTCCCACCTTCCAACTGTTTATTTATTTATTTATTTTTATTTATTTTTAACAGGATGCCAAAAACGCAGTGCTAGACAGATCCTCCATTTATACTCTGATGCTGCATTTTCATCTAGGTTTTCACCTCTCAAAAGGTCTCGAATGTCTTGAACTGTGTTCTATTCAAGTGTATTTCTTGTGGGATGCCAGCTGCTTTCCTGGCATTAGGCATGGACGTTGCTGCTAAATTATGCTCTCTAACACGGTTGCTGACATCTTGAATGCAATCTTTATAACCCTGACCCCCCATCTGAATTGAGAGGCATGTTGTGGATTATTCCTGTTCTGGCCCATTCTTTCTTGCTTTCACTTGTATTGTGTTAGATAACTGAACTAATTGCTGTGACTCAAAAATGTCACAACTTCGCATGTAGGGGCTTGCTATCTTCTTCCCAGACAACCAACATCATGAATAATGTTATATCAGCAAGGTTTGGAAATAAGCATGATTTTAAAATATTCTTTCTAACAGTGAAACAAGAGGTTATTTGAAAGATACCTCTTCTATTGTTTGCCTAATGAAAATTTTATATTGGCATATAAACATTTTGTATCTCTTGCTGCCAATCTTTTCAGGACTGCAATCCAAATCTGAAAAATCTGCCCTCTGTGAAATCAAAAAAGACTTTTTGCATAATCACCTACTGAAATGAGGGTGGTCAATAAATTCTGTTTGTGAATCTAATGATTTAGTCAAGTGCCCTCACCCCCTGAGATTAGCTGTGCTCTGCATACCTGAATTCTCCACACAGGCAGAGCTCTGAGCTTCCCTTCTGACCCAAGTGTGGAGAATGTGGCTTTTCATAACACCTTCAGCAAAGAGTGCCTTGGAAGAGTAAAGAATATGACATACAAAGGAAACAAACGATTCATATTAATTGCAGTAATGCTTCAACATTTTGATGAGATTTGAATTTTAATGCTTGGACTACCCAAGATTTGCATTATGAAGAAACATACAATGTTCTTATCAGGAAGGATACCTGCAACTAACTTTCTTTTAAATGATTTAATACAACTTTCTTTTGTTTATAATTCCAGTTTGAAATCAAGAACATCTACAACCCCAAGCATCAATGCTCTTCAATATCTAATTTCACAGTTTTCTTAACACATATCTCATGTTATTTATTATAGTCAGTGTCACCCCAACACCTTTGTCTATTCTTGCTACATTTTAAATGGTTTAGCTGGCAAGACATCAATCATAAATCATGAAACATATTTTAACCTCAAGTAATGTCACTTTAGAAAGAAAACAAGTATTGTATGGACTAATTGGTTACATTACTCACATCTATAAGTGATAAATGCCTGTTCTGGAAAAGAAAAGGCATTTTTTGTTTGTTTGTTTGGTTGGTTGGTTTTTTATGTTGTTTGTTTTTTGTTGTTGTTGTTGTTTTTAAGTTTTGGTATATAGCAATAGACAGAAACAAAAATTTCAGTTTGTTTATGGCCTGGAGCAACACAGCTATTGATAAGTCCTGTACTTTTAATACAGGAAAGGCTCTTCAGAACTAAGCTTCATTGTTCAGAAATATATCCTTTGTTTCATCAAAGGAAAGTATATTTTTCCTGTTATATTTCAATCACTAGGTAAATGGAGAAATTATATAATTTTAGGAAAAACTGAATTCCCTCTTTTAGGGACAAAAAAGCCAGAATCAATGTTTTCATTTACTTAGTGTATTTTAAAGCTTCCCCTCCTGTAAGTTACCATATACAAATGTTTCATCAGTTGATCTTCTCTGAACTTAATTCTGATGCTATAACAAAACAAAGCTATTTTTAAAATATGAACCCATATGTGAATTGATAATGCGATTTTCACTCTCTGGTGTTAAAGAACAACATTACATCAATAACAAACACACGATGAAGAATTATAAGGAAATTAAACATTCGGTTAAAAAGTGCAAAGCAAATATATTTGGGAAAGATGACAATCATTTCTATAATGAAATTTTAATTCAAAATAAAATAGATAATTTTACTTATTCCATCAGCTCAATTGTACTGACCACATTAACCAGGTGATGCTCATTTCATTTTACAGGTAATTTATTGCAACTGCAACACTGACTCTGAGATGGTTCACAAAAATAATTTACCTTAAGTAAACACCATTTGCCACTAATGATGGGGCAAAACAAACTTGCAGAGCATTTATGAACAGTAACATCTCTCTCTTTCAGTACACATTTGCAAACCGATCTCTGTTGTTTGCAGATGAATTAAGCATGGCTTGAAAAATCATTAAAGCCATCTGCTTTGATGAGAAAAAAAACGGCTGTGATCATTTTATTGCACTGACAGAGGCTAGGGACCATTTTACAATATTTTTTAGCATCATTTACCCTAAATTTGACATCCTGTCTAAAAAATGAGCAGTATTACCAGTTCTCATTGTGCCTATTTAGAACTGCATTCACAGAGAAGGCAGCTTACACAGGTGACTCAAGGTATTTGTTTTGCTCGTCTCCAACAGATGGATGAGCCTGTTTTTCAGCCATTAAAATCTGTAGTTACAACAAACTAAATGTTTATGGGTCTTGTGGAAAGCTTAATCTTCTTCTGAAATGATAGGAGCTAATAAGCATAAAAATATCATCAGTGTTTTCATTACAAATTAGTTCCCATGGTCCATTTAAATATATATATATATTTTTTTCCCAAGAATGCTCCACAGTTATTCAAAGTGTAACAAACCAGTAGATTAGTATAGAAGTTTTTTACTATCCAAATACATACTTTTGAGACCAAATCTATCTCATTTATCTAGCAACTTCTAATAACTTTCAGAATCTTAATACTTCCTTTTTTCTAAAGCCTTATTTAAACTGTTTTCAGTAGATTTTGTCTCAAATAGCTTTCAACAGTATTTCTCTGACTGAATTCTACTATGAATGACTCACCTGAAACTCTCTACATTATTCGCAATTACAGCATTCCTCCACCATTAACACTGTCCTAGTCTGTATTTAGCTTTTCTATGACTGAATCTACTATATTTAGCAAACTTAGAAAAAAATGCTGATGATAAAGCGAAATGCCTTCTAACATTAAAGGAGCCATATTATGGTGTTTTTATCAATTACATAAGGAGAGTGGTGGATGCACCACTTAGAAAATGTAACTTTTTCCATTGGTATCCTAAACAGATACCATAGGCCACATAGGGACAGAGATAGGAACTGAGGAAAGAGAACAAAGAAGCAATCTGAGGCACCACAGAAATTCAGGGACAGACAAATGACTTTTTTTGGACCTAAGCTGGAAATCAGAAATACCTGGAAGTCTCTGGTGCTGTCACAGATAAAGGTACAAAGATATATGGCTACAGTTGCCAGCTTCACTCCTTGCACTGTTCCTGCTACAAACTCCTTTTGGTTTAAAGAGTTCTGTTTCTTAACATATTTATGGTGCTAGTCAGATGTCTTTTTGTTGTAACCATTGCACTCATTCCAGTCTTTTTGCACATAATAGACTTCACAGTCTCCTGATCACTCTAGAAAAAACAGGTGCTGAGTATTCCTTTCTGTACATCCATTGTAGTTAAAGAAGCTTGTGGAAGTAACTAAAAAAACTAACAAAGCACAACACAGTGTCAGGACTGATGGTTTTCAGTTTCTCCAGGTGACAATTTCGTTGGTCCAGTTTAAAACCATGTGTTTTTTGTGCCTTTTTTTTTTTTTTTGTGACCATATCACTTCCTCCTGCAGTAGGTAAAAACATTCAAGCTTTTTTTTTTTATTATTATTTCCAATTCTGATCTTCACAGTGTAGTAGAGAACTTCCTTACTATTAGGTCTGAAATTCATTATCTTTTGAATTTTATTCTATACATTACACTGATTAAATTATTTCCAGGAGTATTTTGATCAACTTCCATTTTGATAGTCATCTATCTTTGTGTCATCGTCCTTTGTCAGAATATTTTCATTCTTATGTTAAAGTTATGATTGTAAATACAAACAAGATAACCCAAAGATAATGTATAAAAGAATTCTACTACTAAACACTGTTGATCCTACTGTATAGTCTTTCAACATTCCCATTGCCATCTTTCCTTTCTTTACCTGCCTTAAAAATATTCTAAAAATCTTTATCATCTATGTCTTAATAATTGACAAATGTAGTTTCATAAGTTTTACTGTCTAACTTTTCTGTCTTAATGTACTGCTTTTTGGTGTCCTCGCTGATCACATTTTTAAAGGTTTTGACAACTTCTGATGCAGTCATAATGTATTTATTCAGATGATGATTTGTCCCAACGTAATGGACAACCATATCCTGAAAATATAGTCAGTATTCCCCTGTAGCTGCATGCAAACTGCTGCAAGGTTAGGTGGTTCAGAAAGATATAACAAATAAGGAGTCCTTGTTCATGTGTACCTGCCATTTATTCACTTATGACTCTCCAGTTCTCTTCCCTCCATTCTTAGTAATTTCTAAATATTCTCTAATCTCTACTCCGTCAATAACCCTTCAGCTCTAGTCACAGAACAATCCATTCCTCCTTGTCTTTCTTTCCACTCAGTCTACCTCTTTTCCCATTTGTTTCCCTCTTCAATATTCTCCAGGAAAGTATGCATACTCCTCTATTCATCCCCCACTTGCCAGTCCTCTGCCTTTCTCTTTTGGTCATAACATTCATGTGTTCTATGGATATCAAGAACCAGGTTCTAAAAATCAGACAATATTTTGATAAAAGCTATTACATTTTCAGTACTTCTGGGATGCTTAGGTGCTTTTCCCTCAACCCCCACTGGAGCGATTTCTAGATAAAGTTAGTTTTCATAGGAGGCTGAATAATTAGTTTCTGTGTTTAATAGCAATACACTTCATTTAGGAATATCAGATCAATGCAAAAAGGAATATTTTTCCCATTTTGCAGCCATAGAACTTGAGTACAGAGAAATTAATACCACGGTCATCCCCGTAAAGTAAGTCAGGTAGGATCAGAATGGAAAGACAAGTCTCTGGGCAAAAGAGCATTTTGGGTCATTCATTTTTCCTAGACATCTGTAGCTCATTTGACAAATATTTTACAAAGATTTTAAGCATATTTTTCCATGATAAACAGTAAACAAAAGTCACCTATCTTCTTTCATACCCAGGTAGAAATATGTAGCATAGGAAAACCAATTACTCTGTTAAGTGTGAAAACATATTGCTTCTTTGATAACATCATGCAACCAAAGAGCCAACTGACAAGGAACAGAGCAAACCAACTGTATGCACTGGGTTAAGAGTTGAGCCCTTGGGCTCATTCATTTCTCGTCTTCTCTCAGATGGTTGACCTGTAATTGCCATCATTCTACCTTCCTGTCAGAGAAATATATCTGCTGATATACGTGATTTTTTACAAGGTCCTACAAACACAATTCTGTTGTATTTCTAATGGTACAGAGGAACTAGAAAGAAATTACCAGAGATGCAATAGTAGCTGTTAAATCCTATTCAGTATCACCTGTGCAACCATAACAACTCAGTACTTAGTTCTCATTACCTATTCCATGCTACTTCTAAGAACGAAACATCATATTCGTATGGGAATATTTTCTCAATTACTCAGCAGTGTTTTTAAAGGCAGTTGGAAATTAAATAGAGACATTTTTAAAACAGCAGAATGTATATTGTATGAAAGAGTCACAGAGCAGACATCTCGGTGAGATAACCCATGTGCAATATTTTTCTATCACTAGTTACATAATTTCTATGAGCTTCTGTGATCAGGCATCTGTACTCCTTCAGTCACAGAGTTATGATGTTGATCCCTGAACATTTCAACCTGATCTTTAGGATTAACTGCTTCGATTGAGTCAAGTGCTTTGGATCAGATTTATCCAAAAGGTAACTTCTTTACATGGCAACTTCCTTTTAAAAACTTTTCAGGTAGTATCACATATATATACAAAACAATAAAGGCTTTCAAACTTAATTGAGGCAGAGAGTTCTTATGCAGGGTTTCAATGAGAAAAACTTAATCTCTTCACTGCTCTTCCACTGTTCAGCTAGTCCCTTTCAAATGAGCTTTTCTTTCATTCCCAAAATGAGATGCTGAAGGGAAGATAGAAACTGCACTGTAGTGAAAGCTTACCACCATTTTATATCAGAGATAAGATTAATAGGTTTACAGGAGAGAGTAGTTGTTCCCTATGTACAAGATGCAAATATACAATATACAGCATATAGTATACAAATAGCTTTACATGTATATTAGCTAATCTTATCATTTCTTTTCATCATCAATCAGTTAATATAGTTTCTTTTATATTCTGCTATTCTGCATAATATAAATATTCTGTACCCAAATTTATAGCCAGAGCCAACTTTTTCCAGCTGGTTAAGAGTTTAAGGAGCACTGCCAATACTTGCTGATTCACAAAGTCATGTTACTCATCCCCTCTTTGTCTGTCTCCCACATTTTTTCTACTCTTTTCTTTACTTTTCTCATCAGTGTTGTACAGAAACAGCAGTCTTTTATTTTATTTTATTTATTTTATTTTATTTTATTTTATTTTATTTTATTTTATTTTAATTTTATTTTTTTGTATATGTGTTCTGAAAAAAAATAGAGTTGATGGTTTTGATAATGACCACAATATGTCTCAAAATACATATTTCAGTAAAAATAAGAAACTTTTTTTGTCCACCCTCACATCCTCAGTGTTCTATACGAACAAGCAACTAACTGAAGTTTTATTTTATTTATGTTGAATGGGAGCCATACTTATTTCTAAAGAAACATCCAACATTTTCCTTCTTTGCATTCTTTTGCTCTTCACTTTTCCCAACACTTAGAGTTTTCATTGTGTGAATATGAAGGGAGAAAGAGCTGCAACCACAAGTGACAAACTAGAAAAAATTAGAAGCAACAACTGTAGGTTCCGCAGTAAAGCTCACTATTTGAAAGTACATTACATCATTGCTATTTTTAGTGCAGAATCAAAAAACAGTTTCCAGACCCCACTTCACAAAATACTGCATAAATACATAGTAAAAGAAAGCTCTTACTTCAGAAATCTTACTAACTCAGGCCAACCTACTATGGACATCAGTGGAAATAGTCCTAATAATTTTGTTTACCTCCATGTTGGTTTTGGCTTAATCTATAATTTTTATTACAATGGCTGTAACTCACATATAAACCTCTAGAAAATGCAAAAGACTTTTCTGAGCACTGCTAAAACAAAACAAAAATAAAACAGCTGAGGATGTTTTCCCTATTTCACTTTAGGCAAGTAATTTAGGGATGTGCATTGCCAATGCTGCTTCTAAAGGTCAAATCAGAATAGCAAGGATTGGAGAATTGCACTGTCTATTGTCTCAGTGGTGAAACCCCAGTTTCTATCACAGGCCTATAGTAAGACATGAAATTAAAAAAAAAAAAAAAAAAGTGAAATTTGCACCTACGGGAGGAATGGAAGTATAAGAGAATATGTTATCTGGACTGGCTTGTGGCTGGGATACAGGGCTCAGCACTTGACAGCATGCAAAATGAGCTGATTCATGACTGAACTATGGCACCTGCACCAGCCAAGTGGTTCCAGCAGTCAGTGCTAACTCAGAAAGGGGACATCACCTATCACGGGCGTGAGAAATACCAAACTCCACTGACTGTTTGGAGGAGCTGCTGGAGCAGAATTTTCACTGCAAACCAACAGAACTGATGCTTGAAGGACATGGATTTACAAGGGAGAGATTTACTCATCTTGTAGAAAAGCCCAATAGAACTGAACAGAAATTGTATGACACATTCTATGACGATGATTACAGTTATCCTATTTTTGAAAAAGATGTTTTTCAAAATCTATAAATAATATTTCCTGTTCTGTTACATTCAAAGGTTTTCCTAATACAGTAGAGCCAAGAGAAAGCCAATGGCTTCAACGCTGCTAAATTCTACAGGGATTTTCCATATGGAGAACAACTATTGTATTGAACTGTGATAAACCCTTAGGATTACTGTAGTCATTTGGCCATACCTACATATACAGTGCATTAAAATGCGCACAGTGCTCAGTGTTTTTCCATTCAAATTTGAAAAATTTAATAAGCTAGTCATTTCCTCTCTGAGAACTTTTTACCTCAGTAGATGATAGAGGTATGTTTCTGAGTAAAGAAACAGAAGGTAAAATTCTAGGAACAATTTTCTATCCAGTGACTCAAATGATTGAAATCAACAGTTTTCACATTTTTGTAAGTTTAAGGAAAAAATTGTCCTTAACAAAGAATCAGAAACCATCTCCTCTTTCTCTTACTCTGTCTCGGAACCTGAGATAATGTAATTCTTGGATGGCACTGATTTCTTTGCTATTGCATGAGAACAGAATTTGACCTTATAACTTATGAAACCCTGTTTTCAATGAAACTGCATTGGAGATGTTTTTATACAACGTTAATTGATGCTTATTGGAGGCTGAAGGGCTGATCTTTTAAAGTTGTGGTATCAGACATGTCTTGCTTGTGGGCCTTTGCAACATGACAGCAAGTACAAAGACTATTAAAATCTCTTTGTGAAAACACAGAAAAATCAATCCTCTTCCACAAGGAGGTGCCCTCCAGCACAATCAATACAAACTGGTACAATATCTTATGATGCTCCTCAGCTGCTTTAAACCTTTTTGCTCAGTAAAACTCACAAAGTGCTGTTGCCTTTCATCTCTGCTGGATTGTGCCAAATGAAGATGTATTTCTAAATGAGTTGCAGGGGCAAATGCTGCCATCAGTTACAGGCATCCCCCACTCCCCTTCAAACAGCTTTAAATTCAACAAGGTTGTAAAGGACTGAATTCAGCTTGTATTTTGACCAGTAGAGTTAAAGAAGATGGATTTGTTTACTGCTTTGAGACTTTTCTTTCCTCCTTCAACTTTAATTATATTACAGGTTCTTGATGGAAATTTTTGTTCTTCATTGTGATTCTAGCATGCCAGAGAGACCAAAACCAACTGAATCTGAGTAATAAAAGTCAACAGATTTTCACCTGTCTTGTATTATTAATCAATGTTAATAGCTTTAATTGCAAACCATTAGAAACAAACTTCTTCAAGAACTGTATGCCTTAATCAAGTGGATATCTATCAACTTATCTAACTTTGTTTTGTCTCTCTTTAGGATTGTTGTATGCCGGTCACCACACTTTTAACTCACAGCTTTGGAAAACTTCTGCAGTAATATTCTAGAAATCAAAGATGTTCCCTAGATCACTGTGAACCCTGGACAGGATAAATGGAGCTATTTGGTTCCTACTGCCTATCATCTAGTATGATCAGTTTTATTTTCTTCTAAGTATTCCTTGAAAATAAACACCACAAAGACCAGAGTGATAAAAAGATCTAGGTTTACGCCTGCAAAGTGTTAGAGAGAGGAAAACACTCTACTAGCCTAGGACAAGATCTCTGCACATATATTTAATTTAAAAAGACCCTTAGTAGGCTTGTTAAGTGAAAAAGTGGAAAAAATAAACAGTATTCTCCGTCCTTGTGCTGTATTTCTTTACGCAATGAAACACCAAACTCCATGACTGAAACCAAATCCCATAAAATCTTGTCTAAACAATCAAATCAAAATCCCTTTTATGGAAATTAACATTTTGTGAGAAGAAGAGAAAACTCAACCAAATAAGCAGCTGTATGACACTGTACATTAGCTTTTCAGCCTTATGAGAACAGAGTTTATGTTCTGGTGTTAGGTGTAAAAGCAAACAAATTTTGAGGCAAAGAAAGGTCATTGTGATTTGGCTGCATCACACAGTAGATCTTTAACCTCTGTTTTTATAAGCAACTAAATTGATTTATTAAAAATAAGAGTGAAAAACAAATGGTTATCCTGAATTCTCCTCCTTTATGTGTAAAATCTATGCAAATGCAACAGGACCTGATTAATGAATCAGAGAATGGTGTTACTTATTATTGTTCCATCATTCCTTTGACTCTACAAAATACCTTAGCAACAAATGAAGTTGTAGGAGGACAGAGCAACCTTCTAGTAAATACAGAGTATGTCTGATGTGCAAGCACTCTGATTGATCTTTTCTCTTTTTAAGTTTACAAATTCTCCAAAAACATTAAAATCATTCTTTTCAATTGAGCTGCCATTAGGGGGGCATCTCCCAACAACAGTCTTCCAGAACTCAGGGATCAGACAATATGTCAGATGCCAAAATGTCTTGTGGGCATTTCCAATTAAAGTAGGACTAAAGATGAAAGTAGAGCACTTGGATCCCAGAACTGCTTGCCTCACACAGTGACATGAAACTGCTGCTCAACTAAAACATGGCAGATTTCCATAGGAAAATCCATAGGATCTTTCTCTTCCACTGAGTTCCTGCCAGCTATTTTGATGTCCAGTTTAAGAAAGAGTCCACGAAGCTACATCTGCAGGACTGCTAAATTCCACAGCAGACAGCCAAGGTCAGGCTGGGATTCAGTGCAGGAGCTTTGCCTAAATGAATTGCTGCTCACAGGGATCACATAGCCCCCATTAGAATAATTCCCTAAAGATTCTTTGTGTGGAGAAGTAGGAAAATGCATCTAGTGCTCAGCCACTGAACTGGATGACGCTGGATTCAGCTCTAGATCCAATGAATCTTAGTATGACCATTCCTCATGCATATCTCCTCAGTTTGTAAATATAATGCAGGAAAATACTTTCTGAACCCACAGTATTGTCAAGAAATATTGTTTAACTCTGAGTGCAGTTAGGAAGCTTACAGCTGTTTAGGAATATGGAGAACTTCACGTAATTGCTTATCTTTTTCATAGAAGTATAGAGTCATTTAGCTTGGAAAAGGCCTTCAAGATCACCAAGGTCAACTGCCAGCCTGACCTACCAAGGCCCATCACTAAGCCATATCCTTTAGTGACGTCTACACATCTCTTAAATACTTCCAGAGATGGGTACTCCACCACTTCCTCAGGCAACCCATTCCAGTGATGGTCAAGTCTCTCTGTGAAGAAATTCTTCCTAATGTCCAAACAAAAGCTCCCCTGGTGCAATTTGAGACCATTTCCTAATGACCTATCACTTGTCACCTGAGAAAAAAATGACAAAAACCTTTTTCACAGTGTCTATCTCCAAAGTACACAACTGACCTCAACTCAACTGAGCTTTAGTGACCTTTAGTAAGATAATAACTTTACTAACTAGACCTAACCTACCCTACTCTATCTAATTCTACTACCCTAGAATAACTTTGCACCTGACTGAAGGTTAATCATGGACAGAAACACATGCTAGGAAAGGAATCAGATGATTCCACCATCTCTGATGCAAACATAATTTTACACTTCTCTTGCAACTTTACAGTGTATTAGTCACAAAATAGTCAATATTTCATTAGAAAGCTGCGTTTAAACTATATACTTTATTTCTTCTCAAACATGCAGCCTTAAATATAACCTTAAACCCACTTATTATTATTCTTTTTTCTTTCAGTCTTGTCAAGATATTTTATTTTGCAGTTCTCGGTGGAAGTTTTTTTATTATTATTATTATTTTATTGTTATGCAGAAAATAGCAGCAAATAAATAGATTGTCTTATACCAGTAACAGAAATTTATTAAATGTTCTTCCCCTCACAACTGCTTTTCAGTCTTTTCCTAATTTTCAATTCCATTTTGAAACTGGACAAAGGAGAAAGAAAAAGTTTTATGTTTATTATTCTGTTATACATCAGTGCAGTTCTTACTCTCATCTTTTTTCTAGAGATCTGACTTGTCAGTTTAAGTCCTCCTTAATACACTTCGGTATTGTCTCACCAAAATTTAGCCTGCATACTCCCTTTCTAGGACAATGAGACTGGCTGCTTCTAAAATTGTGTACAGTTTTATTAGTAGATTTTATGTACTGGGAGGAGCTTACTCTTGTTTTTTGCTTTTTTTTTTTCCCCCCTAAATATGTCAGACTGGAATAAAAAAAAAAAAGAACACTAAGTTGTACCTTACAGCTTCAGGATGGCAGGATCATTAATGACATCTCTTAATAGAAACACTTATATATTAATAATGTATACATTAATTACATGGCTATTATATAAAGTGCCTATAGAGTCTATGTACATGAATAGTATCCATGTAGTAAATCACAAAGCTATATGTCAGCTATAATTATCCATGCATTTTTAACTTTTTTCTTCCTGCTCCACTGGGCAGCCTCACATCATTCCAGCATGCGGGATAACAATTTTTTTTTCCCCCCAGTAAAATTTCCCTCCTTTTCCAACAATGTCTAGAGTTTCATTTCAAAATTACAACAGACTACTGATCAAAATAGACTAATTTGGTTAAAGCTCAGATTCTCCTTATAAACAGCTTTTCTCAATCCAGAAGACCATTTAGAATGTGATAACTGACGTCTTAGTGAGCTTTTAGACACTGAGATTTTCAGATAGCTAAAATACAATTTTAAGTTGTCAAAGCCTGCATTCTCAAGGCATTGTTAAAGCTTCTAATATTTTATCTTGATAAATTTCTAAGATGAGGTGGTTATTTCTGAGTCCTTCCACAGAAAATAGATGATAGTACAAAATATAAAAGTCTCAAAAGCCCAACTTCTTGCAGATATAAGGTTTCTTCCTTCCTACTGTTTGCTCACTTCCACAGCTGCAACACAAAGGCTAAAGGCTTGGACAGGTCTACTACTGAGGAACCACCAGATTTTCTGAGACACCATGGGCAACCCATGACAAGACAGATTCAAGATCATCATTATTGTTTTAACAACACAGAGAAAGAAAACAGTTGGAGATAACTTCAACCACATTAATTTAGTTTCTGGAAAATGTTTAGGCAAGAGACGAATCATCAGCTTATATCTGATATCTGAAATCATTGATAACTTTTCCTGAAAGAAACATTTAAATATATGTGTATGTACAAATACTAGCTAACACATCTTTGCTGCCTCTCTAACCACTCTACCTCATCCACTTTCAAATCCTTTGTCATAACTTGAGAATTTCTGACACAGTGTGAAATGTCTGACAGATTTCATAGGCAGACAAATGATTAGACCCATGCTATTATTTAAAAATTTCTAAGCATGCTACAAATAGTTTTTGTTTTGTTTTGTTTTGTTTTGTTTTGCAGCATATGAGGCACAGAGAAAATATATGATGCTATGAGAATGTTGCTATAAAAGCCGTTTTTTTATTTTTTGGGGGGAAGCTGTAGAATGTACCTGTTCCTTCACAAATAAATGGCATGGTAATAACAAGTAGTATAGGCATGAGTAATACATCTCCTTCACATTTATGTCAATAAAAACATTATACCACACTGCTCTATGATGTATTCTATAATTGTGGCATTGCAACAACTGCATACAGTAAAGAGTGGGTTACAGGTTTCAGCTTTAAATCTTAATTCCATCTTTCTAACAACAAGAATCAAGAAAAATATTAAGAAGCTTGTTAGTTATTGGATTTTTTAGGGGAAGATGATTTTTTACTCATAAAGCAGAGTCTTGAAAATAAATAAATAAATAAATAAAATAAAGAATGCTATCCCGTACCCATAAAAAAAAAAAAAAAAGACACCACTGGACTGGATGACTGGACCGGCTTGCTTTTCTTGGTATGTATAAACCCCTCTAGATCCCTTTTTTCTGCAATACTATTGCTGTTTATGTACCGATTCCCATATTCGGTTTTATCATAGCAATAAAGAGATGAGGGTTTTAACATGCTGAATATTTACTTTAATGTATCTGGCCAAACATTCCACATAGGTTTATTCTTATTAGCAAATTTGAGACCATTTCATACAAATTCTTGCTGGTTTGAGTTACATATGTCTCCACATAGAATGAGATCCTGGATATACAGTACAGCAGAAGCTGTGCTCATCTGATGCCCCAGAATTAAAGATCTCTGAACAAGACATTTTGAGCTGAATTTTACTTCTCATTAGTTACAATTTACACCTTGCAATTGCCAATTTGCAGCAATACTGAGAACTTTAATCTACTTTTCTTATGCTTAATGCTCTCAGGAGTCTTACTTTGCCCTTCTCTACAGGATACAGACATATACAACACAATGTTCTTTTAGTGTATGGAACTGCTGTCTTTCAGGGCTTGCACGAGAATTCAGCTCACACTTGCTATGACATTTTGGACTGATACCATTCTGGGACAATGAGTCAGCAGGTCACACTTCTATAGCTAGATACACATATATACATCTTCAGAAATACAGACTTCCCATTAGAGTTTATGCACAAGGTCATCCCTGAGCAACACTTAAATCAGCCAAATAAACCTGCCTCTTGTCTTCCAAAAATATTACTAACTGAAGACACTACGCACAGTATATCCAGAGCTTTTTCTTCTGGGTCTCTTGCTGTCTGTATTTGTCATAATCATCCCATCAAAATCCAAACCATTTTGCCATAAGAAATCTGTGTATGGATCCGCACCTGCTTTCAAAGAGTCAGATGCACTGGTCTGTTGATACAATTGATATAAATGCATGAAGTCACCTAAGGTTTTAAGCAAGAGTCCAAGTCTGATGAAATTAGGATATGTACTGCTTAATGTTATCTGTTGAGGATGGAACTTAAAGCATTATGGAATATGTTATTGATAAAGTTAGAGGTAATATGAGAAGAGAAAGACATTCATTAGTGTTTTCTTCTCTCCTTATTTTGGGGGAGGAGGGAGGTTATAATTTCTGAGTCCTGCTTCAATTCTATATGTTACTAAACAGCCTTAGCTCGCTCTATGCAAAAACGCCATGCAGAGAGAAAACATCATGGTGAAATGTTAGGTGTTAAGTAGCAAGAATACAAAATGAACCTATTACTCACCAATTAGTCTTTTTTTTTTTTCCCTTGTGTTTTTTTTTTTTTTGAAAGACACAAAGTTCCCAGTCAAATACAAAAGTGGCAATGTTTCTCTTCTTCCTTTAAAAATAACCCTGATCCCAATATCAGCAGCTTAGTAATCATGTGCAAGTTGACAATAGCCTTTTGTAAAGGAGATGTTTGCTAGACAAGGAAAACAAATCCTAGAGACAAGGTTCAGATTTACAGATTTTGTGTTGAAACACACAAACTACTTCATCCAGTTTTGTTATATACTCTTTTTAGTAAAATCACAGGAACCCCGCAAAAAAAATGCAGGATACAGGGCACCGTCTTGAACCAACTGAAGTTTGTGCTTCTGTTTCAAATAGTACTCACTCATACCAAGTCCTCTTCTGTAGCCAAAGGTCCATCTGTCCTGGGATGGACACCATCAGTGTTTAGAAAGACATTATGAGAACAGGGTGACTCAAGCAGATCCTCTGAGGGGCTGACAGGCTCTGTGTTAGGGACTCCTTGATTTGGAAAGTTGAACTTACCATTGTAACCAAGAATCACTGTTGGCCATTTCTTCCATGATTATTTCTAAACAATTATTCTTAACTCATTTAGGTTTTGTGCCACCCCAAATAGCTTATGTCAATAAATTTCACAAATTAGTAGTTGTGCCATGTGATAAAGTACCTCCTTTATTTTCTTTCAGTGCCTGAACTGCATTTTTCTTTCTATTGCCCCCCAGTAAATTCTTGTTATGAGACTTGGTATATTATGATTCCCTGTTTCTCTCCAAACATTTCATAATGCTGTAGACCTTGATTTTCATCCCTTCTCAACTATCTGTCCCGAGGCAAATCGTTTTATGTTTCTGCAAATTCACAAACCATTTGCAAGTCTTACTCAATCTTGTGAAGTCTCTCAGTATCTTTCTAGCTCTCCCATGAGGTGAGATGTCATGATCAGAGCTGTAGAAGTGGCCAGACGGACAAGAGAAGTGACATATGGAACTGCTTTCCTGGCATTTAGATGGCATAAAGAAGTTAATAAGCCAAGTTTAGCCTTTGGAATAGGTTTTTACCACAGCCATGCTGTGTCACTTACCAGTCAATAAAGATTATATAAACTACTCAGTTTAATGGATTGCATAGTTCCAGGAACTGACCTTTCCTTTTGGGGTCTTGTTTCTTCAGTCACTAAGGATAGATTCACAAAGAAACTTTAGGTACTGTGAAGCATTAAAGCATCTATCAGATAGTATGTTACTGAGTAGAATATTCCTCTCTATATTAGGAAGAATAAAACAACAAAACTCAAATTCATAAAGCTTGAATCTTGAGGGGGTACATGGAAGCACTGCATAAAACTAAGAGCCCTATTCTAAGAGTAGACATCTATTCTGGGCTCCATGGACTGCCTTAACTCCTACAAGCAACCTCCTGCAGGCCATGCTGAAACTCTTTCTTTAAATTCATAGTATAAAGGTTCTTCTTCACTTTATTTCTCTGTAGATGTAGACCTAGGTTTTCACTCATTTTGTGTCTTTCTCCCACATTTCATTCTCAGAGGAAGCAGAGAAGCCCTGGGTCAGTTGACCAGCATTTGAAAGAGTTTTTGGAGGCCTTTAGATAACCTAATAACTTATGTCTAGGCTCCCAGAGCCTTATAATATGGAGCAGAGCAGTGGCAGAAATTCCTTTGACAGTCTAACCTTTGTGGGCACATCTGCAATGTACCTGAAATTTGCTAGTCCAGAGAATGGCTGTAAACTTAGTGCGCTCGAGATATCTGCATGTCCACATAGTCTTTAAAAACAGCTGGGAAAGCACTCTGACCCTACAGAAACCTGCTACCTTTGCAGAGACCAATGCTAAGCCACCTATAGCAGAGATACCTGGCACATGCAGTCTGCCAGCATTGGACACAAAATGTCACTGTAAGAGTTAAAGAGATGCATAGAGCTCTACCGCAGAGAGCTTTGTACCAATAAATAAATAAATAAATAAATAAAAATTGTGTTGTCTACACCAGGAGAATTAAGAACACATTTTTTTTCACTTAATCTTTTTTTTTTTTTATTGGTCTTAAGCTATTCCCCGGCTTTTATTCATTTGCATATCTTTCTCAATAATGTAACAAGTGAAAGTGTCCTATGTAGATACCACACCTAAACAGGCATACACATTACTAATAACAAGTATTGGATTCTGTTAGGATAAAGCTACTTAGCTGACTTCAAGGAAACCAAAATGATTTACACCAGCCTACAATCTGACTCACTATCTTTTTTTTTCTTTTTTTTTTAAATATATATATATATATAGTAGGACAATAAAGTCACTGCGTTTATAGCCCAGAACACTCTCTGCATATGCCAATATCTTGTTTGCTTTTTTAACAGCTGCCAAACACTGTGCAGATGGTTTTACTAAATTATCAGCAATCACTCCAAAGGCAGTGCTGATATTCCTGTCCTTGGGGCTGAACAACACACCCCTGGTGCAGCTCTGTTGGTGCAGCACATTTGGCCCACTGACCACAAAGTGTACTGCCTCCAATTACCTCCTCTCTTCCTCTTATCTCAGTTTACTGACTCTGTACTTATCATGGTCCCTTACTTCCTTATCTAAAACTCTGCAATCATCTTCCAGGTCCCCTAATGTAGCTCATGATTTGACTCCTGTTGTTCTCATCTAATATTATTGTCCCTTTCTGCATTTTACTTTCTCTCTTCCTTTTCCTGAAGCACTCCCACAAGCACTGGGGTCTTAAAAGTCATTACTGTTCACAGAGTTTATTAGTTTCCATCATTTCTTATGATTCTCCTGCAGCATGTCTTTCAAGTAATTATCTCTGTGATTTACTATATTGGTCATACAGCCTCCTCCTTCCTGTACTAATCAGTTCTGGATTAGCTACTTGGTAGGGCTGGATTGTCACCAACAGGCTTTTACCCATTTCTGTGCCTCACCCACTGGGATCATGCTTCCTCTGGCCTTCTACACGGACACAGACCTCACCAGGCCTCCCAGGGCACATTCACCAGCAGCCTTAACTGCATATTTGAGCAGAGCTCTAGCTCTGAGGAGCTGGTGCCTCTGCAAAACCACCTCCTTCTGCTGCTGTTTGGGCTGTGTAGCCATATGCCACTTCCCGGGCAAAACTGACTGAAAGCCACTGTAGAGAGAGCCCTTTGTGGTACATCTGAAACACTCAACTCTCTGTACCTGAGCTTCTATAAAGTGTTCCTGTTCTAATGAGTGCAGTGTTAGCTAAAATATTGGGGGTGAGTGAAGAATTGGTTTATAATATCTTCAGATGGATCAGCTGCATCCTACCGTGGAGGGGAGGGAAAAAAACAAACAACAACAACAACAACAACAACAAAAAAACAGTGAGATCATGCCTACTCATTGTTTTCTGGGGCTCTTGAAGAAAATGAACTGGCATAGCCTGCAGTGCAGATCACATAGCAAACATGCTATTTTGGACCGTAACCATTTACCTGGTTATTTGGAGTATGGAAAGAGGCACAGAAAGGCATTTCTTCTGCAACAAAACAAACCCAGGCTACTAGCAAACTAGTAAAAATAAAAAGAATACGAATATCAATGGCTGTAATAATTTCCCTGCTGTGGAAAAAGCATGGACATGGGCAGAAATGCCCAGACAACTTTGCAAAATCAAAGACAGAATTATGGATCACCAAATCCAAACACCTGACTGTGACCCTGTCTCAGGGGTACCTTCCTGTAATGTTTAATAACATTAGGATGCTCAATTCAAAACAAAACAAAACAAAACAAAACAAAACAAAAAACAACTTCAGAGTAGGCTGTGTATTGCTGAGGTCAATCCAATGACTTCAGTATCCTTCAGTAAGGACAACACAGCAGCAGTATTAAAGATGTCATACATTTCTAGGATAAATAATGCTGTAGTCTTGGAGAACATCATGTTTATCTACCCCTTCTTTTGGTGATTTTTGGTGTGTCATTTTCACACACAAAAATAGTTCTTTGGGAAAATGTCAATGAGATTCTTCATAGGAATTTTCAGACTCTTATATAACAAGATGGCAGAAATATTTCCTTCCCACAGAAATTAAATTGGTATTCAAGGAGAATCAAATATTTCAACCTCCTGAAGCAAGAGATAAAGTTAACTTTATCTACCTACACAGTCATGAAAGCTGTGTGGTAAGCTACAGCCCTTTGCAGATGTACTTATGATTCTTAGGGATCTAACAGATATCCTCCGGGTAATCTTGTAGTTTTAAAATGCTCCTGCCCCTACCTAGCTTTCCATCCCTCCCCCTCTGCCACAAATTACCACTCCTGTAGCAGAAGCAACAGAAGATGATGCACTGAAGTTCTTTCTCCATAAGAGAACAAGGAGAGGAGGGTGCATTTATGTATCACAGATGCTCCAGTTCTCACCCTGGTACCTTAGTAAAATGAATACAGGGGACTCTGAGGTACTGGCACCTGCTCATAGCTGCTACTCCCTTTTCGAGCAGAGAAGCCTCTGGTAAATAAATAAATAGATTGGAGTGATGATTCTTAGAGTGTAGGATACCACATTAATTAAGACTCCCAAAACATCTTTGAAGGAGATTATTTGGAGAAGTCCTTGGTGCTATTAATGTGAGCACTGAATAGGGTTGTTCATGATTGCTATTACCTGTAATACATAAATTGAAGCTAATGCGCTCCAGAGAAGAAAGTATAGCCATTAACGATTCTGAGATTTCATCATACCTTTTGCACACATTGATCTATTTCCTGCTATTAAAAAGAAAATAAACAAAACAAAACAAAAGGCAAAAATATTTACTAGATATTATCCTGTGATGTTGGACTTGCAGTTCAAACCAGTCAGATGTCAAGGGGCAATAAATCTCTAAGAATTAACCCCTGGGAATGGTCCTAGGTATCTGGGAATCCCAAAGAAGAAAAGATCCTAAGCAAAGGGCTTTTCACAGAGAACATTGGAGAAAATGTTCCTATACCCCAATTTGTCCTCACTAGCACAACAGCTAACTGTGAAGTAAAGCAGACAGATTTGGTCTGAAAAGTGTATGAACTTCATGCTTTTAGAAAATATAATGTTAACATTTGCACTGTAGTTGATGTACAGCAAAGTTACACTGGTGACCTTGGAGAGTAAAGGCTTATGGAAAGCCATATTCCTAAACCAAAATTTGTGCATTGCCATACCTAAAACTGTAATCTTAACTCTCTTAAATGGATTGAAGTTTCTCTGCCAAGTCCTTATCTATTTGTACTTCTTCAGTTTCTGGTGCAACTGAACTGTCACAGTGGAGAAAAAAATTTCCAAGCACTTCAGCCATCCCTCCGCGCATGGGTCTTGCAGTGATGCCTCCTAGATGTGCTTCACAGTAGCACTACTTCATGCTGCTCACAACTATGGGCAGTAAATGCACACAAGCAAGCATGCACAATCTAACTCCAGAACAGTTGCTCCTAAAAGAGATGTGAAGCCTGTCTTTCTTCCTTCTGCAGGTACAGCTTGAAAACAAACAAACAAAAAAAAACAACCAACCAAAAGCACCCCTCCCCTTAACCCCAAACACACACAATCAAATTCAGTAGGGCATTAAAATGCTCTGTGAAAATGTGTATGTGTTTCTAGTTGGAATCAATCCTTCTCTAAATTTACATAGTCCACCCTCCTCCCTTTTGTTAGTCAAATACAATGCTTTGACAACCTAAATACCAGCTATAACATATAGCTATAATATACCTACTAGTGAATTGTATGTACTCATCACCTTTCTCTCTTCTTTTTTTTTTTTTTTGGGGGGGGGGTGAGGGGTGAGGGCTTACATTTTGTGGGATGCTTTTCTAGGCACTTTTCTAGGAACAGACAATTGTCATCTCTTCTTCCAAAAGAAGAACCTTACTTCAATGGCCAATCCAGTCTAAATGGTTAGGAATCCAATACACAACAATCTTGCAGAAATCAGCTGCCAGATTTATTATTCTACCTGAAAACCCCAAACAAACAAACAAACAAACAAAAAAACCCCAACCAAACAAACAAAAAAAAAAGTGGAATAAAAACAGATTTTAAATAAACCTCTTAGGTACATTTTAAAAAGGGTTAATCAGTTCAGTGAAAGACTTTTATATCTTCTGCTGAGAGATCATGGTAATGTTGGTCTGATTGCTTGTTTTGTTCAGTGAGTCACTACCGTATACAGATATATATATATATATATTTCTTCTTAAATATTACACATTTGATGCATTTTTTTTCCTTTTTTTTTTTTCTTTTTCCTTTTTTTGTCCAACCCCTTTCCCATACCCACATCCTGCCACAGGCAGGAGGCGCTCAATGATGACATTAAAAAATAAAAATCAATCCAAGGACTTTTCATCAAAGCATGTTTCATTTGAACCTTATTTCAATGGAAACTACGTTGGTTGTTGTTGTTTTAAACAATCTTATTTAACCTTTTCCCTTTCCTTCTTGGTAATTATGCAGTTTGAGACTTGTGATTCTGGGTTGATCACTGCAAATTTAAGTGCCATTGAGACTTACAGAGGACAGAATTAGGTGACATATTAAGGCATACACACACTCCCATAAAATATGTTGTCTTATGTATCTGAGTAAATTAAATACCTGCCCAAATGTTTTTTATGCACCCGTGGTTTCTAGTGATCACTACTTCTGTACTTTTGATTAATTGCATGTTAAAATATTCATAGCTTAACTCATGTCTTAATTGACACAGGATGGAAAATTAACCCACCACCTAGGATTGTCTTTGAAATCCATCCATTGTGATGAAAATTATTCTTGTTTTATGGTTATGCATTCATTTTCCTCCCACTTCTCATGAATATAGGAAAATGAGGCAATCCATATAACACTTATTTAAATTTCACTGGGCAAAGAAAGAAAGAAATCCACATCTTACCCTCTCTAACTCCCTTCAGACTAGTAAATATTATATTTCAGAAAAGGTGCTCGTACATATTTAAAACTTTTGCTTTTTTGCTTTCTTTTTTTTCATTTTACATACAGAATATTGCGTGTGGCTTGTATTCAGATTACCCCTCTCAAAAAAAAAAAAAACAATGGGGGAAAAAAAAGAACTCAAAATTTAAATTGTCTTCCGAGCATATCAGATCACATTTACATTTAGTGCCCAAAACAAGTTGATTGGTAACATCAGTGCCAGCACTACAACGTCATACAGCGACTTCATGGTATTCTTTGACAGTTCGTCTAAGTCTCTTTTCCACCAAAAATTACAAAAGGCTCTGCAGAGCTTTCCTCAGCAAGCTGAAGCTTACTAGTCATTTGTGGATGCGCATAAAAGCTGCTTATAGCACAGCTATGGCGTAAGCTATTTTCTAAGCAATAAATGGTTCAAGTCATCTATTTTGTCCTGAAATGCTACCTGTAGTTACAGCATTGCTTATAAATGGTCATAGTAAATTCAGCATCAAAGAGAATATTACAGAAAAAGACAGCAGCAGAAGCATTAGCATTATCTAGTATTTATATATGTTATCAACATAACACAGCAGTAAAAGGTTTAAATGCATATTAATGGGTACCGTGTCTAAAAATTACTAAAGTACCTATTTAGTGTATTGGATATTTTTCTCAAGGAGTGCTTGCTGTGTCTAAACAGCATAATTAGATATGTGACTTAGTACAGTTAATTCCTATTGATTAAATAACTTATTTATGTACCAAAGGAAATGGAAGGATACAAAATGTTTTCTCCCTCCTGATCATGATCCTGTATTTAATGCTGACATGATCATCAGAAAGCCTACCACATGTAATTACTACCCTCAAATGGATCTTGAAAGGTCTAAACCATAGCATGGGCCATATATGAATAGCAATGTGGCACCAGTTACAGCATGCAGCTTGTGGTCTGCAGTCACGGATTTTGCTGTTTGGTCACTGTTCTTATGGCCAATCTGCCATTAAATGGGATTTTTTGAAGCCCTACCAAAAAAAAAAAAAAAGCAAAACTCTGACGATACTTGTTTTTAGAGGCAAGGTGCAAGGTCCGCCACTTCAAGCTTCTAAATTAAATGCTGTGGTATATGCTTTGCTTCTCTTTCATAACTGTAGAAAGACAATTAAGAATGGCAAGAAACAAATGCCCGAGGCATGCTGTGCTGATATCATCAGCAAGTGGTTATTTTGCACAATGAGAATTAACTGTACTACGGTTACCCAGAGAAAATGTACAATATCTTATGCTGATATGAAACAAAACAGACATGATATAGCTTTTTTTGTACTTAAAACCTGTATGTTCCCTTCCCAAACTTAAGTAAAAAGCAAACCCACCCTTTTCCTCCTGTTACACAGAATAACGTTTAGGTTCCAACCCTCCCCTTTCAAATAAAGTGCGCTGTCCATGGCAGACCATAGGAGTAATGCAACAGGAAAAGCCCCTTTTAGTGTACTATTTAAAAAACAAACTGAAGTCGTTTCAGCTTTCCTCTGGGTCTTGTGAAAGAGGAGAAGCCTAAAGGAGGGGGAAAATATCCCCTTCACTGTCACTGTTGTTAATAGACGTAGCCTTCATTATAGGGGTGGGTGTTGCAGCAGCCACCGTCCTGCATGTAGACCATGCTCTCATCAAAGTGGGACAGAGGCACAGTGTCCTCCTCATTGATGTGGCGCTCCATGTCAGTCTTCAGTAAGGGGCGCTGGTTGTCTGGAAAGGCCATGGAGAAAAGCGCTTCAGGGTCGCAAACGAACTTGTAGACGTATCTTTCTCCAGCAACCTTAGGATAACAGAAGTAAGAAAAAAAGTGCAGTGTAAGGCTTTGTGGTTTTGCAACTCCAAGTTCAACAGACTTCTTGAAGAATGCACCTTTTTACTTAATAATGACACAGAAGAATGGATAAGGCAATGATCTAGCAAAACCAGGGATCTGCAGAAGCAGTCTGTGCAGATCTGTCTTGATTTTGAGACACATGATATCCTGTTGGAAGATGAACTAGCTCTTCTACTTTCAAATTTCGTTTGCGGTTGTTTCCTATACTTAACCACAAATGGAACTGTTCATATTGGAAAATGTAAACAAATTGTCACTACAGTGGCAAAATAAAATGATTAAGTCCAACACAGTGTGTGAAGTGGAAAAAAGAATCACATTGCAAGATAGAGATCTGAATTTCACTTTACATAAATTGATTCATACTTAAGTATAAAAGCACTTAGTTATAGTGCATGCTGATTGTGCAGGGACAGCGTAAGCAAATACGTAGGCTAATATGTACTTAGCAATTGCTCATGCAAAGCCTGGGACGTTTGGATTTGCTTATGGAGGGGCAATTTGTCCAACAATCCTAAAGTTTTCCTTTATTCAGAAATACCATTAAATGGATGTGCTTCATCTAAAAACAAAACAAAATGCTGGTCAGTCATGTCTTCTCAATCACCCTAAAGAATTATGGCAAAGAAACGTTGCATGCTCATCATTTATTAAAATTATTTGAAAATAAAGATCATACTGTCTAATTCCTGCAACTAGAGCTAGTATGGGATTGAAAGCGAATGAAGGTGGCAAAAGTGCTGCAAACTTAACCCTGTTCTTAAAGATGTAAGATAGTCTGAAGCACCTCCTTAAAGTTTCAGCTTACCTATTTACAAATAATGTTATGTCTTGGTAGGGGCTATATTTGTAGTCGATTTTCTTTTCATCAAATTAATGTCAGCATGTTTGACAGACTGAAGTCTGCATTTGGAAGTTGGACATTTGCATAGCTTATTACCATTGCTTAACTTAACTTAAAAGGGGAAAATTGTGCATACAATTTTTTAAGTAAAGAAGCCTACTTCAAATCTATAATCTCCATTAGTTTTTTAGTATATAGTAAGTGGTCAGCTAGGATGATCCCAGCAAAAAATTCAAACATTGCTCTGCCAGAAAAACAAACATTCAAATTAGCTTTTAAAATGTGTGTTAAACACACTCATGTAGATTAAAAAAAAAAAAAAAAAACAACAAAAAAAAACAGTAGCAAAGAGTTAGCAAGCTAGCTGTCAGAAGAACTTTCCATATTAAATGCATATGTACATATTATATTCCTGTTCCCATCTATTCAACTTGTTTCCCTCTGTTTGCCACTTACTCTTGCCTCTGTGCTGCCTTTGAACTGTGGCCATGCAAGTGCCCACAGAGCCGAGCTATAACCTGTAGCAAGGCATGCCTCTGGCTGCAGCACTGCCGAGCAAAACCAAGCATTTCTGCTTCTCCCCGACTGTACCTTTTTTCCTGTCCACTTTACAAAGACTAAATGCAGAGGTAAGTGATACACAGAAGGGGATAAGGCACTGTGTACCATAAGCCAGTACTAGCCCAGGCTGACCAAGCTGACACCCGGAGAGTGAAACAGGCAAGCACTACAATGACCCCAGAGTCACAGCTACAGAATCTGGAGCAGGCAACTCCAAACCCAGACTTCACAAACCCTACTGGAAAAGTTACCCAACAACTTGAGCAGAGGGCATTGTTTTCATTCATGGAATTGGGAAATAGCAGGTTTAAACATGTTAGTCAACACAGACAACAATACTAACGTGCAAAGCTATGGAACAAGTTATATAATACAAGGCATTTCTTATGATCTTTGATCATATCTACAAATTTCGTTGATGCAGAAGGTTTCTGCCAGTGACTTCTCAGTCAATCTACATAGCACTACATAGCAAGATTTAAAAACATACATGTAAACAGCAAGCCACAGGAAAAAAAGAGGTTGAATACAGTCAGCAAGACCAGACTGATATACATAAATTATTGTTAAATATTTCCCATAATTCAGCTTTTTATAAAATATTAAATTCCACTTAAAAAAGGTATTATTACAACATAATCGGTAAAATATTAAAGTATTTGGTATTTTAATAGGTATCATTTTTCTCTCTTATCTTGCAGTTACCAAAGTAGCCAAGCACTGGGCAGCTAATTCAGATCTGCAAAATATTATTCATATTGTATGCTGCTGTTTGCCTTTCCCAGGTGCCAGGAAGCTCTTTTGGATATTTTTGAATGTTACCTCTTTTCCTGTAATCATGATGTGCATTGTGTGAATTGAAACCACAGACATTTTTTACATAGAAAAAAAAAACTTGATGCATATACTTGACCTGGTAGGTGAAAAATTGAGCTTATTGTTTGTCTAAATAGATGAAAAACCTATCTAAGCAATGCAGTTACAAGTACTCTTTGTAAACTGACTTACAGATTAACATGCAACATTCCAGTGAAATTTAATACAGAATTAGCTGCTCACCTTTTGCATGATTCCTTTTTCATAATAATAGCGAAGTGATCGGCTAAGTTTATCATAGTTCATAGCTGGCCTATTTTTCTGAATCCCCCAGCGACGTGCCACCTGCCACATAAATGGATTAGCATTGATTTGTTAAATGCATTTAACAAGCAGATCTTATCATCAGATATTTTATTTGGGGATGGAGCAGGGGAACCCTGCAGGTAGAATGCATATATAAAAGAGAAAATGTTGCCATGACCTGAATTTCCCATGTACTAACATGATTCTTAATTGGACTCACCACTCATCCATTAAACTTGAAATAGACTTACTCATTTGCAAATGTGACAGTTTTTTTTTGTTGTTTGTTTTGTTTTGTTTTGTTGGGGGGGGGGGGAGGGTTGTTTTGCCTTTTTAAAGAAAGCCATGAAAAACTCAAGTCATAAAGAGATTATAGACAAATAATATTTATCAAGCTTTATCAGAAAACTTTAAAAAAGGATGAAAACTTCTCTTAGTTTGAAAATATGGATAATTGTTCTTGAGTTTTCCTTCCTGTCTTAACACTACCAAATTCTATTAAACACACATACATACAGGCTTAGTTCATGAACTAATACAGACCATAACTTGGAATGATGGCAATGCTGAGATCGTTACGAGATAGCAGTCAAAACTGAGTCCTAAATACAATTTCAGCAAAGAAAATAAATTATCAGAAGAGGAAGGCTAATCACTTGGAGGAACTATATGGCAGTATGAAGAACAGGATAGAAACTGCATGATTGCAGTTGTATTTCTCTTTAAAAAGTAATATTAAAAAGGAAGCCACAATTAACTTGTGAAGCCATTTCAGAGAACAATATGCCTTCTGCTTGTATGATTTCTACTTGCCTCTATGCTTCCTGTTTTATTGTCAAAGGTAGTTCTGGAGAAAGAGAGTTTTTGTTTAAAGAGCTTAACTGCTTATTCCCCACCCAAAATTACAATCGGCTGTTTGTGACATTTCATTTACTGGCTGTACAAATGACTATCATGTCACTGGAGGGAAAAAAAAAAAAATTATGATGAAAAATAAGAGTTGATGAACTCTTTAGAGCACATTTTATAAAACTGTTTGTGAGGTGCATATGCATACAGCTCTGGGAAAAGGAGAGAGAAGCCAAGCAGCTTCTCAGCAGACAGCTCTACAAAACTTTCCCACAGGTGTCTGGAGTCATTTGATGCAAACCATAGATGACATGCAGCACTGAGAATTGAAGGGGACTAAATAGCAACAGCAAAAGCCATGACTTTGATCTCCATCTGGACAATAATTTTTAAAATTTCTTTTTATATAATTATTTCCTTTCAATGGTGCAGCTTTTCAGGCTTATGTAAATTATCATGGCTCTGCTAACTTTAGCTATGTTATAGCTGTATCAAAACATACCTCCAAATCATGTCAATTTATTCCAGCTGTGGATTTGGCTTAGATATGTAACCTTGATTCGCCTATTCATCTTTGCAACACATGCCTACATCTCTCTTTCTTCACTCCTGCCAAGTTTTTTTCCTGCATTAAACAAAGTCCTAAAAATCACTACTGTATCAGGTTTGCATAATAAATAAGTACACAGCAAAGTTTTCTATAACAAAATAATCATTGAGGATATGCTATATTGTGTGGTATCTTGACATAAATGAATAGGCAAGCAAGTCCAGAATTAGTCTTGGTAAGAAAGTCTTCTTGTCCTTCAACTACAACATATATCAGATCTTGCTCTGGGGAAGAGATTCAGGGTTCAAGGCTTCCGCGCCACTTTTCTGTTGAAGGTTACTGTGCCGGTGATAAGGCAATGGAAATGGACCTATGCCAATTCTTAACCTCCACAGTTCACAGTCACCTGCTTTCTGAATGAGCTGTGGTGCCTGAGAAGCTGTTACATACTTGTTTCTGTTAACAGCCTTCCTACCGGGACATAAACCTCCAGAAAGGGATGGGATAGAAAGATCATGCCACTAACATCCTCACTTACACAGCTGAACCAACAAGCTCTTTGACTTGCCTTCGATTTACACTTGGCAACCAACAGAAGTGTGCAACTTCCCACAGGCTATTCTTATTCTAATCGACAGCTTTTGTCAGATCCATGACATTCACATGAAAACAACTTAGCCTTCTTTGCATTCACAGAGAGCACAGAGGAGCAAGTTTCAAGTTATCTGCCTCCTCCAGATCTTAGATGCAGCGCTGCTCAAAACCACAAAGCAACTGCTGTGCAGTCAGACAAGCAGATGATCTGGCTAACTTAAACGTGAGTATCTAATTCTTCAAGGACTTATGCAATGTGTAACTCTTAGGGCTTTATTTTGTTATTTTCCTTTCCTTACCTAATAAAATCTATAAAGTTTTTGCAACATATGCTGGGAACCATTGTTCAATAAATCTCTTTGATCTTGAAAAATGTTGGACATACCTTAAAGACAGGACAAAACTTAGAAGTCAAAAAAATGCCAAGATTGGCCAGGGGAAAGAATCAGATGTTCTGTGATCAAATCCTCAGATGCACAATGCCAGGATCTGCCACGGTGACTACTAGCATGGGGGATGTTCGGACAGAGCAGAGCCGGCTCATGGGTCCCTGCAGCAGCCTGTCCCTCAGCCAGACCATGTCAGGAAGAAAAGGGACATCAGTACCATCTCCATCGTCAGCTACCCTTAGGGCTGTTGGCACATCATGTAACTTAAATGCAAGAAAGCTTTCGTATCGCTTATGGCAGCAGATGGATTGCAGAAATAGCTGGTGGAACACAGAAGCTGCCTTACACCCCCGAAGCTTCTGACTCAGAGGGGATCCTGAATGAAAATTTACTGTGGTCTCCTCTAATACTCAAACCCTTCCAAGGGGCAAACAAGTAAACTAGAATGATATTGCTTTTTGACAGTACTCATCAAATCATCCACATCAGCATTACAATAAAATTCACACACACCAGATCTTCTAACAGTTTCCACTGCTGTTTAGAACACAGGATAGATTATTTAATGTTAGCTAGTCAAAATAGTTCATGTAATAAAATGTTCAATTTATTTCTGTTTATCACACAAGTGAACTAAGTCATGGTTCAGCAAATGTTCATGAATACAAGTAATTTTATCTACCCCATGAGTCCTTCATGGTTCAGGGGAGCTGTGCATGTGCAAGAGTGTTTGCAAGACTAGGATCTAAACATGCACTCAGCAACCTAATGATACAGATAAGCAAGAAGGCTCTAAATAAGTCTCTAAAGAAAGAGTTTTTATTTATAATTTCAATGGGATTTTACTGCGTAGCATTCTTAAACTCCTTTGTCAGTTGTTTCAGATGGGGTCTTTCATTCTACAGATAGAGTTCCAACTGCCCACACCTTTACACTAAAGAATATTTGGCACTAAAAGACTACGCAGGGACAAGTTTTTAAAGGAATTTGGAACGATTCTTCCTGGAAAATGGTTCTGTAAAATCTGGGCCCCACAATTAGTGCTGAGTATTATGAAACTCTGGTACTTGCAATATTATTATTATTTCATGGGACTAGGAAATCGAGTCTATGCTCAAGCATACCTGTGTCCCAACACTTCCCCACCAGTTCTCTTTATTATCCTTCTAAAGTTCTGTGAAATTAAATATTGAAGGAAAATACAGCCTAGCTCTGAAGGAGCACTGTTAAATTTGCAGGACGGGGCAGTGGCCATTGAGACTTGCTGTTTATCTATCTCACCTCCTCAGGCTCGATCAGCTTGAATTCCATGCCTCGACCAGTCCATGCTATGAAGTGAGAGTTTGATGGGTCATCAAGAAGTGCTACCAAGAACTGCCATAGCTGAAGTGAGCCTCGCCGTTGATACGTGGGCCCCTCACGGTACATTCCTGGCTCCTGTTTGACGTCACCTGCACAGAATAACAGTGTTAGCTGACCAATGCACAACAAGTATCGTCACTCAGTTTGTGTGATAAGCTGGCAAAGCAAGCATTAGGGTTAATAAAATTAAAGAATTCTTACTACCCAGCTGGCTATAAATGCAATAGTCCCCCTCCTGCTATTAACTGTAAACGCTCTTACAATAACATATTCATATATGAACATGTACCTAAATTCAGTCACACTTTATGAAGTCTCCCTAAGCCTACCCCCATTCACTTCTGATACATGCAAATCTTGCTTGCAAACCATTTTGTAATATCCTCTATTTGAAAGAGCATGAACTATTTTTGTAAGCAACTCTGATGTCTGAAGAACTGCGTTTGTGTACTGTACTTCGAAAAAGCCTCTGTTTGGAAATGTAATGTATGCTTCATAAAGCTGCAAAGCCCTATTGAGTGGAACTTCTTTTGCATGCAAATTCTCTGAAGGAAAATTTGACAAAGTATTTGACTTGGATTTAAACAGCATGTGCTTTACGTATAGGTATGCAAATCCTGCAGATATGCGAGTTCCTCTGTGGCATATTGGACTTGCATATAGCACACATTACTTTTACTTGTATCTACATATTAGATTAGTATTCCCCCTGAAAAGCAGTAAGTAATTTTTTCTAAAATTTCAAATCCAGAGGAAGTTATTAAAAACCAGCAATAATATTCTGCTGTTCCACAAATTGCCAATGAAAAACTGTCCTGCTTCATCCATACCGTGTCTCTGTTGTTTTTAAATCACATTCATACTAAACAACTCATGCAAACAAAAACAGCTGAAAGGTCTGATGCTGAAGCAGAGATTTATTTTTTTTTCTTTGAATAATGACAGTAATCCTTGATAAACTGGTAAAACTCCTCATTTCGAGTACCAGAACTGCAATCCTTGCTAATAAGCAGAATGACCTGTTTAATACAGAAAGCCAGGACGTTACATTCAACCACAGCATTAGGATGCTCTGATGGCCATTACAGAACAGCTCCAAGTAGTGAAAGTAAGAATAATAGTATTAAAAATGGAGCATTTCCTTTTGTAATCAGGAAAGAAAATTGAGTCAATAGCTGTGGAAAACAAATAAATCAGCACAAGGCTTTTGGGTTTATGTGAGGTTCAAGTTCCAGTCCTGAAAGGCCTTCTTTCTAAAGGACAGGATTTTTCTTTTAATGATAGCTGAGCAATGTGCAAATAGCAAGTGCAGTATTACAGAGGATCAGGTTCTTTGCCTATTTCGATCTTTGATTTCAAATGAAGCAGCTGAGAATCTACTTCTGAAACAACAAAGCTACTCCTGGGCTTATCCCATTTTAGCTTTACTGGCCAAAACATAATGACACATCTGCTATTTTTTCCTCAAAAGTCATCATGCTACAAGTATAAACACACATATTTGTATCATGACATCAGTCTTCTAGAGTACAAGGTGTTGTCTCAACGGTCACTCACAGCAGCTAGTAGCAGACTGCCTGCTTTGCAAGAACACAAATATTTCCAAACTTTTTTTTTTTTTTTAACTTTACTTGTATTTCTTTCCCATTTTCATTCCCTTCCCTGGACAAAACCCAAACAAACAAAAAGGCTTTTCAAGAATGACATGAACAAGTACTCATCCTGAATATTTTTAACTTCTTGTAGAACAGGGTCTGATCCCATGCTGATAAATATAAAAATGATTTTGCCACTGATACTGAAAATGGATAAATGGATGAGGCCCACAATGTTTTTTGGAAGGGGGAACCTGACACAGTGCGCTTGAGAAAAACAAACAAACCACCACCACCACAAAAAAAAAAAAAGAAAAGAAAAAAAAGAAAAGAAAGAATCCAAAGCCAAGGTATAAAGTAGATTTTCAATAAATTACCCTTTCAGTGAATATGTCAATCCTGTGACAATGCAATACTGGACTGAGCAACCTTTAGAGTTAGGTGAAAGCTAGTATTATTTAAAATCCTCTATTTATTTCTTACTATTCCTTACCAACCCTGAAATGCACATGACACCTCAGTTTGAGGAATGTACAATTCTTCAGGTTAATTTCATTTCAGAGTCTCCCCTTCTTCAGTAAACACAACAAATGCTGCTAGACACACAATAGTTTTGCAATCCATCTAAGTGATTCTCAGGGGAAAACAAACAACATAAAGCAGGAGGAAAAAAAAAAGCACCATAAGTTCTCCAGCTTTCCTTTAGCTATTCACAAGTTTATCAGAAGGTATCTAATCCTTCCTGCCTAAAAATAAATAAAGCTGGACATACATACACTAACTCAAGAAGCCACTCCAGCAAATTTAAGTAATTGATCTCCAAATTACTTCCCAAGTTGCAGACTAACAGAGTCACCGGCAAGAAATACTGAGTCCATCTACTTTGTCTGTAATGAAATAAATCTGAAATCAACTGAGTTACACCAGGAAACTGATTTTACATCAGAGTAACTGAGGATAATTCAGGCCATTTATTTTACTTGACCCCAGAACCCTTCTGAAAAATAAACCACTAGCACAATGCCTAATGTAGCACAAATACACCAATACAGAAATGTCCTATGGACTCACACCCCCCTATTCATATCTTCACAGACAATGTGACAAGGGGCTTAATCCTCACTAAAACCAAAGCTGCTGCCATCTCCTCTGTTTTGTTAATTATAAGAGAAGCTTTCATTAAATCTCTAACAACAAGCAGTATGTGATCATCAGTGCAATGGAAATCCTCCTATTCCTTCTCAACAGTACAGGAACTGAGCTCCTCTGCCCCAACTTTGGATATAGAACCCTTCACTGGCAAAAGTCAAACGACATCCTATTGTAAAGGAGACTTTGGTTTCAAGAGACAAAGGTCAGCTTTGGTTGGGCGCTCTGCAAATGGTGTGTTAAGGAATCCTAAATTGGAACGTTACCAACCTTTTTTGATCACCAACAGAGAAAAGTCTCTCATCTCTTTCTTTTTTATCTCGCCACACAAGAAAAGAGTGAGAGATGTGTCATACATACCGTCAAACTTCTCTGGAACAACGCAAGTGTCATCATAAAACTGCCTAGGTCCCTTTTCATACATACAACCTGTAAGTTAAAGATAAAGAGGTGTTTATTTAAAAGATGCATGGAGAAAGACGAGATCATAGGCTTAATGCCAGAGGGAACAGTAAGTCATACAGGAATTAGATTAATATCCCACATCCTTTACACACGACCCAATCACAACATTTTGGCCTCAGTATAGGGGTGTTTAATTAATGTGTGCATTCCCAAAAGACTACTAATCGCCACCTGCAAAAATGAAAAAGTACTCATTTTTCTTTACGATTTATTCCAAAATGTTTGCTTCATTTCCTATTTGAATTAGCATGGCTTCATATTTTAACGATTAGTTCCTGTGTCTTCTGCCTGCTATACTAAAGAAGTTCTACTCTGTATTTTCTCCCCATACCTACATAAGTCACTCAGTGGATGTTTCTTTCAATTAAGATCATTTGAAATTTAAATTTTGTCATTAAAAGACACTCTCTGCAACCTTGCACTCTTTTTAGGACCCTCTTCTGTGCACACTCCTATTTTGCAGTATTATTTTGATGTTTTAGTTAAACAGAACTGTATTGGATGCCAGGATCAGCCTTGCTAATGCAACTTGGAGAGACAAAACAAGCCCTCCTCTCCTGCCTCCCCCCGATTCTCTCTTTGACTGTGCAAATATTGTAGAAGGGCTTTTTGCCGTACAGCTGCAATGTTTGGCTGGGCTGATTTCCCATCGCGAAGCTGAGGAGGAGGAGGCCCATCTCAACATCATTTTTTCCAATATACTGTTTCCCAATTCCATAGGCCTGGTCTGCATTCAGCGTATTAAAAAAACATTTTCTTTAACATGCCCAGATTACCACGCAATTGAAACTGCTTTGTGTGACTGCCCTGTCCTGCCTGTTATTTACCACTGTGCCACACAGTTATCAATTAACATTTTTCTGTATCTTTACTGAAAATGTTGAATAGCAACACTCATGATATCAATTCCTACAGAGCTATACAGAACTGTAATAGAAACAAATCCATTCTGTGATGATTGCCCAGTGACAGCTACTTTTAGATCTGTCAGTAAGCCAGGTCTTAATGTATTTAATGTGTACCTTATTGATACTGCTTAGTGCTAACTTCTTAATCAGAATGTAACACAGTCGCAAATTGAATGCCTTATAAATGGCCAACTACATGATACAAGAGACAAGTATCTTTATCAATCAAACTTTTAATCTCAACAAAGAATGAAATCAGATTTCTTTGACATGACCTTTATTCCATAAAATCATGTTGACTGATTTCCAAATACAGAAAACAAATATTTACTGAACAAGGCTGCTTTTTCTACGTCATTCATAACAAATTTACCACCTCCAAGAACTTACGAGTACATAACATGGTTAAGGCTGTTTCTCCCCTATCTATGCCGTGATTAAAACTCAAATCTGTTAACCCTCACCCTGTAGTTTGTGGATTTTTCCCTGATGTCTTTCACCTCTCTTATCAAGCTTATATACATCATAGAATTTCATATACCAAGGCTGTTACAAATTTCTACCTGCTTTTTCATCCTCCTTGTAATAACTTTTATTTCTATTTTTCTGCCTTTATTCCACTCCAGAAGCACGTGGGCTTTTAGCTAGTTTTGTTATCTTTCCAGTTGTGTTGTGTCTTTTTACTAATGAATGAAGCCTTACAACAGGACTTTCACTCATACATGTGTTTGAATTCCCATCTATTTCATAAACAATTTTCCTCAGGTTTGTGAAATTAGTCCCTTGGAGGAAAAACAAACAAATCCTAAACAACAAAAAAATCACATATTGACAAAAAGGATGCATTAAAGGAGGAGAATGAATGGCATAAGCTATGTTTCAGTGGCCATTTTTGCTTAGTTCTGCTGGCCTTTTTAATATGTATAAAGTGCTGTTACTTAGAATTATTAATTTTGACAGTGATCTTAGCTCTTCCTTACTGAAGTCATTAACAGCTTTTGTATATATTCAATGGTCTAAAAAGCACCAAAACTTTGAGAAAAAAAAATGAAAACTTTTTAAAGTGTAAAATGGATTACTTAACTGTTAACCAAGCCTGTCACACTAGTAGCCTGGAAAATATCATTTAAATAGAATGGGTAATATGGACAAATTTGTTAGCGTCACTTCCTTTCAACAGCTGGAGGCACTGAAAAGCAGAATGAATAAATTCATAACAAGGTCGCTTCTATCCTAACCAACCTGTGTCACTAGAAGAAACTACAAAAGACCAGCTCAGCAGAAATTCAAGACTGGGAAGAGAAGGAAAGATGTCGGAGTCTTCCCAGCAGCAGGACCAAACCAGTGAAACCCAAATCTCTCCAGGCTTTTTTTCCCCCCAATTTCTCTCATACAAAAGTGATACATAATAGAAAACTTAACTTCTGTTCTGTTTGGGTGAGTCAGGAAGCCTTCTTGCCTCATGTAAATGGAATGGCAGCTAGGCACTTCTGAAAGGAGAAGACAATGCTAGTCAAAAGACTGTCTGGAATTGAAGTGTTCAGGTTATCAGTGACAAAGGCTGCAGGCAGAAGAACACTAAGAAGGATGCAAGTTACAGCAAGGGGGAAGGAACCTGACAACCCCCAGTAAGCATTTCAGAGCAGCATGCACAAGGCATGGCGAAAGAGAAAACCATAAAGATCATAGAACCCACACAACATTGGTACTTGAACTCAAACCCTTATCGCAATCAACCTTGCTAAAAGTTGACTCCCACGACACATTTGAGATCATTCACAGACCGAAAAATCCACACAAACAGTATGAATATTTTAAACCCTGTGATCATATATCCATCTTTGTAACTAATTCAACACACTGTTTTTAATCAATTACACAGAAAAGTCTGCCAATCATAGTAGGCACTTATAAACTCTACAAATACAGTATCATTAATACAAGGAATGTCAGGATGAATCTACAGTAGGTTATTGGTTTTTAGACTCTGGTTGTGGTCTTGAAACATTAAAGAAATTTTCTGCAAATGCTAAGCATTTAAACTAGGAATTCAGCTGCACCAATTTCACCCTCTGCTTGTGTACCCTTAACCAAAAAAGAAACCCCTTAAAAGCAAAAAAAAAATAATAAAAAAAAATTGTGCACATTTAAGGTAATACACAAATATATTTGCAGTTCCTCACATCTACTCAAATATGCAAGAAGAATGAGGAAACAAACAAACAAACAAACAAACCAGAACTAATGAAAATGGTATTCTTTAATTGTCTTTTTTTTTTTTTTCCTGTGTCTTACACTGTCTCCAATAGTGACATGCTGTGCACAGGGACTTGCAAACAAAAATAAACCATATACGTTTGCCCTTCTAGACTGTTTAAACCGCCTCTTGAATATTGAAAGTCTTGCTTAACACCATGTATTCAATCTTGGGATATACTCCTACCCTAAGCTACAATCTGACACCAGTAATTTGTAACTCTTTAAGAGATGCAAACAGAGGTCGAAAGAGCAGACATTATTTTTCCAACACTGCCTACCAACTCTTTCAGAATGTGATTCCAAATTTTGCTGTTCACTGACTAGTGATGAGTATCAAAGATTTAGCTGGATAAGAAAATGAGGTTTTACACCGACTTCACAAAACAAGTGAAACACAGGACAGGAATAATAAGTTTCCTCTAACAGTCCGCAGTCTCTCCTGCACATCCATGCCAAGCTCTTTATTACCTCCTCTCTCGATTACATGTTTAGTGCCTGCCTACTCAGGCCTCGAAGATCTCTAATGTCTCAGACAACTATTCTGAGCAGACACAGGACTCGGTAACTCAGTGATCACACAAGTCAAGTATAGCTCTGTAGACTAGAAGTCAAGGCTACAAGTAGTGGTTCACCTGCAAAGAACCACTCATCTTACCAAGTAGATTGAATTTTAAGGAGCATGGAAAAATCTACATATAAAAAAAAAAAGAAAAGAAAAAAAAGAAAAAAAAAGAGGAAGTTGCAGAACTGAAACAGATGCTATTTTCTATTTTAGGTAAAAATTCACTAGTATTGGCAGCAAAACCCTTTTTGACTCATGAACTCCACTCTTGCAAAGTGATACAGCAGAGTATACAGAATAAAGAATTATGTATGAATCCAAGAAGCTGTGTTTTTAGCCAATTTGGGGTTTCATCTCCTATGCTCCCAATGTCAATTATAATTAACATCTGGAGTCTTTTTAAGGCAAGCATTGTTTGTACCAACACTACTTAATCTTTTGGTTAGCTTGTGCTTAAACAGTCCACAGAGGACCGAAAAATACAGCAGGCAAGAGTTTATTTCTCGTAAAGTAACTAGAGTCTTGTTATCCTAAAGTGCTATCAGTTAATTTATGACTATCAGAGTGGGTCAGACTCTAATCAAATTGTAGAAACATTTCCAAAGTGATTATTCAATCAAATGACTAACATGGTTAATTAGGAGCCATAAACATTGCTCTGAAGTTCATCAAAGTAATGACTTGCCCAGAAAAATTACTGCTAATTAAATTGCCTGCTGCTTTCATTTCTACCTTATCTAATAAAAAGTCCAACCAATGAAATTTAGCATTGCAGTTTTAAATTGTACTAAATGCCTGACTAAGACCCAGAAGTATTTTTACTAGCTAAGCGGAGCTACTTCAAAAGAAAACATTTTAGTGCAGAAATTACAGAGCAATTATATGTTTTCTTCTCCTTAAAGTATTGTTTTAAGACAACAAATAAGACAGAATTAGGCATAAAATACCACCAGGGCAGGGTACAAGCATTTGAGGTGACCTACTCTACCACCTTTTAGTAATTTTTAGTCTTTGAAGAAAAATGTGCCTGGCTTTAGGACACACGATAAGCTTATTTCAGACTCTTAATGAAGTAGTTCACATTGTGAAGTTACATCATCTCAAGAGCAGCAGAGTCCAGTTTTTGTTGTTTAAAAATAAAAAAATAAAAAAATAATAATATGGAGACAAAAAAAATTATTTTTATTGTTAATTCGGAATACCTAGAGGTCATCCTTCATTGCTCCTCTTGCTAACAGCAACATAGCAGTCATCTTAAAACAGTGAATGTGGTCTTATATCATGTAGCTCTGGAACTATTTCTTTCCATTAGGTGTTATTTTAAAATTACATGTAATCTATACACTGCAGAAATACCTTCTCATCTAGGAATGTTACAGAGAATCCACTAGAAATATGCTCTGCTGTGTCTTAAAATATATAAATGCAGAAAAAGACCAAATAGACTTCCCCAGGACTAGAAAAACCTACTGCTGAATTCAGCAAACACAGGTTCTAGGTTTCATTATCAAATAAAGCATTTGAGTAGTCTCTTAGTAAGGAAGCATTTCATATTAATTACCATAGTGGAATGTAAAGGGTTAGGCCGTCTCAGCTCTGTCTAACTCAAGGTGGGTAGTGAATCTTCAAATCCTTTCCCAATTGTTATGCAGAGGTAAGGACCAGGTTTCAGACCCACAATCACAGCCTCCACAGAAAGAATTCCCAGCCCGTCTCTCTCGCTGGGAAAGACACAGGGAAAAGAAAGCTTCTGCAAGAAACCTGATGAAGTGACTTGCTGCTCTTGAATGCAGTAGAAACTGGGAAACCACATCAGGATTTCTTCTTCGGCTGCTCCTGTGGCTCTGATGCTACGCAGCCTTCCTCACTGTCTCACAAGCTGTCACATTACGCTCTAACTCTGAATGACTTTTCAGTTCACTTTATCAGCAGCATCTTAACATGTGGAGGCCCAGGGCAGGGCCCACATGCATGTAAGAGTGCAAAGTGTGACACGTGCATGTGCACTACACATGTGCATGTGCAGAGAGGCAAAGACCAAGGCTCAGCAGGTGCACACAGGCTTAAGCTGGGTGGGTGAAAAGACCGAGCCTGGCCCCCAGCTCAACATGGCAGCTTCGGTGAGCAGCATGGTGTCCTGGCCAGCAGCTGCCTTACACGCTGAGCCTGTGAACGAGTTGCTCACATTCATCAAACACCTCAACCCACATGTGAAACTTGTCTCCTTCCTGACAGGCATCAAATACGTGATGGCACTAAAACTGGAACCGTGTTACTATTGCTCACCCAGTTCTCTGATTTACACTTTATTACCAACTCAGTGATACTAACAACAGGAACAATTCCCCAAAAGTTTTCAGGGACTCCATTGGCAGTGGATACAGCCAACCCTGTAATTTAACTTACACCATATCCTTCTCGGTTGTCCTCTTGGTCTGAAAATGAATTACAGAGGCTTTGGCTCCTATTTCAGTGACTCAGAACTGGTGTTTCTACATATACTTAAGTGTGCTGTGCCACCTCTCTTCCCACAGGCAAGAAATCCAGCAAGAAATCCCTATCACTGGTGCCACTGGGTGCAGGGGGGCACACACAAGCCCCTCAGGGGCTGGGACTGGCCCTAGTCCCAGCTGTCAGGCAGATGCCAGCATGTGACAGCCCGACCCTGCTGCTATGCCAGTCCTGCCCACGCTGCCTCCTCCCGTCTTCTTGTGCAGTGCAAGCTCTGCCCTCGTATGCACAAAGATGGCTGGGGCAGTGGGAGAGGTTTTTACCGGATGCAGAGGCAAAGGTAGCCTGACAAAAGTAGTCTTTTTAAAATAAAATGACTAAGTTAAAATGCATCGTACTTTCAGCCTCAAACTTGGTAACATCACAATCAGACTGCAAATAACTATTCTGTTCATGAATTTCCAAGAGCGCTGACAAACTGTTTACAAAGGAGCGCTTCATCCACCACTGAAACACTTTTAGCCTCATGGTGGAAAGCAGTATTTACTGCCACTGAGAAGCTCTGACCAGCTCAGGGATCAAGAGCAATACTAAGATCACTGGAAAACAGACAGGGTTTTTCAGGTAGGAAAGGCAGTTCTTCACACTAGATCACGAGTGGCACCAGGCATCACTAAAGAAAATGCATGATCTGCATTACGCAGGGAAACAAACCTAATTATTTTATCTGATACAGAACCTATGGTTTTGTAAACCTGCAGAACACACTGAAATTAAAACTTACACCTCTGCATTAAAAGAGATTCAGGTAGAAATACAAGAATTAATGACAGTTTTCCTAAACAGGCATTGCTCGTGCGCGTTCACAACTTAAATGCTGGTGGATCAGGTTTTAGTCCAACTGCCTTTGAAAGCATCATCCCCTGAGAAAATACATGGTTCAACACAGTGCTACAAACTGCTAAAATCCTGGCAAAGCTAAAGTCAGCATTAATGTCATATTAGCAGGGTCAGTATGAAATACGTAGATGCACTGAAGTTACAGAGGTAAAAAACAGTCACTGTCTCCTCTAAAAATCCATCTAAAAATTAATCTTGCTTTTCCCAAATCATCATGCAGTTTCAAAACATTCAGAATGGAAGATTTTATTCTTCATTCTGCCTGCTACTAACCTTCATACCAGCAATTAGACAAACAATAACATCTACAAGTATGTGCACTGATAAATACACACACACCCTCCCTTCTAAAAGATAACTCATTTCGATTTCTTAAGCTCAACTTCTTGCTTTTTACTTGACAAAAATCTACCAGATTAGGCCCCAACAGCTCACGTCTAAGTGCAATTATCACACACACACAGAAAGAAAACCTTAAGCAAACAGCTTCCTTTCCACAACTTTGGTTTTTAGATCTATGACAACATCTAATGCATTTTCTGAGACCAGATGTCAACAGCCTGTCTAGGCGATGTGTAACTTTTTATACAGCAGAACAGGAAAACAAAGGCTCATACATTCGGCTCCGAATTGAAATTCCACATGGAACTGATCTTTTGAGCATACTTTAAAATCATGTATTTGCTTTTATTAACCTCAGTAACTGTAAAATGTATTTTAAACATCGCTTCCTTTCGAATTCAACAAAACACAGCGGTATTTTCTCTCTCCCTTTCTCCTTTTGTTGGTAATCTTACAGCAAAAAACTGTCTGTGTTGCTTTTTCTCCCCCGCCCCATCCCCTGCCTGTAAAATCGAAGTTGGACAAACACTGCACGGCTGAAGTGACATATTTGAATGGAATTCAGACCAACCAGTTCCTGTTTATGTTTCTGATTTGAGAATGTAGCCTTCTCATTCACTATACATTAGAAACACACCAAGGCCATAAATGGAGTCAGATTACAGGCAGGCAGGGCCAAGGAGCATTAATCATTACTTTAAGGCAACTGGCAAAAGCAGCAGCTGAGGGAACACTACACCCTTCAGCTTCATATAAATGGACATTCCAGGGTTTGGTGTGTTTCTTTTTTTTCTTTTTTTTTTTTTTCCCCCTTCAGCATCCATTTTATGAATGAAACTTCAGGCTGCACAGAGTCCATTCATATAAAAGCTGTGCTCACAGGGCTCGGTCTCTCGGGATCAATCGGTCTTGGGTAAGGCTGATGTGATTGGTTTAAGGCAGGCTTCAGCCTTCCATTACTGATTTAAAATGCAGCCTGTGTCCATTTGACCTGCGTTAATGCACAAAGAGTAAATCCAGACTGTGCTCTCAATCCTCAAATCAAATCATTAGCCAGTGCCACTTACTGTAACTGTAGATTTAGAGGATATTTATCCATTCTTTAAAAAAACAGGGACTGCAGGACAATTTTTCAGATCATATTGTCTGCTCTGAAAGGAAAAATAGTTGTGTGGCCTCCTGCCTATATGCTCATATTAACTCGGTGTTCAGATTTCCCTTTGTTTGTAAGGATAACTTTACAAAATTAATTCTATTCTAAATACAAATTTCTTTTAGACAGAATTAGTGAGTAGAAGGAATTGGCTAGATAGGAAGCAAGAGAAAAGTTCAAATTCTGCCTTCCACAGCAATCTTCCTAAGTCCAGGTTTTTCAAATTCCCATCCTCGGATGCTATTATTTTCTACTGTTTTATCATCCAACAGTAGATTTGTGTTTATGTGTTTTAAGAGCAAGTACAAAGTGCGGCGCAGCTTAACAATTGAACGAAACCCATGCTCATTCACTGAAACAATACAGTAAAGACAAGCTCCTGAAACAAGACAGTGAAATATTTTAAACCACAGAAGCGAGACTCAGGAAAACTGCAAAACGAAGAATGAGGAGGGGAGACTTCGAAAACCTTGAACTCAAGAGCAAGCCCCTGGCCCTTATCCCCTCCTGTGTTTATCCCAGCCAGATTTTCATTCAGAACAATTGCACCGTGTAAAAGAATTTCTTTAAGGCCATAAGCAGATGCAACTTCGAGATACACGTACTGAAGCACCACATCCTGTAAAAGGATGAGGTTAGTTCTGTTTCACATTTTCACATTTTATAAAATTATGCTGAAAATACTGCAAATATTTGCAGCCTGACTTAAATTAAAAAAAAAAAAAAAAAAACAACTAGAGAGAATTTGAGGAAAAGATTAAGCAGCTAGAGGATTTATGAAGCAGGATCTCAACAACAATTCACACAGATAAACTAAGAGTACACATGCAGACTGTCTGCAGAGATTTAGAGGTGGTACGTTAATACCAAGGAATTGTTTAGGATGAGCCAAAGAGGTGTAGCTATGAGCAGTGAAATGAGACTGATCAAAGGGAAAATTTAGGCTTACTATCAAGAAATATTTCTTAACTGTGAAGTCTATTAGTCTGTGAAATAATCTCCCAAGGGAATAACTGTAGTAATAATACTTAGCACTCACACAGTGCTTTACATTTTCAAAGCACTGTAGAAAAATTAGCCAATATAATTAAAGACAGTAGTAGAAGTACCACAAGTTGTCATTTTAAATGCTGCACTGGTCAAGGCACTAGAAAATATCCTGGAAAAAGCCAACCTGCATTGACTCTGACTGCCAGCTAAGATTTCCTTTCTTCCTTCATACTAGCATCTCCAAATGTCTAACCTGTACCTCCAAGAGGTACAATAGAATATCCAACTGCTGTTCTTAAAAAAAGAAAGAAGGGAAAGAAGGGAAAGGAAGGAAAGGAAGGAAAGGAAGGAAGGAAGGAAGGAAGGAAGGAAGGAAGGAAGGAAGGAAGGAAGGAAGGAAGGAAGGAAGGAAGGAAGGAAGGAAGGAAGGAAGGAAGGAAGGAAGGAAGGAAGGAAGGAAGGAAGGAAGGAAGGAAAAGAAAGAAAAAGAAAGAAAAAGAAAGAAAAAGAAAAAGAAAGAAAAAGAAAGAAAAAGAAAAAAGAAAAAGAAAGAAAAAGAAAGAAAAAGAAAGAAAAAGAAAGAAAAGAAAGAAAGAAAGAAAGAAAGAAAGAAAGAAAGAAAGAAAGAAAGAGAAAGAAAAGAAAGAGAAAGAAAAGAAAGAGAAAGAAAGAAAGAGAAAGAAAAGAAAGAAAGAAAGAAAGAAAGAAAGAAAGAAAGAAAGAAAGAAAGAAAGAAAGAAAGAAAGAAAGAAAGAAGAAAGAAAGAAAGAAAGAGAAAGAAAGAAAGAAAGAAAGAAAGAAAGAAAGAAAGAAAGAAAGAAAGAAAGAAAGAAAGAAAGAAAGAAAGAAAGAAAGAAAGAAAGAAAGAAAGAAAGAAAGAAAGAGAAAGAAAGAGAAAAGAAAGAAAGGAAGGAAGGAAGGAAGGAAGGAAGGAAGGAAGAGAAGGAAATCTGCAAATAAATATACTTCCAAGAAACACATTTAAAGTCTATTTTTTCCCTTGAAATTTTGATTAAACACATTCTCTAATGTTGTTCTTGCAACTCCCAAATTTCAAGAGATGTCAGCTGATCTCAAGGGAAGAATGTGCTACTAGGGAACTTTTTCATTGTTAATTTGCATTGATTTGCTTTTCAAAGAGCACTACATCAGGTATTTGAAAGGACTCTTGCTTTTTATTCTGTTCCAGTCATTAGGTAAATACACATTTATAACATGGATAGTAGAATGGTAACAACATCTTATACCTAAAGGTGGAAATGGTGGTGGTTAGTAAGTGTCATAATTACAACTTCCTGGGCAACATTTATACAACTGCTTTGTTGCTAATGAATTATGATATAGCCTTTTTTCTCAGGACTCTTGCCTCTTGAGTGCACAAGTCAAAACTGTTTTGGGGAAGGAGAGTGGTGCAGTGAACAGCTTTGCAGGTGGAGCCCCTGCTTCAGTTGTTACAGATGTTGGAAGTTGTGCCATTAATGAGGCAGAACATTTCAAGAAAGGAAAAGACGACCTCAAGATGAATATCTTTATCAGTATTGGAATGGCCAATTTTAGGGCTCAACAAAGGCCATTCCAGCTCCAATGAAGTTTGCAAAAGTAGTCAAGTCATCTTGGCCAAATTTTTTCACATTATGTATTTCTTATTTTTGTGGTCCTTGGACTGGGATCCTAATCTGGTGTTTCTGTACCTTCTCACTTCTAAATACAAAGGAAGTCCCTAGGATCTAAATTTTGAACTTATCTAATACACAGTGTTCTTTAAGAATTTCCCAGTGCTAACTGGGTACCCCAAATAAGCAGGTTTCTATCCAATGTGTCTCTGCCTCCAACCATATCTTGGGTGCTGCCAAAAGGTATACATTGTTGTGAGGCCTCAGAAATTAGAGGGATGAGCAACCCAGCAAGGAAGACATAAGGGCTAATAATAATTCTGTCTCAAAAGTTCATTCCACAAGTGATGTGACTAGTAACTCAGAAGAAAACTTTGGGGGGGATAGAATCCAAATTTTCTAAGGTCCATTCAAATTTATTATTCACGAGACTACACTGAAATGCAAGAATAGCCATGTCAATTCCTCTAATCTGCTCAGGAGAGACTGATTTTTTCTCGATTTCAACAAATGAATTCCTGGCAATCAGTAATAAGTATATGCAAGCAGCAATTCGTCTACTAATCTCTAACACTACCTTGTGATAGATTTCAAAGTTCTCAGTTAAAGAAATAGGCACAAAAGAACTTCACAAACAAAATAACTATTTTAATCAGGCAAGTCAAAATGTGAGATTTAAACCGAAACGGAAGATGTCATTGCAAAACTATTTTTATTATTAATCTACATGCATAGCTAAAATCAACTTGGTATATTTGCAAATACACTAAGTGAAGTAGGAAGCATCAAGCCTTCAAGGGTCCTACCTCAAAATAAAGCCTAGAATTGAGGAAGCTCAAAGCTCCTCAAGTTGACCTTTTCATTAAAATAACCGAACACATGGATTGAATTGTAGAAGTACTAACTGTACAAGAATTTCCATTATTAACCCTGTAAACAAATATATTGGGAAGGCTTCTAGGGTATATTCATCAACCACATAAAATATCCAAGTTCTATATGTTCTTGGCTGCATCTTCGTGTTTTAAGTTGCTAGATAAACCATCAAGTACTAAATATATCTGTGACTAGCAGCCCAAAAAAAATTTGTGGCAGAAAAAGTCTGATTGGACATATATGATGCATTGTGACTTCTAGAAGTGTAGATGGATAAGGAAGAGCTTCTACTCTGTTGACATTTTTCTTTTTCCATTATCTCAAACATTTTGCAGTAGAAATTGCATACCTGCAATTACAATTACAACTAATTGATCTGCCATTTCCCATGTCATAATTAATGTCATGTTTTAATAGAGTTATAATCATTCCATAATAATGCTTTTCATTCACCAGCTTCCCACAAAGTATAAAAGTATAGTGCACAAAAGCAATGAACTTTTATGAGGCTCTTTCAAAAACATCCCCAAAGGAACATCTTGGTGCATTACAATGAACTTTTTAAATATGTTTCTATATTCTTATCTGAGCTGCAGTAAAGTAGCATGCAAAAAAGACTTTTCACTCTAGCATTCCTCCTTCCCTGAACATCCATAGGTGAAAAATGAAATCAATGATTCAGTGACAAATACATTATGTTTCCTAAGGGGTTATTTAATGTACTCCTAGGAAGGATGGAAAATGATGGTTTCTAGAGAACAGATGGTAACAAGACAAAATATCAACAGACCACAGTTGTTGACTGCAATTTATGGAGTGTACAGATGTGTCAACTTAAATGCAGTGATTCTGAGGCCAATAAAAGTACTTCCTGATACCAACAGATTAATTTTTCATGACCACTGGTTACACAGCTATTACATTTTAAAAAACTAATTATTCATCACAAAAGAAACAATTTTGCTCAAATGTCATTACTATAAAGTGAAATGTTGTTCTTGCTGGCACAAAAAAAAAAAAAAAAAGAGCATTCCAGAATTGACACAAGTTTGCACATCTTCCTTTCAGAATAAAAGTGTCTGCTTTTTTTTTTTCCATAAAGAATATTCCAATGAAAGATGAATGCTAGCAGCCAACCCAGATTTAAAGTAATAGCATGCAATAAGGAGATCCCACTTCCTAGCCAAATATGAAGCATGCTTACAAAAGGGCCTTTTTTCACCCTTTAATTTAGCAGGATGAATAACGGTGCTTGTGAAGGTTGCAAGGGACTGGCAGTGCCTGAAGCTGCAGTCCTCTATTTATTATCCATAGCCACATTAACTATGCAGACAGTCTCTCCCATGCTGTTCTGTAAGACTAAAGATACACGACTGCCAAAGCCACATATCTCAGAACCTTAATCAATGCACAGGTTTAGTTCTAGCTTTCATCCTTTTAATTTGAACCTATTTTCATGTTGTCTTATACTTCAGCTTGGATAAATATTTCCTCCTTAGTCCCCTCCTTGTATATGCCTAAATCAAATTCATCAAAGGATTGGTTATTTGCTTGCGAAGAGTAAGAAAGGAGAAACTCTACTTTCCAAATTCCCCTGTTCTAAGATAGAGATCAGTTCTAAAACAATCACTTTACAATAAAGATACCAAAGAATACTCCACTAAATAGACAATGTTAAGTTAGCTATAGAAAAGATGATAAAAACAAATTTTTCGCTGTATCAAATTGCAAAATAATTTGTCATAGGCTAAACTTTCAAAGGAGACTTCAATTCAATAGCCACGCAGTGTTTGCAAAAGAAACTGCGAAAGCATCTAGCCAGGAACTGAACCAGAAGGTAAGCACTGGAGGCACTGCAGTGCCCAGAAGTCAGGCAAGGCTCACCTTCTCCCTGCCCCGAATTAGGGTATGTGTGTGTGAAAGCGATGCACGCTCCCCTGGGAGCACCGTAAGAACTCACTGAAATCCCTTGTCTTTAACAGTGTGGCATACACAAAGCAGGGCAGAGGCATGGACTGATGAGGAGCTGCAGAAATCGCTTACATAGGAATTGAAAGACGTGTTTTGACTGAATTTTGTCAACACCATACTTATCAACTGTTTAACCCATTTACCCCATCCAGCCTGCTCCATGCAATTTTAACCTCAGTTTCCCTCTCCTCTTTACTCAGTACTCATCACTAAACTCTGTTTTTTGCTTCCCCAATTCTCTCTCTCTTTCCCCAAATATAATATAAATATTATTTTTAATTGTGGCAAAGTAACCTAAAATTTCAAATGTTATTCCTTTGATTCATGTTTTTATCCTTTTTGACCAGAAGCTATTCAGAGTGGGCTCTGCCACCACCTCCTCTATTTTGTACCGTCTGTAGAGCAATAACACTCCATTTTGGTTGCCCTATAAGCACAATAATAATAATAAACATTATTAATAGCAACAACTTATTCTCTACATCAGCAATCTGGCATCACAGATTATGTACCTCCACAAAACACAGCAGTATGCACAAATTGAGAAGCTGACACCGATTTGGCTGATTCTTCTCCCTCATTGGTTTTATAGCTGTATAAACCCCACTTCAGTGGAGTTACTCCTGATTTAAAGCAGTGCAGGCAAGAGGAGAGAGTCCTCTACTTCTGGCAGACAAATGAAAGAGCTCATAAAATGGAGCATACAAATTTAGAGGTCAGAGATGGGATAATACAGAGCAAGCCCCCTCTTAAGCAAAGCTCAATTTTGCACCCATGATCATTTCTTCTCCAGCTTCTTTAACCTTTGTATTGTCTGGACAGAGAGTTCTGGGAAATGAAAACCTCCACAGAGCAAGACAAGGCAACAGTGGCACGAGACACCTTGTACTATGTGGCAATCTTACTACTTTGTAAGCTATATTGGACATAGATTACTTTGGGAGATTTAGAAGCCAGAATAGCAAGTTCCAATTCGTAGTATCAAAACATCAAGAGCACTAGCTTGGACTCATTTATTGCTTTACTACGCAGAAATAAGGAGAGTCTCACCTACCTGAATCATATGCAAAATCTCTAGGTTCCTGTTTAATCATCAGAGGAGGGGGGAAATTTTGACTGGCTGCACTGCCAACCATAGCGTTGTGTTCATAAACTGGATCGTGATACTCCTGCTTAAAACCTTGAGGTGGGAAAGGGATGTTTGGCTCAGACATCTGCCGCTGATATATTGGACGTCCTTCCCTTGGCATTGCAGGCAAAGGTGGAAAAGAATTGCAAGGTTCAGAGAGCTGGCGGCGAAATCTAGGACACAAGTTAGAGAGGTCATGTAAAGGACTTAAACTACATTCCATTTCACAAAGATCTTCACAGATCATGATTAGCAAGAGGCTTTATCACTTCCTCAATAGTAAACATTTTGTTTATGATAATGCCAAATGCTGCCATCAGGATTATGATTATGGCTGTGTTGCAGAACAGCAAGAAGCAAAGTAACATACCCCCCACCTATTAATACCAGCTCTAGTACCTGCCCCCCCCACCATCTTCTTTTCCTTCAGTATCTTCTCTCATCAAAAGAGGCCAACCAAAAATGTACCAGCTTCAAGCCAGCAGAAAGACTGACGTTTTCCTACCACAGTAACATGAAAGAGGCTTATGTGGAGTTCTCTGTTGTTTCATGAGAATGAATGACGTATTGCTTGTACTCTAATTTACTCTTGCAGTTCTTACTGTTACATGGAAACCATTCTGACCATGACAACAAACACGACTATTTTGAACAAAGAGTATTGTCTGTTGAAACACCTGGAATCATGCCAGGGTATAAGTCCACAGTTTTGTCCTCTCGAGGATAGCACTGTGGGAGGCCTACCTGCAAAGCTGGTATTGTATTCCAGAAGGGAATTTAAGCACTCCAGAAAAAGGACAGCATACAGATTTTTGTTAATAGAAGCAAAGCCTAAGAATTTTCCTCCTGTCTTAACTTATTCCCATAGTCATTTCCACATAAAAGAAGTCCACACAAACCAAGCTGCCACTCACTACTCCAAAATACTCTTCAATAAGCATAACATGTGAGAATTCAGTTTTAAATCAACTTCACTTCCATGCAGCAGTACTCAAGAACCTACATTTGTTGTTCCTTCCATAAAACAGGAATGAAAAGTTTTGAAGGTAATTATTAGGACATCTGTGGGTTCAGAAGCCTAGAGAATACAAGGATGCTATTTTCCCACCGTGCTCTGATGAACTGCACAAAGTGTTCCTGTCATCTCCTATAGATTACCCCAGTGGCAGTAACCATCACCACCAGAATTGTCTGCACTAATCCACAGCAAATGCAATGTTCTTGCAACAAACTGCTTGCTAGCCGTGTTATCACTCATCATGAAAGCATACTTTTTTTTTAAAAAAAAAAAAAAAGGAGAGAAACCTGTGTCTTTCTCTGCCAGTTTCACACTGTCACACTAAAAATCAAGAATTAATCATTCTTCAGCTTCCTGTACTTTGCAGCTGAACTGACTTTCCCTCATGACAGCAAAAGCAGACATTCTCTTGGAGAAAATGGGGTGAGTGAAGAAAGCAGGGTTTTGATTGCATAAGCAACACAGTCCTTGAATATCATCTTATATGTAGTATGTGTTTCTGAAACAATTTAAACCCTACTAACATCTGTCAAAATACTGCTGTGAACTTGGTCTGACAAATATTTACTGTCATAGTTTAATTACAAATACTGTGGGAGCTACAGGGATAGAAACTATTACAATGTAGCACTGGAGACAAAATTATTATTTTTAATGCTGCTGTAAATATTCTGTTTTGCAATAGAAAGAGTAGTGCACTGTAATGCTGGTTTTTGCAATTCCACCTACACCTGCAGAAAATAAACTTAGAAACTCAAATGTATTATGAAACAGTTAGGCTGACTGGCACTGCATTCATTTCCCTCTTTTCCTTTTTTCATTAGCCAAAAAAAGAAGCAGAAATTATCATTAAGAACTGTCAAGGAGTGAATCAGAAAATTGCAACTTGAAGTTAAAATAAGAAACAGGCTCACTCACAAAGCCTCAAAGGAAGTTAATAATACTTGTTGTACTGGAAGCTTTGTATGGAATCAAGCCATTTGTTTATACAAGTGGATTTGATTCCTGTTGGTACTTGTTAGGACCACTTATATTCATGCCCTGTATGAAGATGTATGGGCTGTATGTTCTAGATACTGATCCTATCTTATACCACTAACGCATGGTCCAAAGAAAAATGCTTGGAGTTATAGATTTATATACAAACTTACACAGGTAGGTTATTTGTTTAAATGACATTTTCTGAATACATTCATTGTTGTAGCTATCATCTTGTAAATCAGGAAGATTTGAATTGCACAAAAATATGAAGTACACATTTATTTCAAAAAATGGAGAAGAAGATTCAAAGTAAAGAAGAAAATGGTGAAAAAAAAAATACCTTCCACTACAATCATACCTTCTTCAAAAAAGTAGAAAAATGAGATTTTTGCCCTGAGTCAGTTAATTTGGACTTCACTAAAACACGTTATGTTCTATCACTCAAAGAAAGCATCAGTGCAAAATGCCCTAAAGAACATGAATTTCAAAGGCATGGGGGGAAAAAATCATGTAAAGAACCCATAAAGCTCGTGCAGAGCAAGTGTTACGGTCATAGGAAAATAAACTAGGGTGTATGCAAATCTCTATAAATATTCAAATTAAGGCTGACATACAGCTACAGTATTGTCTTTACAAGTTGCTCTAAATCAAAACATTTTTTCATCTGAAAAATACTACTGCTCTCTTCACAGAAGCCATTTAGCTTTTGGAGATTTCAGTCTCCTGACAACTTGGGTGTATATATAAAAACACAGTTATCCACCCTCCTGCAATCAAAACCGCATCCTGGCTTCATTGGGGGCTGGTGTGGTTAGACCACAGTCCAAGGATGGGGGAAACAGCACTATGGCAGTTTACAGGTCTGATTCAGTGTTTCTTTACCACCAGAAAGGCACATAGACCTTGGGTAATATTTAATAGTATCTCAGCAGAGCATAAAATGGCAATATAAACTGTAGCAACCTCCTCCAGAAGTGATCTGCACAAATCCCTGGAGATAATAGCCCTTATTAGAGCAGAAGCATGCAAATCACACTCCCAACAACTGTGATTTTCTTTTCAGGTGCTTCTTAATTTGTTAATGTGTAAGTGCTAAGACAAGTCTCTAAACATATATATCTCTATATATAGCTGAAATTCAAAATGCTCAGAGCAATCACACAACACAGAAAAAAAAAAACAGGTTCATGTAATAAAGGTTAGGATTAATAGAATTCCACAAACAAGTGTTTGGTCTCAAAAATAAGGGAAATTCACTGAGCATATTTGTTGCAAAACTGAGCTAAAAAAGACAGTCAGTTGTCTGTGGACTTCTAACATACCGAAACAAAACAGGGTGACTTAAGGACAGTTTAAGTTTTAATTCTAGTCTCCAGCTCTTGTGGCTTTTACTCAGACTAATGTTATTTGAACACAGTTTATGTTGGCATGTTGGTTTGTTTGAAATATTATATTTCTAAAGGGATTGGAAAAATGAGTCACCCTTCCATTGAATATTCTGAAGCAGTAACGCATATGGCTACTTATCTCTTGGACAGGTAAATTTCTTAGCAAGGAGCCAGGATACGTATCAGCCAGGATCATGCCTGCTAGTGACTTCATCACCTCGTGACGCTTACTAGCCTCAAGTGAATTGCCCTCACAAGTCAGCAGAAGCAGGTCACTAAAACCGTATCATTGCCAATATTAGCTCCTACTGAAGTCCATCAAGCAGTGTGCCAGCCTTTCACAAAACATACATTTCTGACATTCTGACCTTATCTGGCTTAAAGCCAGTACTACCCTATATGAGAGACATGCGACCACCACTGAAATAACTTCTGCATAGGTCCTGCACACATTCTGTGTTTTACCTGTGATCCATAGGGAAGCTGTTGTCTTGAATGGACTGGGATGGAGGGAGATGGCCAGGGAAAACCCGGTCAGGTTTAGGAGTCTGAGCTGAGTTTGGGGAGGCATGGTGCAGCGGTGACACAGGAGTGCTGGATGGCGTTGGTGGGTTGGAGGGCCTCATTCCCACTTGTGGCTTCTGATCATAGGCACTATTAGAAAAGCAAGGACAAAGAAGGTTAGGTTATTTTCTCTGCAAAAACATGTAGCACGTATGTTCAGGAAAAAAAATAAAAATGCAAGTATCACATATAAGCTTTTTATTACACATACTTTATTAAGCAGTTTGGGGCAGAGAAATTCTCTACACGAAGAGGAGCACAGAAAAAAATAATTTTAAAGGCAAGTGGTTCAAAACAGCATTTTCTTCTCTGAGGCCTAGAAATGTATTTTTAAAGGATTCAGTCTTACAGTGACATTCTAACAAGAGATACACAAAATACACAAACGTAGTATTGTATTATATGCACCTGGACTAGAGTGCGAAGAGCTGGCAGTACCTGTCAAGACTCTTTTTTAGAGCTTGCACAAAACCACAAAGTGAAACCGTAAAACAATGAATGCAACTAGAGGGAAGGGATCTGACCCAGAAAAACAATGCTATGCTGGCTTAGCTACCCACACTAAGATGTCAGCAGGCTCTCCTGATACGTTTTCTGTCTCTGTCTCAAAAATAAAGTTTAAGTCCTGCAAATATAAAGGTGTTTCAGATCAGGAAAGGACCTTAGTACACTTTGATTATTCTTGTTTCTAAACAGGAAAAACACAGACATAAGGCAGATAGTAAGCATGAACTTGCATACTTTCCTATGTCAGGTCCCCCAGCACCCATCAAATCCATTAATGTACACATTTGATTTTTTAAATCAAAACCATTCCTCTATGACCGTTGAAGGTGCCAGTCTGTATTTAGTTTTCTTTCACATGCAAAAAAGCTAAATGCGAATTATTTAAGTGCTATCAGCTTTGGTAGTACGTTAATGAGAACAAAAACTCACTAACTAGATGAAAGGTTCTAAAATAGACTGAAATGTCAGTAAGAAATCCTTCACTGCTAAAGGAAGGAGTGACATGTAAGTGCAAACCAAAAGAACGTCAATAAAGAATGCAGTCATATCAAGCCCCCAGAATAATTAAAGTTTTTACTATTTACCTTTATAAAAGATGACAATTTGCTTTTGAAAAGATAACAAAGATGCAGATCCTAATGAAATACTATTTCAAATTGTAATCATCTTTGAATGCACACATATATCATTGCAAAACATGTCAAATACCTCAGACATGCCAATCTCTTGCTTGTCACACAGATCTTGCTCTCTTTCCTAATGTGTGTAATGCATTTTGCAAGTATTTTCAACACAACTCATAGAAAACCAGACACTCCTTCCATTTCACGCTTGCACCCCGAGTTTCTAAATTCTGGCTATCTCCCATGAAGGAGGAATAAAGAATATGCATTTTGATGAAGAACACTGCTTTGAAATAGTTATGTGTTTGATATAACTGTAAACAACGCCATCAGTGTTCATCAGCTAAATGCATTATCTCATCAGTCTGCTATCTGCTGGAGAGGTAACTTTTTTAAGATCTCTATTATGGCTTTATAACTCTTTAGTCAGTCCTCATTTAAATCAGCAGTTCTCACTGCAAACATATTCCTGATTGCTTTACCTGACATTGTACAGGCACTTCTCCCCATAACTGAACTTGAATGGTTGTTCTTGACTGCAAGCAGAGCCAAGTTCCGAACATGGGCTATGGGGTTCCTTCTTGATTTTCACAGGGAGACCATGAAAAGCCACTGGAAAGAGAAAGAAAATATAATTGAAAACCAAGTACGATATTAACAATGAGCTTTCTCAAGTAAACTAGACACTGCTAATTAAGCACATGATTAATTAAACCATTGTAATACTAAAAACAATATCGGAAATAAACATTTCAAGGATTTTTTCGTGTGTCAACTGAAAAATAGACACCAGAGATCCTTTGCATTGGCTATTAGCACTTTTATTGTTTAATAGAATGATGGCCAGGATCCCATCTCATTAGCAGGAAAATAACAGCCTTCTTATATTTGGCTTAACTACTGTAAATGTTGTCAGAGGCAAAATACTTCCCAGGCACCAAATGTTTCTAAGTAATATTAGTGAGGTAGCTTTTAGCTATAAATGCAATAGCAGATCACTTCAAAGAATGCCACACAAACTACTCCAAAATAAATTTCTCATATACCAGCCTCAGGTATATGATCGGTCACCTTTTTCTCCCACCGAATACATGAAAATTTGCAGTGAAACTTATGAAATTGGGTGATTACATGTTTCTTTAGTTATACAAATAATATCTGGAAAAAATACATGAGAAATGCCTTCAGTACACTTTCTCAAAAATGCACAATGTAAAATTCTGGCCTCACCGAAGTCAACACTAAATGTGATATAGACACAAATGGAGAAAAAAAAATAGCCATGCTTTTTTAAATAGCCAAAAGAACATAGGGAGTATGACAGAAATGCATCGTTAATGAGAAACACAAATTGGTCTGGATTAAGGTAAAGGCCAAAGGTAAAGATAAGGTTAACTAGCATACTAGTTTAAGCCAGCCAACTTTCCTTTATTTCATAGGTAACCTTAACCAAAATTAAAACAAGAAAATTCAAAGTTCACCTAATGTAGGCAAATCTAAATTTAGTGGCTAGGAGGACAAAAGACTAAAGACAGGTGTTTAACAGCTTGAAAACATGCCCTTCAAATTTAAAAATGAAAAAAAAAAAAGAGATTTCAAATCCATTTTTGAACTCTGAGCAGCCTAGAGTTTGGGGATCAACTCTCATGACTGGTTTTGCTGTTGTCACCAAAACACCACAGTTCGGACATCGTGCTCCAGCCTGACACAAACAGGTTCGCCTCTGCGGAAATCCACATATATGCAGAAGTCTCTGTTAGAGAAGCTCAGTGCAAAATTAGGTCATTATTACTACTGTTAAGAAGAATCTTGTCCTTTCCCTTGCACCTGACCTGAAAAACAAGTTGTTACATGCTATATACTTTCTACTAAGGCACCTGCATGCACATGGACAGGGTTGTTGTGAGGGAATTTACCTTTCTGAAACATTAAGAAGTGAGCATTAGAACGAATAAACCCCAGTTTATTATGCTAGATCTTGATTCCTGATTCTCACCACTGGTTCTCCCACAGCTGGGCAATGTTCAGAGAACTTTTTCACAAACTGATCCTCTCCTACCCTCTTACATGACAGCTCATATTATTATCTCTCAGCTGAGACATCTGCAAGATATCGCTGGATTATTTTCCCATGTATTTTCACAAAACACATAAAAATTGTCTCTTAGACTGTTATTCAGCTACTGTATTTGGTGGACAGTAGTAATCTATCTGGAAAGATTACATAGGAAAAGCAGGGAGCAACACAGGCACGGAAACACAGCAACACAGCACAGTAACTTAAGAAACACGAGATGAAAAGTGGTGAACAACACAACAAGGGAAGAAGTCTTTCTGAATAAAATTGTATGAATTTACAATAAAGACCATTTGGACTTCTTGAATCAAGGTTTTTAACTGTAGTAATAAAGCAAACTGCAGCCCATGGTCAGCTTTCTACTGTAATTGCAAAAGAAGCTGACATCCAGTAGCTTGGTTTGGGTTTACACTAGTGAACTTTTACTGCTGACTATCTTCACGTGTCTTGGTCAGATAATAATGCACACTGTGCGTTTAATGCATATGATGGAACCCACATCTCCAGAACCGTGGCTCCGGCACAAAGGTAGGCAAGCTCTTCGACTTGGACCAGAGAATTAAAACCACAACTGTAACAAGACTCTTTTCTAAAGCCAGTATCACATATTTGCACAAAGGCCACACGCTGCTCTAATTTTTTTTTATTATTATTATTATTTTATTTTAACTTTGCTACTTCCTCAGAGTTAATCTGTTATGAAAAATTACTTCCCTTATTTATTTTTAAATAACGGGAGTACAGAGACTCCCACACCACAGCCCTGTGCGGAGAACTGGCTGGGTATTTCATCACAGCGCTGAGAGCCTGAACGTCTGCTAACAGGCAGTTTTCCAGCTCACTGGCACAGGCACAAGTGAAAGCAGCACATTCATTTTGTGCAATTTGCTTTACCTTCCCACATGGAGTTGGTGCATGTAAAAGGCTGTTAAGTACTAAATTATTCCTTATCAAATCACCATCATCTGGAGTCATGATCAACACTAATTAAATTACTTTCACTGAACACGGCTCCAGCCTGCTGCCTCGGCTGTGAGGTACATTTTATTTTGCTTACTGTACAGTCCTAGCAAGGTACAGGGCACAGTGCTAGGAGGCATCTGTGCTGTAGTTTTAATTAAAGTTTACCTCACCTTCCTCCCAGCTTTATAAGCTAGGGTAAAGTGTATCAAATCAAGTAGGTTAACGCCTTCATTTCATTTAGGGAAAGCATTATAGTCCAAAGTGATTTTATATTAGATCTTTATCTTAACTACGTCCAGAAAGATAATGTAGCTGTAAAATTTAAAGCCTTCCTCCGGCAGTCCCCTGACACAGTCACCATGCTAAGCTTTATCTGTAACTTTTAAGTGTATGTTCTACAGGAAGAAAGGAAAAAAGATAAATACTTTCTATGCTTGGGGGGGGCTTTCATGAAGGCTACTTGACCTTTGAAACCACATCTTAGTGTGGCTGAAGATGACAGACTTATTCCAACTAAAAAATTTCAAATATTTAGAACAGTTCCTCACATCATCACTGCCACCTCCACCCATTGCTCTTCATTTTAGTATGGCACTTATTTCATAGTGTACCTATTAAAAGAGTTTTTAAACACACATAGTTTTGCAAAGCTGGATTTTATATTATTTTTTCATTCACTTTTCATTTGATGAGAGCAAGGTTACTTATTTATATAATCTAATTTTAGTGCAGCATACCCAACTACCAACACATCCAAATTAAAAATATGACATTTCAAGCAACCAGCTCCTCACTACTTCATTCTTCCTGATGGCAAATTCATTTTACTTAACCCCAGAAATGAGTCTCAACCCTATTATGGCAACAGGCACTCTGCCTTAATAATGACCTTATTAAGAAGTGACCAAGGGCGAAGATTTCATCCCAAGTGATTACGTACAGATAACTACTTCCCAACTTGAAAGGCAAACAATCTTAGAACCTGTATTTAGATGGCCGGCTTCAAAACCTCATCTCAAGTACTGGGGAAAGTCAGGATTATCAGCATCAGAATGGGCTCAATGTGCAGACCCTGCCTGGAGATCCTCTGAAGCCAACACGCAGACATAAGGCAAGCAGAAGGACTGCTACCATCTGTAGCAAATTGATTACGCTATAATGCATTACTGTATGCATATTCTCTGTGTATAGATACATCTATGTAGCTTTGCAGAATAAGAGGGCTTGTATTTTATATCTAATATGGTGTTGCATAGTCTTACATTAGTATTCTGTGTTTTTAAGTGTTTTTTTAGTAATCAATGACTATGTCACCATGTAATAAACTCACACAGAACATGCAGAAATATGGGCTGCTACCCCTCATTTTGAAGTGTTCCTCTCCTTTGAGTGGGGATTAGTCTGCCAACAGGTAACAATCACTTTGCTCATAACAAAACCCAGTTTAAGACCCAAATCAAGAAGAGTATTATTAAGAACTCTGAAATTAAAGAAGAAATCCTTTTGTCTTAGAGGAGACTGATTTGTATACTCCCTAGGCTGACAAACAGGAAATGTACCATCTCTGTACGGACAGAACTGAATCTCTTCTTTTGAGAAAGCCCCAGAAATGTACTGCATCAAATATATATGTAAAGTTTTCACATATTTTTCTATTCAAGAGATGATTATTCAAGACGAAGAAATCAAAAATATTTTAAATGAAATTGAGAGTCATTTCTCCTTTGAGCAAAAAGCTATTTTATAATTTCCAAATTTCAGATTCCTACCCACAGCACAATATAAAATTTGATTTTATTTTCTGAAGAACAGATTTAAACATATTTTTAAAGGGCATTAAATATTTCTGGTAATTCAATGATGTTGGTGAACAGCAGACAATCTTGACTCCACAGACCAAAAAGGACAAAAATGTCTTATTATCAACACTTGTAGCATTTACTACATGGTATTAAATCAACTAAGACCAGCAAACTCGCTTGTTAGTGAACTCCAATGACTCTTAAGTAATACTACTTTCATCTGCAATAAGTTTGAGGGCTTTGTGTGCCTGCAGAGAAAAGGATGCAACATGGAATTCACTCTAAGTCATGCCCTGGACATTTCTGCTGTGTGTTTCTGAATTGTTTTTCACTTTTATGCCCTCACACCACAGTCTAAACCCAACTTTGCAAATAAACTGATTCATTTTTTTTGATTGATTAAGACAAAACTGTTAATAGGCAATGTAAGTTTACAGAGCTTTCCTGAACACATTTGAATAGACAGGATTTGATTTTCACAAAAGCAAGACAAAACCAGACAAATTTCTGTGTGAATACCTCTACAGCTCCAGGTGCTGGACTAACTGAAGTGACCCAAGTTAGTACTCGGTAAAATTTCAAAAGCAAGAAGAGCAGGTCCCTGTACTGAAAAAGCCAATACTGTCACACTTTGAATCCATCTCCCGATGCACGCAGAAATGCAGCAGGCACTCCAGATACATCAGAGTCTCTCAAAGATTCTTTTCCAGTACATTTACCTCTGCCAAGCCCTCCCCTTCCCCCAGCACACAAAAATCCATTACTAAAGGGTCTAATCTCAGCTATCAGCACAGAGTGCCTTTTATGGAGCCATTAAACCATTTCTCTTGTTTACAGTGCCTGAAGAAAGATGTGAATTATGTCTGTGACAAAACAGGCGATAACATTTCTAAACTGCTATCAAAATGCAAACTGAAATACACTTAAGGACAGGGACCCTAATACGTGTTTTTGCAATTTTCCTCACTCGGTATAACTGAACAGCACTCACCTGATGATTCAAAGAAATTATTTATGCTATAAGCACAACAGGTAGACATTTTAATTAAAAAAGAAAAAAAGAAAAAAAGAAAATCTGTTTTCTATAAACCAGCATTTATTGAATGGTTCATTCAGGAGGATAAAGTGATGGTTACTTATTTGATAGCAATGACCCTAGGTGCTCTTATTAGCAGACATTTAAATAAATAAATAAATAAAGCCAAACATGACGTAGCTTCATCTGAGGTGTGCAACAATCTAATTCTGCAACAGTAACTTACCACTTAAACTGTACATTCAGTATAGGTGTTTAAGAATTTGATGCAATGAACTATGAAACTAAATACTTCCTATAAGACCTTCCATGTGGGAATGCCAGAATTTATACATATTTTCTGAAGACGTTTTAAAAATATTTATTTAACTTATGGAATAATTGCCTTCTGCATTCTGGAGATTATTTACTCAATATTTATTTCTACATCATTTTGATTTGAACTACACACCTCTGAAGACAGCTGCATTCTGAATTTCAAGAAACGTTGAATACGTATCTGACTATAGACAAAAGGATGCCTAAACAGGGTGCTCTTCCATTTCATTCCAATATACATTAATATACAATTCCAATATACATTACATGTTGCTGGTAATCGGTGGGATGCAGAGGAGGAATTGGCTAAAGCAGGTGCTGGACCCAGCTGACCACTCCTTCGTACTCTGGAGGTTACTGCTGCTACAGCTGAATGTGGCATAGAGCCTAGCGTACTAAAATAAATGAAATAAAAACACCACACTGGGCAGATGCCAGGTGAGGAGAGTTTGGAGGACAGAAGGACAGTAAAGGGTGGTAACTGCATCATTCCAGTCAACCTGTTCCCAGTGATTTTGAATGATAGCCTACACATATAGATCACTGCAATAGCTGAAGACAGAAGTGACTGCAAACACAGATCAAGGCAAGATCTGCAATTGTTTTCACCCTATGCAACCTCTTGGCTAGACAATGGCAAAAAAAAAAAAAAATCTTTTGCTTCTGACCACTGAAACAGCTACAAAGATGAGCAAGACTTGAAGACTGTGGACTGTTTCAAAAGTGACTGAGCAGATTACATCTACACAGTCCACCAAGTTCTCCATCCATTTGATCTATCAAAGTCATTGTTATCAGATCTTAGCTGAGCTCCAGTCAACTGGATTTCATTTAGGTCCTGCTCTCTGCCAGATATTGGAAGAAGCTGGTGACAAATTGGATATCTGACACACAGATGTGTATCATCACTGTGGTTTCCGAGACTCTTCTGGAAGTTTATATAAAAACTGAACATACACAAAAAAACCTGAATTGTCAGGATCTCATGAACACAAGCTGCTAGAAAAGAGAAATCCCTAAGCAAACCTGTCAGATTTTTTTTTTAAGAAGAAATATATGATTTTGATATGATGCTACTGCCCATCTTATAGTTGCATATATAAAATCAGAATTTACTGAAGACAGAGAATTTGTCCCTAAAGACAACTGGCCTCCATCTAGTCCCACTGCATGGGTGGGGTCCATCCACCTGGATCAGAGCATGCATCAGTGTTTGGGCATTTGTGTGTGTGCAAAGAGAGTCAATTGGAAGTAAACATAGTGAATGTGTATGAATGCCTCTGCAACAATACAATATGTACAGTCAAAATACATATAATACTGTAATAAAAGGCAGTAAGGTTTTTATTCTTTACATACATATACGCAACTATGAAGAATATGGGGAAGAGGCATGCAGAACAAGAATTAAAGGTGTAATAATTCACTCAAACTAGTCCTTTTGTATGTAAGGGCCTGGCTCTAAGTCAAATTTCTAAGGAAATCTGTGGATAGCCGGTCTCACTGTGAATGTTCTGCCATCCCTCACCTTGGTGCTCTTTCCCATAAAGTGGAACTTCATGACTGGGCAGTACTTGGCAAACCTATTAGATATGATTCCATCAATTCAGTCTTTGCCTTGGCTTCAGATCAGATCCTTCCAGCCCCTACCAGCTCAATAGATAGAAACAGCATGGGATCTCATTTTTTTGGAAGCTAGTTCTTAACGATGAGCCCAAGCACCAGCTTTCAAAGCCAACTGGCAAGAATAGAATACGTGGGCAAGATGGATCTATTTGAGAACCTTGTTTAACAAAAAGAAAATACCAGCTTTGAAGTAATCTGTCACCTTTACTGGAAAATATGCAACTACAAATGCACTTTAATAACAGTTAGAACTCACTCTGCAAAATGAAGCAAATTGCTTATTTTCTCTTCCAGCCTAAAGCATACAATACTGTGCATGTCAATTAACAGTCTACTTGAATACTGCATTGCCAGAATGCTGCATAATAGTATAGTCTTTAAAATCATCGGGGGGTGGGGAAGGATGGGGGGTTGAAGAATAAGAGACAGTCCAAAATTGGGGGATTTTGCTCTCAAAATCCCCATGGACTGTTCTCAGATAACATGGTATGAGAATAAAAAAATACTGATTCTGAATTTGAAATAGAAAAAAGCAGTAAGCAGGTGAAGATGAACTGCACTGAAAGCAGTAGAGTAGTACTGCAGAGTTTCAAGACGGAAAATAACTGCATATTTTCCTACAACTGATACTGGATAATTCTGGACCTTAAAGTCGGCAGTAATGCCCCTGCATTAACAAGGATTGTTTGCTATAATAATTTTCTCTTGCTTAGGAGTAGGGGGAAGGGTTTTATTTAGTTTTGTTGTGGTTTTTTTTTTTTTTTTTTTTTTTTTTAATGCAAACCACAAAGCATTACATATTAAGGACTAAAAGACAAAAAAACAAGTATTGATGAAAATCAATTTTAAATTAATTGAATTACCTGTTCATCTCTAGACTATGTTAATTCTATATATCAACCATAATTATTCCTATCTTTACTATAATCTGGCATGACTATAAAGCATTTGAGAATAACATTAAAACCAAAAAGAAGGCATTTAGAGAACAGAGAGGGGTTCATTGTATCTACAGCATGTCGAAATTGTGGCAAGGTTGCATCAGTATCCATACTGCAGGTTTACAGTAGGGCATTTGTACATGGGAAAAAATGACCAGCAAAATTACAATTATAGAGCAGATGAATGCCACTTCCCTACAGCACAGTTTGCTTGACTCCTAAAAATGATGTTCCTGCCTCTTTTCAGCAAAGAAATTCTTCTAGACACTTCTTCAGAACTGGAAATAAATGTCATTCTTTAACTGACACATGCTTTTCTAAAGCTCGTCTGCTAGGACTCTAAAAATTGGTGCCAATTCAGCTATTTCTGGGCAACGAACCTAGGACCCCCTCCCCCCCCCCACACACACACCCACACACACTGCCGCAGTGGATGAAGCCTTCTTGAGAGGTGGAAGGTGACTCCACCTGTGTGTGGAGTTGGGGATACAATATTAGTGGTTGTACCCATATAATTAGTAACTGGTTTAGTCCCCATTTTTAATAAAAAGATATCCCTTGTTTGCTTGTCTGCACAGTTGAAATTTCTGAAATATTCATTAGAGTTACCGAGGGTACCCCTGCAGCTTTCTGATGCTGGCAGTGCTGAAGGCACCACTGAGATAATTTGGATATTTGTAGCTACTTGGCTTCTCATTTAAGAGGGCCGTGCCCATTGAAAACTAAAGTTGCAAGTATGTTCTGTGTATCAAAAAAATAAAAAGCCAACCCTTCCCACCTGGCTAGAGAAAGGGGAGGGGGAAAGGTTTCAGAAAACATCAATACAAGTTAACCTACTCCCCAAACCCAAAGAACAATTACAAGGCAAACTTTTCAACAGGCTGCTGGTAAACACTTTGTTAAGCCTTTTGGCCTAAACTGACACTTTATTTAGGCAGCTGCTAGCTGGCTGGACTGCCTCATGGGATTATAAAACTGCCCGTACTCCTCTACCTCCAAGCAAACGACTAATTTGACACAATTTTGCTTAGCTGACCCCCTCTCCTCATCCACCCCCAAAAGATTTCAGCTTCTAGTTAAGAATTGTCCAGAAGGTATTTTTATTCATTGGGAACTGCAGTCACTGACACAGTTTCTTAGCCTCCGAAATCAGCAATCTCACAGAAATGCTGTCAGGGGCACTGCTTAATACTGATTTACGTCCCCTTCATGCAATGTTCTCCTTTCCTTCCAGACATTTACCTGTCTGACTTCATGAAGCCTGCCACGCAGGCAGCCCAGGGGAAAGCACTGCCAGAAGGGTAGAGGCCCACACTGCCCCGAACCTGGACCTCCAGGGCAAAAGTTAACTTGCTGATAAATACCACAGACACTGGGTAACTCTAAGAATAAGGTAAGGAAATTTGCAGAACATGGGTAGGAGAGAAAGGGAGGATTAAGCTAGGAGGAGCAAACTGGCTTGCTTTAGTGTTTGAGGAGAGTAGGTGAGGCAGGAGGAAGAGATCTCCCTGCTCCCCTGCCCCCAAAACAAACAGAGGCTTAGGGCTCTCTGAAGGAGGAAGCAGTAACCTCATAAAAATTAAACCAACTGGGATCTAAAACCCATGGATAGCATAACATGATTACGAGGGAAAAAAATCTGAAGAATTTGTAATCCCCCTATACTGGACCTGGCAGCATCCAGGACCCCAGAGAGAAAGGGTTGTTCTTCATGTGCATTAGCTTGTGGTGTTACAGTCCTGGGAGGAGATCAGGAGCATTTGTTCCTACAGTTACTTATAATGTATGTGGCTCCAAAGGCTCCCAGGCAGGGTGTAAGGGGAGGCAAAACCTCCTTGAAAGTCTTAATGTAAAATCAAGCCTGGGAGAAAACTTAAATTGTATTCCTACCTGGGAATTATCAATAAAGTTAAATGGGAAGAAAAGAAAGCTGGCCACTAAATCAGGGTCTGTGTGCTCTTCTGAGGACAGGAGTTCCATTTGCAGCAATTTCCAAAATTTAATTTAAATTGCAAGAGGTAATGGCTAAGTACTACATAACTTCCATTACTAAAATATCCAAGTGAGATAATATCCCAGCATTTTATACACACACAATTTTGACTTCAGGTAAATTAGCAATGTGGGGGTTTCAGGTCTGGATTTTAATAGGATGCACAGACAGAAATATGATGAAGAAAACTTTGGAAATTCTAACAAATATTTTTGGCAGATATAATACTAGGCTTTAAAATAAAGGTTTTTTTTTTCGGTGTTCTGTTTCAAAGACATGAAATCTAGAAATTTAGGAAAGCATGTCGACAGCAGAAAACAAACAGGAACTGATTCTGATTCATTTCCCTCTTATACAACGGTTTCAAGTCACATCACTTTAGTTTGGGTTTTGGTTTTTGTTTTGCTTTGTTTTTTGTTTGTATGTTTTCACACATATTCATACAAAGAGCTAATAACCACCTACATGTGAGAAGGCAGCTGATCTTGTACCTGCAGCTGAACAAGAAGTGAAAGAAGCTGGATTTAATATCTGGTTCTGCCATTATTTGTTCATAACCTAAATATCTTTTTGGTGTTAGAAGGTTGCTTCTAGTTTTAAGTATCTCAGGCTTCTGAGCCTACCTTCAGAGGCTCATAATCAGTGTGTCAATTTGCTTCCCTGTAAAATAGGAATATCCTCATAATAAATGAACATCATAACAATAAATTATCCTTAAGGATAATCATGCCTGTCTGTCAGTTAGCTACTCAAGAGTATGTGAAAGCAAGAGGAGACAATAAATAATGGACTACACAGTTAGCTCTCTAGCATAAATAAAACAAGTAATTTAAAATATTATTTACAATTTGTTTTTATTTTAGCAAGTCTCAATGATAGGCATCAAAAGGAACAAAATTGCATTTCCAGCAAATGATTTTTAATTTTTTTCTGACTTTTACAGTAAGAACATGTATACATTCATAAAACAAGTATACACTAATGCAGGCTAGCTAATGGGATTTTTGTTTACTTTGTTGGAAGAATGAGACTGTCACCATTCCAAATGTATGTGTTTTTCATACTTCCATGCTAAATTTTCAAGAATACTCACCAGTAAAGCAACTCTAACAACCTTAACCTAAAACTGTTAAAAGTGAGGCTGAAATCTAAATCCTTAGTCTATTACCAAACTACAAAAAACACTGCAAAAACCTGCAATCTCCACTGCAAAAGGTGCAGGCCACTGAAATGAGTCAACAATAATACTCAGCTCACAAGTTTTTATCACTGATTCAACAGGGAAACAAAGAAGCCATTGTCAAAAGTGGTTACGTCTGGGAACAAAAAGTCAGGACTCAAATAAGTAGCCTGATATTTAAAGACTCTTAGCAAAGTGCTCTTTTTGAAGCTGGTGGAATTTTGACGACCTGCAGCCAGGCTCTGATTTTCAGCACAGACATTTAAGGCTTCTGCCACTTTAAGCATCCTTTCTGTAGGGGGGACTCACAATGGAATACACAGAACCATTACATACATTACACATATTTTCTGAAGCTCATCGTTCCTGATGTTGTGTGATTATTTTACACATGCATGCAACCAGTAAGACTGAAAACTACATGGTGTGTATATTTCTTATATACTGAACATATAGATACACAGAGTACACACTTTGAAAATGCACACTTGTATAAATCTGGCTCACAAATTCTACTCTCAAATACTTAAAACTTTTGTTCTTTTCTAAACATTGGCACTGTTTTGAAGTCCCTTATATTTCTATTTATGTTAGTGCTTTGGTTACGTGAAGTTTGCTTTACGGATGGGTTAATAAAAAAATATTGCACTCAGTTTCAGCAAGAAGACATTAGAGTATGAAAAAAAAAGGTTATCTTTTTCAAATATACATTAGAAGCAGAAAAGAAACAATATTTGAGCAAAGAGGATCAAATTAGTAAGACTGGGAATTGGTTTTGCACATGTAAATTTTCGAATGTCCTTGATGATGACTCATAACATATAAATTTAAAGACAACAACCTGGCCAGTCAGTAACCTTCCTATTCAGAGACTGCAGGACTTGGCAGTAAATGTCACTGCTAAAAAATATTTCACTACATTAACTTACTGGCAACCACATTTGCTGAATAAGTTCATAAACAGTCACAGGAAAAAAAGGGAACCAGAAATAAAGTTGCTAATCATTCACTCTTTTCTAACATGCATAATCCTCAGCTTACAGAACAAATAGATACATAAGAAAAAAGATATCACCAAGACAGTTCACTTCTGTTTTCACCTCAAATCAAGGTCAAACTATAATCCAGAAATGGGTAAGAGTAATGCATCAAAGACACGGAGATCAAGAAGAATAAGTAAAAGGAAAAGAAAAGAAACCTTCTCAGGCAAAAGACTGGAGCAGATGCCTTTAAAAAGGAATCCGTTTTCCATTTACAAGTTTAGACTAGTTTGGGTTTATTTCTGGAAAAAGCACTGACCGTTTCTAAAAACTTCTAAAAGCTTAACTTGCCTACTTAGTACATTGAGTAGCTAGTCTAACAAATATCATAATTTATGCAGATTTAACAGCTTATAAAAGGTTCCACCCAAATTACTTCCCAGCACTGAAGTGCATAGGACCACAACAAAAGGACAGAGAACCTTAAGCAAGGGGCATATTTTCCTGTATGCTCACAGAGGCTAGCAAAATCGGTATTGCATGCCATGAATGTATCACAAACTGTCCAACGCTTAATGAATGTTTTGAGGACTGTCATTCTCTCCTCCCTTTTTTTCCTTCTACACCCTTTGAAAACTTCACGGCAGTCTGTGGGAGAGCCTGACTTCTGTCTTCTGTTGCTGACACAGCAAACAGTAGAAAAAAAAAGACAAAAACGATACAGCCTGTAAATATGTTTTACCTACGGAAACACAGAAAATAAACTGCAGCGGACTCAGCTTGCAGACTGCCTCTTTATTTTACACCATTCCAGAGCTCATAGATTTTCAAATCATTATTTAGGCTGCTCTTGGAATACAAAATACTTTTGCAAAAACACTGCGTGGAAAGAAGTTTAAAGAGAATAATGATTTTGTATCAAACAATCACGGAGACCCTTCAATCTGCCTTGTTTGGTTTTGATTTCTCTGTGAAAATACAGTAGAAAAAAAAAATCTGCATACTTTGTTTAATACAACTGGAGCTGAACAGATGCTCTAATACATATACATGCTCCTGATGAAATTAACTAAACAACTATCTGTTTTAAAACAGAAATAACTGTCGTGTTAAGAAAATACTGCCATGACTACAAGTTACAGCGTGAGGCTTGCCTGTATTTCCACAGATGGGATCTTCACAGAGTCCTTATGGGGATGGGAGGAGGGAAGGTTTCCTCAGAGAGGAAATGGAAGTTTTTTTCAAAACTAAAAATCCAACATTTTGAATAAAATATGTTTAATGTTTTTTGTTTTTATGTAAACAGACCTCAGGAAGTGATCTGACAGCCTTAAGAAATTACCATTTGAAAGAAAAAAGGTCTACATGCTTCATCTTTGATCTACGAGACAGATTTATCACAGGACAGGATGACTGAAGTTTATTCATTAGCTGATAACCTCCACATGCAACCCAAGCCTTTAATCTGCAATAAAACAGCAAATGAGGATGGGGCTCTGAGGAAAGAGCACCAAGTCAGCTTGGTCTAACAAGGACAGGCGGGTGGAAGGCCAGGGGAGGACAGGGTGACAAAAGTCCCACAACAACAACCCCATCCAGTTGCTTAGGATCCTCCATACATCAGCGCTGGAAACCATGGGGTTCACAGCCTGGCCCTGTGCTGTTAAACCACATTTACATAATATGGTTGCACTATCACAACTGGGACGCCCAGGGGGTACCTCACAATTAGCAATAAAATTCCCATCACGGCATGCAGAGCACTCTGAAAGGAATGGCTTCAACTTTAAAAGTTTCAGAAAGGAAAAGCCACATGTTCAATGATGTCCTGTCATTTGTTTCACCGCGCTATTGCCACCACAGGTACTTGCAAAATTTGTGACTAGTGCCACTGCTACAATTCAGGAGAACCTAAATCCTTGTTCCTTCAAAGGTGAAAATGTAGCACCAAAATACAGGTGGAAAATCATATAAACAGAAACTAATTTTTAAAATCAAGGCAAATCAACATTTTTTTTTCCTGCCATTAAGGTCACAAATTAAAGGCCTTAGAGTCCACCACTTGCCTCTTGGTAAAACTTTTCCAAGAATTAAATCTTGCAATTATAGAACAGGTCACAACTCCAGCAGAATTAAATATTTCCAAAAATCCTCTAGAGGAAGGAGTAGGAAAAATAATCTATATTAGCATAAACCAATGCCCAGCAACAAACCACAAAATGAGCCCACAAAGTTCTCTGAAAGACACCAATTCCAAATCTATTTTGATTAAGAAAGGAAGGAAGGAAGGAAGGAAGGAAGGAAGGAAGGAAGGAAGGAAGGAAGGAAGGAAAGAAAGAAAGAAAGAAAGAAAGAAAGAAAGAAAAGAAAGAGAAAAAGAAAGAAAGAGAAAGCTAGCTAACGGCTGATAACAGTTTCAGTCCTGCTTTAAACAAAGGAAACAAGTGCTCAGGAACACAATGAAAGAAGCCAGGCTATCTAAGGGAACCTTGAAGGGAGATAGGTGGTCAGCATCGACTCCTCAGTCTGACCTCTCCAGCTCTTACAACAGCAATTGCATTGGACTCTTTGTAAAATGCTTTTGAGATCTCTAGATAAGTGATCATTAAGAAAGCTGTATACCTCACAGCAGAGTGATACATGCATTTCTGCACCTACTTCAAACTAAGAAACAAAGACGTTAAGCAACATGCCCAAGGTCATGCAAAGCTAAGGGCAAACTTAACAGAGCCCTGACTCTCACAGCCCTTTAAGAAGAATCTGTTAGTTGGGCATACTCTAAAACAAATAAATAAATGTATCTGTATTTAACAATGTCTGACCTATGAAAGGAAGTAGTTTTAAAGTTGAGTGGCAAGAAACAAAGCACAGCTGCAGCAGAAAGCTCTACGAGGCAATAGCTGAGTATCAAGAACTAGCACCACCCTGTAGGATATTTGTCAGACTGTCTCCTGCAGTGCCATGCTTGCAGAAAGACACTTAAAGAAAAGGTGATTCCAGCCATGTAGTCTCTAAAGAAAAATACCCCAACAGCAGAAATGAAAAAAAAAAAGAAAAGAAAGAAAGAAAATTAAAAAAAAAAACGAAAAGCACACTGGGTGTGTGCAACTTGCCACACAGAAAACCAAAACACTACCAACTGCGATTTCTAGGACATTGTGCACTACCAAGATATGACTACCAGCTGCCTATGCACTGAATCATCATGTTAAAAATGCTGACATTTTTTCAGTCCACTATTTTTTTTTTCTAGAAGCTGCAAAATTAAACCATTCTACAGCACAAACAAAAACAAACTCAGTAAACAGATCTCCTTTTGACTTTGGTAGGCCCATCAGAACTTACATTATTCTGGTATTTTCTACTTCGTTTTAATAGCATATTTCTCCTCCAAAATATGTAAAAATAAGTGAAAATTAAGCTCCGCCAACTGTTCACACCAGCTCTTGTTATACTGAGGCAAATAGGAAATGCTCTTCAGGCTGTAAAATTCACTTTTGAAATTTAAGTCACAGAAAGTGAAAGAAAATAAAACAAACAGAACATTTTTCTCTTGATGGTGCAAAAAAGCTGTGCATGATCTTATATGCTGCAAACATGTAAATAAATATTAAAGCTTTTCCTCATTTAAACTGCATTTGGAACATCCTAAGCCATTAGTTAAAATGACAGAAGAATACAGCTACCTGAAGCCTTTGTAAAGAATCTCTCTTTAACAGGCTTTTAAAGATTGCAAGCTAGAGCATCTAAAAAGCACATCCCTGAATAATTTAAGGCTCCTGGCATCTACATTGAAAGAGCTCTTTTGCTAAACCTGGAGGAAAAAAAAAAAAAAAGAGAGAGAGAGAAAGAGAGAGAAAGAATAAAGGTCTTGAAAAATCGGCAACAAATTCACTGCTAAAAAATATTATTCCTATCTTAAAGTTTAATCAGACATGGAGGAGCAGGGATTTTACAGCCAGCCCTTCTCATTTACTGTCAACAGATGTGGTCTAACATTAACATTAACGCTTACCCCTTGGCAGTGTTAAGTTAAGACCGTGATGGCCAGGGAAACAATACAGGCACAAAATGAAAGAGCAGGAAGGACACCGGTCAAGAACACGAAGCACAGCACAAATCCTCATGAGCATAAATTCAATAATAAATAGTGGAAAGCAAGATTTTATCCAGAATTTTAAATGGGTAACCAATGTTTTAGGGCAAAAGAAGAAGGGAAAAAAAAAAAAAAAAGAACTCTAGAAGAACGGACCAATGTAAATACAAATTATTTTAAAATAGCGAAACATGATTATGCTATTAAGACAACAGGCAATCTGGTTTGGTGCAGGGTAATCCCCGTTTATAACCAATAGCACCAAGGTCAAATTACAAATCATTGCACTGTTGACAATACCAAGTTTTCTCTGCCAACTACATCCTTTAGACATCAGCAAATCCTACCTACTTCCTCCATCCAAAACCATCCAAACAATAGGAGCAAGCAATCTTCACCTCAACAGCTATTAACTTCGAGCAAACTGAACAATTTATTCATTTTTACTCCCAGATTGGAAAGTCCTTGCTGTTCTATGGTATCTGAAAACCTTGCCACTGATTACAGCCAGTTCAAGATCTGGCTCCTCCTCAGTATATGAAAATGGACTGGCAACAATAGGAAACTTTATCTGAGGAAGTTAACACAGGTTATCCTTCTTGACATGTAAATAGAGACTTTATAAGGCCAGAAAAACAGCTTAACTAAGAATTCAGAAAAAAGTGTCCCATACAGAACAGTGGTTAAAAAAAAACATAAATCAAAAAACTGTTTTTCTTGGAGAAACAGTCTTTGCGTTTTTGCTTTATGCCACTTTTCACATAATTGCTGGAAGAAGAGACATTTGTAAGTCGCTTAAAACATAGCAAACAGGTCAGTTGCTACATGAAGTACAGAAACAGATTCAAGAGACGGGCAAAACCATCCTGCTTAGTACAGAATGATTCCTTGCTCTTTTTTTGTGGAATTTGTATATCTTTCAAGAATAGACATGAAAGGAAAGAGTAAGAAAATTACACTATTTAATATGCAATTTCCATAATTTTTCCTGCATAATTGCAAGATGAAAACATCTTGTGATGCATTTTTCTCCCACAGAACTTACAAAGTTCAGTTGCTGCAAAAAGCAGAAGGTTAAGAGAAACTAAATGGTGATTTGTTTTTCAAATTTCAGCAGAACAGACTGGTTGTTATCTACTCTTCATTCTTCTCACTCTGAGCTAAACTACAAAACTGTTCTTTGTAGTATGTATTCAAGGTTAAAAAAAAAAGTATAATAAAAAAGTAATACAAGATGGACAAGATGGGGCTTTGGACACTGAAAAAAAAATAAAGGTTTAGAAGTGTAGACATGTCTAAGATTTCTCTGGGAGGAAGGACCTTTTCCCAAAAGGCACACTGGAATAACAAAATAAATTCAACTTTAAAGAGGCAAAATGAAGTTTAAAGCATTAAGGGGAAGCTTTACTAGCTAGATCCTTAACTGGTAGGAATATATATAATTCCAGCAATGTCAATAATATGACATGAAGTTATGCTAACTGTTGATCTCACTCATAGTACCTAGAGCCCACACCTAACTATAAATACATATATTATGTTTGCTTTTTAAAAACTGGTTGAAGCTTAATAGGAACTCATAATTGAAATATTCATGGTCCCAAGTTAGCTTTGAAGTTAAATCCCTAAGTGGATAAAGTGGACTGTATATCTAATCTAAACTAAATGTTTCCCTTAGTTACTAATACAAGTGCAGTTTCATTAGTTAAAATCATTATTACAGAAAAGAAATGAAAAACCTATGGCACTTTAAGGGGCATTTAATCCTGCTCAGTGCCAGGACACAGCACATGTTCTTGGCAGCATCACCTGTTCTGCTGCCTTCCACATCTTTGCTTCCGGATTTGACTACCCTGGTTCTAACTACGCAAGAAGGTTTTAAACAGAGTTTCCCAGAACTGCCACTGTTACGCTGTTTCTTACAACTTCTTTCAAATGTTGCAAGTTTCAATTTAAGACCACAAACCTACCTCAGTTTTAAAGCCCATTTTTCAAGGAATGAAGCTAGAAATAAAATATAACTAAGATTATACCTGGGCTGTAGCTGTTTCAGAGGAGCACCTACTTTTCTTTACATAGTCTGCAAATCACATTAACCCATCTCCTTTATCTGTACATGGCACCATAAATGAGCTTTTTTTCAGAAAATTTAAACGAGGCTGGAGAAATAAAGCGCACCAAAAATGCATGGTTTGCTTCCCTCTGGACCAGAAAATGACTGTGACCTTCACTGGTTTAATACTTGCGTCCTTCATCATTTGGGGCCTAAATGAGTGTATTAGTCACTGAACCTACATAGGTGCACTTTTTGCAATGAAAACTCACCCATCCTCTCCCAAAAGAAAGAGGGAAAGAGAGAGAGAGAAAGAGAGAGAGAGAGAGAGAGAAGGAGAAAGAGAGAGAGAGGAGAAAAAGAGAAAAGAGAAAGAAAAAGAAAGAAAGAAAGAAAGAGAGAGAGAGAGAAAGAGAGAGAAAGAGAGAGAAAGAGAGAGAAAGAGAGAGAAAGAGAGAGAAAGAGAGAGAAAGAGAGAGAAAGAGAGGAGGAAAGGGGAAAGGAGGAAAGGAGGAAAGGAGGAAAGGAGGAAAGGAGGAAAGGAGGAAAGGAGGAAAGGAGGAAAGGAGGAAAGGAGGAAAGGAGGAAAGGAGGAAAGGAGGAAAGGAGGAAAGGAGGAAAGGAGGAAAGGAGGAAAGGAGGAAAGGAGGAAAGGAGGAAAGGAGGAAAGGAGGAAAGGAGGAAAGGAGGAAAGGAGGAAAGGAGGAAAGGAGGAAAGGAGGAAAGGAGGAAAGGAGGAAAGGAGGAAAGGAGGAAAGGAGGAAAGGAGGAAAGGAGGAAAGGAGGAAAGGGAAAGACAAGCCAAGTGTTCCTGTCAGATTCTTGCCAGTAACAGGGTTAACACTGTTCAGACTTACAGATTATATATAGTAAGTAATTATAATACAGTTTGAAGGCAGGTTTGGATCCTAGAGAAAACAGTCACAACCGCGGCACTTTTGCAACAGTAATTTCCCCATGGCTTTGGTTATGTTCGTCTCCATTCCTGTTTCACAGAGCCCACAGCTACATACATTATATACAAGTGTATGTCTGAAACTCCGTAACCTTTGCCAGAGTAACTCTCCAGGAAGCTCTCCTGACCTTTACTTAAGATAAAGAAAGCAACTGAAATGAAGAAATAAATGTTCCTTTGATAATACTGTGTAAGCTGTGGCTAAGGAACTTTGAAATACAACAGCATTAATGAAATAGCTATATTAGGAGAATTTCTTTATCACCAAAAGCAGTGACAAGCTTCAATGGGGCTTTTCATTCACAGTTCACAAATTATTTTCCAAGAATCATTGACTTGTTGTGTAACAATAATTGTGGGTTAATAGAAACCCTAACTGTACTTTGTACTCTTACACAAAGGATGTATGCTTGGACACAGCTCCATATGTAGAATAAAGTATTTAATTTTCAATGTATAGAACAGTTTCAGCTTTCATATTATATTAAAAAAAAAAAAAAATCTGTGAAGGCTGAGGTGAAAAAAAAAAAAAAAAACTGTTACAAAGGATAACTCTAAAAGTGACCGTGCTTGCTGGTTGATATATGTACAGAAACTTGTAGAGAAAAACAAAAACTAAATTGTTGCTGTTTAGGTATACTATCAGCATTCCAGGGAAGACGTTTTTTTTTTTTCTTTTTCTCCACGAAATGTTGTCACATATGCTCCAAATATTCTTAAAACTGTTTCTAAATAACTGGAAAAATCCTCTACGATACCTATATGAAAACTCAACAACTCTGAACTTGTTTTTTAGGAGTTAAAGACTATTGTAATGCATTTTTTTCTGATCTCTCACATTTTAATCCCAACATATCAGTACATGACTGTCTTTAACAGCTATCTGGTTTAGTGAACTGCAGTAATTCACTCTGATAGGATAAATTATTTAAGTTATTTAGCAAAACGGAAAAGCTACCATGCGCTCTGCTGCAATCAGCAGACACTGTTTAGAAAAGACCTGATGATGGAGAGAAGACTTGCCATGAGGAAGAAGGATGCGTGAAGAAGCTGCAAGAAGTCTGTGACTTGGTCACACAGCATCTTTCATGCCATATCTTTAAAATGCCCTTGAAACCACCTACAACCACATACCAGCATGTACAGTATTCTGTTTACCAGAATGAGTAGCAGTTTAGCAGGTATGGGCAAGATTTGAGGGACACAGGTTAACAAAATAACTCTGGAGACACGTTAGTAAAATAGCAAACAACACAAAGCATCCAACTTAATACAACTCCTGCTTTCTTGCTTTACTTCAAAGTAAAACTGTGTTTTGAGTAACAAAATGTCACATGCTAGAATTACTTAAAAATGCTCCAGCAGTGTCTGTACTTGATTATGTGCAGACGTTTATTTATGTATTGGTACACAAAACCTATTGAGCAGCCCAATTTCTGCCCGGTACAGTTGTCTCCTACATCCCTAACACCTGACTTGGGCCAACATCCACCTCCTCATACCCCAGGGACAGAGAAAGCCCCTCTGCCTCCAGGCAGGACTTTTCCCTTGCTTCCCCGGGGTTGGAAATGACAGTAGCCGGCCCCCGCTAAAGGTTATACCTTCAGGCCAAAGAGCCATTTTTGGCTGCACATCAAATCACCGCTTGCTTTATCTATTCCTTACACTGATGTCACTGCCCAGCAAAAGGCACCATCACATGATTACAGATGACACAATAAATAACAAAGAGCCAAATATAAATATACAAGTACATATTTTTAAGAAAGCAATGATTCATACTATACTTACAACTTTCAGCCTGATAGTCTGGCACAAACTGCTCGTCATTGTCAGGTACCTGAGCTGAAGAAAGGAAAACAAAAACAAACAACAAACAAACAAACAAACAAAAACAAAACAAAACAAAAAAAAACGAGGAAAGAATTAAAAGAAGCCATTAAAGCATAAATAAAGACTCTTGTGCTTAATTTGAAGCGCTGCCAAGTTTAAAACTAGGGTTTTCATTTCTCTCATTGTTGGGCATAAAAATCAGGCAAAGCGAACCATGTCGCTATTGGACAACCCCTGGGGTGAAGCTGTGTGGTGCAGCACCAGCCCCGAGCTGCCCCGGCACAGAGCGATAGGGGTAGGAGGACCTGAAGGCTGCCTCTGGCACCCACCCTGCCTCACCGCTCGCACCAGGGTCTGCACCTGCCATACCAGCACTGAAAACCAGCAGTGCTCGTTTGCAAAACATTTGCACAGAAAGTCTGAGTAACAACAAATCTTAGCATTTAACACCTATGCATCTTTAACCCCAAGCCACCGCATCTTCGGCATACTTAAAATCAATTCCAGTTTTTCGTGGCAGTCAGCCAACACAGTAGGGTTCTTTTTGTTATTATTTTAAATACTCAAAAACAACTATTTTACCAGACCACAGAATTGCTGGTTCATTAACAACATTTCAGACATAAAAAAAAATTAAAAAAAAATAATAAAATTATTTAAACAAGAATCATTATTAACATCCATTCGACTTCTGCAAGATCATCTTCACTCTTAAGAAACTTTCATCAGAAATGTGAGCTACAAAATACAATCACAGTCTGCTGATAACACAATTTTGCTTCTGTGGTACTACAGTTCCTTTTCTTTGTGTACCTAGGACATTAACCGTACTGTCTTGAAAACTCATTTGAACCATTTAAGCTGAAAAACCACTGAACGTATGTTACAGGTGAGTACATTTGAATACCGGCAGAACATTACTCTAAGAAGCGGCATCCTCAGAGCATGACTGGTTCTGGCTACATCCTACGGGAGATTCAGCTTACCACATCTGAACTTTGTCATCTTTTGCTCAACATATGCTAACTACAATCATCACAGCAAAGCTTCATAAAAGTATCTGTTTGAAAATATTTTAATTTACACAGTTCTTGTCTAAAGACAAGCAAATAATTCATATGATCTTAATTAAAAGTAAGCATCTGCCATGATCCGGTTACCCAACAAAATTCAAGAGGTAAATACTAGTTATATAATCATTTATTGAAACACTGACTACCAAAACATGAAATACGGTAAATGATAAAATATAACTTTAATGCCCTTCAGAACACTTTCTAGTTTAAGACACATATCTTCTCCCTCATATATGTACAATTGACACTAGTTTTAGCAGAATATATATGAATTAAAAATATAGATTTAATTATAATTACTCACAATTATTTTGAATGTGCACTACAGTACTCTTCGTGGCCCAGATCTCCACTCCTTACTCAGGAAATATTTTTAATGACTTAACTGGAAGGTTTGTTCCTGAGTAAAGAGCTCAGAATCAGGCTCATCATACCAAAAAATTATTTGCTCTCGGTTTTAAAACAAATGTTTAAAGTCCTAGTGTCTTAATTGCAGCAAATACCTCTAAAGAACAAATGACCTTGGGAACTCTGCAAACACAGATTTTAAAGGAAGTGAGAGTAAGGTAAATACATGAAGGGTAATTAATATTACTCTGAAAAAAAAATACATAGCTGTTGTTGTTTTGTTATTTTTTTTTCAAAAAACATTACAGAGACTCTTAGAAGCCAGCGTATCTGAGGATGTTAACTCTTCAAAGTTTGAATCTGTGTAAAACATGCATTTTACCAAACCAAATACTCCCAGTATTTTTGATGCCTTAAATTTCTCTTTCCTCCAGAGAAACCACAGGAGTCCTACCAGAAATGAACTCAGGTATACAACATGAGCCCATATATTAACACTCTGTAATTTCTGACATTTGATGTAATTCGCTACATTCAAATGTTATGCATTTTCCTAACAAAAATGCCAACTATTTGACTGCCACTGAAGAATCCAATCATGAAAACAAGGTTTTCTACTTAAAAACCAATTCCTATGGTTTTTATACATTCCTGATTGTTTTTGAAAGGTTTGTACTCTAAACATTCAGAGTTTAAAGTAATTCTATCAAGTAATTTCTTGTTTACAGAAGACACATCCCACACATTGTTCTTAAGCCAGCTATCATTTTCGAATGCAGCAAGGAGGTTAGTATGACTCTAATGTTTTTTTTAATACACATATGAGCATATATATATATATATGTTAATTGGTGAAGCTGGGATATTTGAAAAAGGCTAAAGAAAACAAAACAAAAAAATCCCTCCTGTTGAAATCAGAAGGCTACGTTTAGTGATTATAGAACTAGAACAGCAATCTTATATAAGTTTCTAGAGCATATTCTGTGCGTCGGACTGCTTCACCAGTGCTTTATTCTGGCTTTAGCAGTTTAACGTGACTTACTTCAAGTAAATCTGGTACTTACTATTTCAGTAAATGAAGTCAGTTTTTTTCCCAGTGAAAGAGTAAGAAAACATAAAATACAGCTGGTTGAATCTTCACACAAAACCAGTCTATTACTTTAGAGACACTGGCATTACCCCTGATGTGGTCTGGAGTAAACAAGAAAAATACACTTCATTCATGGATCCCAAAAATTTATGAAGACATATTTAATAGAAATCAAGGTGCATCAGAACTGTAGAAACAGATGGAGACTGTGCTGTCAAAATGTATTTTAAATACAATACTGACATAGCCTTAAAAGCCTCTGTAGGACAAGGAATACAGCAAGCTAGGAAGTGTTTAAAACCCTGCCAAATATAAACAAAACAAAGAATAACATCCAAAGTGTTCAACCCAGGAACATACATTTCCTACTGGAATCTATTTTTAATAGCATCAGTACCTTACAAATAAGCACACAAGCCTATAAAAAGAAATTAAAAGGACCCACTAACTGTTGGAGATGAGAACGTAAATTATTCCTTCATTTAATCTGTTTTTTGTTTGTTTGTTTGTTTAAACTAGCAGAATTGCAACTTACACATGATTATATTGCAGAAATGCAAGCGACCATCAACCCAATACATATACTTCTTCCGACAGCATCTTGCTGTGAGAAGGCGAACGGTCTGGATACATCATCCCATTACTCAAAGGGAAGAGCGCTTTTATACCCTGAGTTTGGATAATTACAGGCAGCCTTTGCAGCAAATTAAAAGGACAGGTAAAGACACTTTAACCTGAATGTCTGAAAGGAAAACATAACTTGCAGTGTTGCAACTGTCTGCACATTTGTATAGGTATGTCATTCACTTCCTCTTTTCTTTTATTCACAAATATTGCAATTCAGCAAGGCTGCCATAAAATCTTCATTGGTCTTCTGTTAACATACGCAAGACAGGACACAATGCATAAATCACCAAAACTTTTGTTTTTTTCTACTTTGCCTTTCAGAGGAAAATTGAAAAAGATACCTGAAATGATCATCTAACTGAGTGAGACTATTTCCCTGAGCTACTTAATTATAGGGGTTTGAGAAGGGAAGTATATACCAAAAGGCTAATAAAAGCTTTTGAAGGATATTAAGCATGTGGCTTTTACTGCTAATAGCAGAAGCAGCTACATCAGTTCGTTCTGCATTCATAGCCATCAAGTCTCAGACTCCTGAAGTAGACAACATCTGCAGCACAAACTATCCAGCTCAGTCTAGATTATTACCAAAAGTTTTCTTTTTCCTCTGATTATAGCTATAACGTCTCAAGAGGATTTGAGAAGTGCACAAAGATGTTAATGATGATCTCGAGGACATTATCAGTTTAGATTTTACAGTTTCACTACCTACTCAGTTAAAACCAGTTTGCCAAAAGCAAACATGTACAGCACAAAAATACGTAATACTTGTTTGTAGTTTTCAGAGCTTTAAAAACCTTTAAAAAGCTGAACTGACAGCACATTTTACAAGGAAAACAATCCGGAAAAAGAAAAAAAAAAGTTTTAACCTAGAGCCGGTTAGCTTGCTTTTCCTGCAAGTAAACAAAAATAAAAAGCCTCTATTAACAAGCATCCAGGACAAGAGGAGTTAATATTTAATTAAAACCAGCTCTATCCACTGTAACAATGACCTGGAGCCAAACAAGGCAGAAGATGTATGAGTCATTCTTTCTGCCAGTGAATGAGACAGCTGATCTCCGAAGCAATTCCTCAAGACAAGCAGTCAGAACTGGAGCTCTGCCTCCATTCACAAAAACACAGTCCAGCATGAACCATGTGGCCCCAACCACAAGCTTTTCATGTCACACCCTTCCAGAAAGCTACAGCAAAGTAAACTTGAACTTTAGGCATAAACACACTGATTTCACTGCTTTGTCTCAAGATGTAGTGCAGACCTGCTGAGGAACATATTTAATAAATGAAAAGTTAAGCGAGCTATAAAGGGCTTAAATTTAACTCTTCCTTCTCCCAATTACAAACTGCTTCCAAAAGCAAAACTACACTCCAGGGAAAGGTGTTCCTGTTAAAAACCAGCAACTTTCCAGAAAAACAAGGAGCTGCAAACCTCCTTGCTTCACTTAAAACTTTATTTTGGGTATCATGACACTTCCTCTGGTGCTGTGTTCTCTGACCTCAAGCTACACTTTTAGAGCCAAGAGACATTTGTTTTAAAATATCAGTGATTTATTCAAAGTGCCAAAAGAAATTGAAATTGACAGGAAATTATACATGGCCAGTACTGTTTTGGCTGGAGCTAAAATAAGACTTCAGGCCTCAGAAGTAATGAGTCTATTGAGTTTTCTTTGATTCATTGTCAGTGCTGAATATCTGAAAGATTGTATACATTTTAAGTATTCCTGAAAGCTGGAGAGGGGGGGTAGGGAGTTGCTTTTTTTTTCTCCCTTTTTTTTTTTTTTGGCTTTTTTTTTTTTTTGTCTCCAGAGGAACAACTGTTTCTAACAAAGGAGCATTCAGAAGGCAACACAGTGACAAATTTCAAGATGGTTAAAAAAAATTATTTCCCATAAGCACTGGATTTGCTGTCAAAACAACACCAAGCCCTTTTTACATAAGTGAGATGCTCTGACTAATAAACTTAAATGCAGTTCAAAACTAGCTCCAGATCTCAAAATTCTTCCTTATGTGAATAATCCCTAGGAATATGAAGATGGGTTTGCAGAATCTGCTCTTCATTTGGTGCTATACTAAAAATGAGAAAAAAATTAGCTTAGAGGGAACACTTGCATTTAACATTTTGCTACATCCCTCATAGTTCGCAAACCCCACTATGCCTTTGAAAATTATTATTTTGAATAAAAGGAATTTACTTTTCCAGCAAACAAGGAAAACATTAAAAAGTTTATTATTATACAAACTTTCAAACTTGTAGATTTCTGGTGGTTTTATTTGTTTTGGATTTCTTTTTAAAAGAAAACACACACACACCCTTCCCATTTTGCCTAATCTAACTTTTCTCCATTTTTTTTTCTGCACAAATACTTAAGATCAAGAGTTATGAGTATTTGAAAGCCGAATCTGTCAGACTACTAGAATCCAAAAAAAAAAAAAAAAAAAAAAAAAGCAGCTATTCTTTGTATTACAAATGCCAAAATGAAAATCTTTTCACTGCTTTTTACAGTATGCCCAGAGCTCGGCTATGAAGGTATTAAGGCATCCTTTCTCAACTATTTTTGCTCCTAGGAAAACATGGATAGTTGCTGAATATGGCTACATAGCATTTGCCTTACACTGGCTCAATTTTACAACTTTTTGGCAGGAGAAAACTAGTTAGTCACAGTAAGCTGCTACACATCTTCACTGATTTAAATGAAACCACTTTAACTAGAGATGTATTTGAAGACGTCTTTTATTGAAAATGCTCCTTTATGACTAGTTTCTAGTTCTTTTTCATACCTCCTCATCCTCCTCATTTAAGGAATAAACTAGAAGTCAACACTAGACTAGGCATCACCACAACACTGGTGCATCCTTTACCACAGAAGACTAGACGGCAGAAACTTATCTCCTAAAGTTCACCTAAAATGTGGGTATTAATTATTTATATTAATTATATTTAAAGTTATTTTCAGTTATCAAAGACTGTTTTTTAGATCCTGGTAGCTGGTAGTAGCCATCCACTTAATCTAGCTAAGCTATGGTAGAGGCATGAACCCATTACCTGTAGCTATTATTTCAAACATCTTACTGTTCATTTAAGTCTTTTGTATTTTTTCAAGTCACCCAAAGAACATATTATTTTATTTTTTCGGTTTATTACCAGCTGTAGAGCAGATTATCTACCTCTCTAAGAAGCAGATCCAGTCCACAAATTAACTATTTGTCTTCGCTTGGGATGCTTTTTACATATCTTTAACAGAGTGTAAGAGGAATTTGTATCTGAAAGAGTAATTTTTAATAAAAAATCTGTTTCTTGGTTAATCTATTATTCTCCCAAACTCAAACACTTTCACCACGCAAGGGAGGCTCTCGCTCACTAAGAATTTGTTTTCTCTCTTCTTTTTGTTATGGAATAAAAAGTAACAGCTACCATGATGAGATAACGTTAGATTAATATTTGAACCAATTTTTTCAAGTCACTGAACAATCGTTATCTGCCAAAACCAATCTAATTCCAAATATACGGAATCAATAAAGTCATTTTATAATTTTATCATGACAAAATGTTGCCATCAAGTTATTTAAATATAAAACTAAAGATAATATCTGAATAATATTTGCCTTGGATAGCAATAAGTAATTTTAACTATTTCCTTTCAAGTTTGAAGGATGAAGCAATTATTAAAGGCTTCCCACTTTCAATTTCTGGCCTCAGGAAACAGTTATAATCTATATTCTGTCCTGCATAACAAGTGACAAGAGTTAAACTTATTTAAAACAAGTTTTACATCAAAATAATTTAATTCTTTCTTGTACATTTAATACTACACAGAGTAAAAAGCAAAAGTCATTTCCATAAAAATCTACTGTGCAGCTAGCAGAACACATTTGTAAGTTTTCTGCAAGTAGCATATAGCTTGTTAATTATGGAGTAATAAAATATTTAAGAGATTACTAAATTGTTTACATTTTTGATTAATTCTTTTATACGTTTGAACCTTCACCATTTTCAGTAGGAAAAGAACACATTTCTTTTGTGTTTTCTTGTTGGCCACCAACTTTTCACAGGTGACATTAAGTGTAAATGATCTCCAGGCTAAAATATGTGATGTAGTATGGATAGCTTCAGGAAAAATCAAATGAGCAAAACAAAAAAATCAGCAAGCATTCTTTGCATGTAATAAAATGCAACTCACTTTCTTCTCCTAACTAATAAGTAGATTTTTGACCTGGTTACTCCCCACTGGGGATCTGAACTCGTGGGAGAAACCTGGTCAGCTGCCACTGCTTTTCTTAAAAAGGGTCAAGATGTTTTAAAATTTCATGGTCATTTCCCTGGCTCCAGAGCATTATGAAAAGAAATATGTAAACATTACTGATGCTGCCAAATTGGCAGACTTCTAGCCTATGAAGGTCCAGAAGAACATAAATGGACACATCTAGCAATGGGTAAACAAGTCTGATTTCAAAATCTGTTTCCTGGCTAAGCTCATCCATGTAGACATTTGAGCAGAGCCACAATATCTTCAAACACTAGCATGTTATAAAGACTACCAAAAGTAGTTGGTTGGGCTTTGTGTTTTTGTTTTTTGGTTGTTTTAATAAAATTTTGTGCTCAAGTTAATAAAACAATATTTGATTTTCTCATCTCGACTCTTTTAGTTTTAGCTTAGCCTTTAGAAAAGCTGTGCAAAGTTTGTATTTTATGGAATAGCTACAAACATGGCGTGGCCTTAAACATATAGATTTCTTGAAGTATTTCTAGAATACTGAAAAATCTGTAACATTGTGTTTTAGTATGTTGTCAAAAACATTATTATAACATATAGGAGCTTAATGCTGCTCTATGAAAACACAACTTTTTCCTATTTTTTTAAATTATTTTTGAATACTTACCAGATGATGCTATCTGCATTTACAAAGGTTTTTCCACCTACCTGACATACGACTAGACACCTTTCTCTCTCAAATCCTGTCTAAATTTATTAAGTGAAGTAGGCACAACTAAAGGCAAAAAAAAGCTTTGAAACAATTCATTCTAGTCTAAAATAATCATTTTCCCATTTGCCATTACAGTAATTTATGTACCTATAGAAATGATTATATCAGTTTTAAATTCCATATTATTTTGCAAACTTACATTATTATCTGCACATGCATTATGAATCTTCCTGCATTTTTCTGACTTATGATCAAAGATATCAAATCATTTTCAGAAACAAAAACATCCATGCCAGTGAAAAATCAAAGTAAAAGTTCTCCTCTCCATCAAAAAATAGTATCTTTTGAATAGCATTTTAACGTACTTCTGGATAGTTAAAATGAATGAGCTGATGCAAAATAAGGAGATCCTTAGTAAAATTACCACAGAGAGACTGTTACAGTTCTATCTGATCATTATACTACAAAAAAAACCTAAACAAACAAACAAACAAAAACTATCTTGTTGCAGGACATCCTCTTTCCAATGACTAGGAAAGAATCATATTAATTCCTAAAAATACAACCTCAGTTCCGTGAATTTAAAAAGGACTTTTTGATTACACACAAAATAACTACATGCTAAAAATATTGCTAGCAGAATAAGAATGTCAGCAGAATAAACTTATTTGTAGGTTAAGAACTTGACTAACTACATATAAAGCTGTTAAAAAAAAACAGTATGTAGCCAAGTAGTCACCAGCAATATTTCCTTCTTTCTATGAAAACCAGCAGCAAGAAGCTCACCCCAACATCTCTCCCTTCCCACAGAAGCTGAATATCTATTCTATAAACAACTGTGCATAGTCCAGTCCGTAATAAAAAATAAACATATGTGAATATCCACATTCATTTAAATCAGGATAAATTTGGAAAAATTATGTTAGCTTGCATCAAAATCAGATTTATTTCATAAGTTTACATTAAAATTTAAACCAGCAATATTAAGAACAGACAATGCATAAAAATCTTTGTGCTTGAAATAAACAGCACTGTACATATCAAGGGAAAAAAAAATATCAGAAAGCATTGCTGAAGAGAACAAAAACACTTCAACAAGCAGAAAGCTCCTCTGCATTTTGTTAAAGTTCTCTTACAGCAGCAGCTCATCTTTTTGTTATTGGTAAATGAATCTCTCAATAGCTACTCCAAATTCAGATTTCTAAATTATTGTTTTTAATCCTCTCTTCAGCAGAATGCGCTCTGAAAGATTATTCAAAATACTTAAAAGCACAAACAGGTGTAAAAAAGACCGATGTCAGTTCTCTAATCATCCAATACACAATCTCACAACTACAAATAGGAAGAAAAAAAATAACATGCAAAATATTTAAAGGTTTCATTAAAAAAAATAAAATAAAGAAATAGTACTTTTAAAGTATTCCATACACACCTAATGTTCTGTGTTGTGAACAAGGTGGAAAGAAGACACTTGCACTTAAATCTTGAAGCATCCCGTCCCGATGAACCCAGAGAAACTAATTTCTGCCATCAGAAAAGTACTCCACCAGAACACCAAATAATTATATGTGCTGCTCTAAGGGAAACAGCAAGCCCAGTTCTGGCTGTATGTAGTCTCTCGAGGTACAATAATATAAACCTGATCAATTGCAATTAAAATCTGAACAGAGGCTTAGAACTTGAAGTCTGGGTGCATTAGTTCTTGCCAAAAGCAGATGTGATTGTGAGCTGGAAGCAATTTCTCCTGGTAATTTGTGATGACACTGGGTAGAGCAGCCCCAGAGTCCCCAAAGACAAACTCATCAGAGGCTCTAATGTATGCATGACACATGAGGTGGCTCTTTTAGAGCTCAATTAATTGGGCTGAACATTAAGACAGCAAGTTCAGGACTTTTTTTTTTTTTTCTTTCCCTCCAGAGTTGTTTTTCCTCTTTTTACAAGCAGTTTTTTCCCTTACCTTCTGCAAGCCATGTCTCCTGTAATTGGCTCAGATCTTGAAAGAGTTCTGCAAAAAGATGAAGACAGGGATAAAAGATTCACACCTTTAATCTCGTCATAAGATTAAAATATACTCAAAAATACATTTTTTCCCCCTGAAGAAAAGCATATGTGAATTATATTTTGGCAATCAAACATATAGACAAATTAGATATTTTCTGGTTGCAGTTAATGATTTTTCTACACCTGTATAACAAGTACTTAATGTATTATTTTATTGGCTCTTGAAATAATAACCAGAATATTAATCAAGTTCTACAAAATAACAGGCTTATTCAGCAACACAGAGAGAAGTTAAAACTGCTAGTATTTCTAATACAGGTGAACTATTTCTCCCTACACAACCCAGGCCTCCTCCTGCAATATCTGTCTGGATATCTGTCTCTCTTGGAATTTAACACAAGCCGTACCTAAGCAGACTGAATATTTTTATTAGCAGGGTCGTACTGATCATATAAAAATTTTGAAGCAACAACCTGAGGTGCTGCAACAGCAAACAGAAATCGAAAACCTTTTGTACTTCCCCTGATGTTTTACCATGTATGACAGGAGAATCACCACTATTTCCTCTATACTGTACTTCTTTAAAGTGAAACCACTTTCTCCATGGACTGAGTTTTGCAGCAGCATAACCTTTTTGCAGTTCACTGAAATCAGTTGGTTATAATGGGTGCAAATCAGAGCAGCATTCAGATTATTTGCAAAGCTCAGAAACTCAAGTTACGAAAACTGTTTATGGACAACTAAGTAGGATATTTGAACTGACAAATGGTTTATTTTTAATTTACTGTATTTTGAGAGTGACTTCCTCTTTTATGAATGCTGACAGATAGCTATTTACATACACTTAAATGACAGAAGCTATTCATTTATTTTGTGGACTGATACGTCATGTTCGTGTTGGGAAATCATTTCACTGACAATCAGAAAGTTGTTTTCTTTTGCATTTGCCCTAGAATAAACTTTTCCAATATGCAAATAATTAGAGGTTTTAAAAGCATATCATGAGGGTGTCCTCATCCTGATAAGATGGATGTAGGGGTAAGATTTAGGCCCCTATATACGCTCCTGTATGTTTTTCAGAATTACTGACTGACCTTTTAACCTAGAGAAATGTTAACTAGACTACAGATCTCAAACCCCAGTTATGCAAGCAGCTACTGATGGGACTAAGTCACAAACCTTTGGCTCTCCAAAACATCTTCCGTTATAGGCTTCCTTAACTAAATTTCCCAGGGCTTTTAACCCTATCAGTGTTACGCTGGCACTGGAACAGTAACAGAAACCGGCTGCCAGACAACAGGAGTTTGACTACTAGCTCTACAGAAAAGCTAAAGTGGTCTCCACACCAGCATTCCCACTCCTGCAACCACCAGTGAACACACACAGTGAAAAGGATGTTAAAAGCCTGGAGGAATGTGGAAAGCCCTGAATCTCATGAGGCCTAAAGGTGAAAAAACCAGGTGAATTCTCTCTGTGACTTGTGTCAGATGCTGCAAAGGCTTGGCCTCAGTGCATGACATCCATGTGCCACATGTGCAGTGATACCTAAATGCAACTGGGTAAGCCAAGGAAAGAATACCAACTTTATCAGTTTTTGCCTTTACTAGTTTGTTTTGCAACAGTAAAAGCAATTTTCTTGTCTTGTTTATTCAGATTGATCTAGATAAATATATCTCAAAAATAAATAAAAAAGCAGCTCTCAGAAAGCTTCTCTGCATTAGTAAGTAAGGGGGAGGGGGGGAGAGTAGAACAAGCCCTCACCTTCTGAATCATGAGCCAGGTCTCTGTTAATGAATTTTCTTTTCCTGACATTTGTCGGTCTCTCATTACAGTTTCTCCCACGCGGATTCTATAAACAGGAAAGATCAGTTACTTTAGAAATCTGAGGGTTTTTTTTTGTTGTTGTTGTTTCTCTTTTTTTTTTTTTTTTTCATTTAATTAAGAATACTCAAAGCCAGCATGAATTCTTTACGTTTTCAAACAGGGAAATGATCGTCTTACAGCCTCCAGCTTCTAGCAAAAGATATTGCTGAGTACGTAACATCTTCCAAAAGATTCCTGTGTCTAAATGCAACGCATTTCTAGCTATCCATGTAGACATCCATTTGTGCAGATACATGTGTAATGTGTTCAAGTAGCAACACAATATCAACCATGTATTTTTAGCATCTAAAGTACACAAACCTACACAATAGCACATAGATCCTCTCTGCATATGCTATGCAGGAGAACCCAAATATAAGATTCTAATAGACCGCCTTGTTTCCCTCCTGCGTTACTTATAAAATTGTTTTCAAAGTCCTGAAAGCAAAGGAAAAAAAACGTTAAGGTTTGCCTCAACTTCATTCTTCTGAGTGTTGCAGGCAAATGCAGCCAGAAACTTTGAATGCAGCTGCTGCTCTTGCCTTTCTGATCCTCTAAGCGTGTGCATGATTTTTTAATCATCCCAGAACTGTCTTTAAAAGAACACGATGCTTTATTGAAATAACTAAGAAGATAAGCCCATCTTGCAGGCAAAGCTCCCAGATGAAGAGTCGCCCCTACAGCGGTAACAAAGCAGATACTCTGTCTGCAAAACTCCCCCACAGAAATAAGTCGGAGTCAAGTTTATAAACACCAACTTTGAAGTGATCACTCACATTGGTGACCATGTAAGGCACTTGCTGGTCATAAAATCCATCCATCCTGCGGCTCTTCCACAAGTCTTAGCCCAGTGTTTTATTTACTGGGCATTGGATCTGGAGATTTCCTCGGGATCTGGCCTCCAGTCAGCCTAGAGGGGAATACAAGATGGCTTTTAGGTTAAAAAAAAAAAAAAAAAAAAAAAACATGAATGAACTGCTCGAATTTGCATAGCTAATTAACCTCAAAGAGTCCCATTCATAAAAACAACCCACCCTTTCCTGCCTTCACCTGGGTTCCGCGCTTCTGCCAGGAAAACAGGGCGCGAAAGCCCCGGGAGGCAGGAGCGGAAAGGCAGGCGAGAGGCAGGGGCTGCTCACGCTCCCCCCGGAGCCCCGGGCGAGCCGTGCGAGTGGCAGCCCCGGCTCGCAAACGTGGGCTCGGCTCGAAATGGCGATCGGCGCCGCGCACCTCACGGCAGCGCCCGCCGGCCGCCGCCACGCACAGCCCCACACACGCACCCCCACGCACCCGCACGCGCACCCACGCACACACACACACCCCCACACGCACCCCCGGCCACCTTCTCCCCCACGATCGCTTTCTCGCCACCCTCCAGCACCGCGCGATCCTCAGAGGCGCCGGGCAAAGTTGCGGGGAAGACCCACCTGAAGGCCACGCGCGGCGGTCGGCTGCGAAAAAATTCCCTCCAAATTTAATAAAAACATTAATTATCCCCCGGCACTTCCCCCTCGGAAGCGGCGAGCGCCACTGACAGAGCTCAATCCCGTGGTTTTTCCTCTCCTCCTCCTCCAGGGGCCCCCGAGCCGCGCCGGCGGATCCCCGCCGCCCATTGGCTCCCCGCGCCCCCCGCCGGATCGCCGGATCGCCGCCCGCCGCCCGGCCCCGGCCCCGGCCCCGGCCCCGAGGGCGAACCTCAGCCCTGCCCTAGGCTCCTCTGCCGGGGGGCTCGGAAATCACGGCTCGGATGCGCCGCCGTGCCACCACACCGATCCCGGGATCCTGCTGCGGCCGCGCCACGGCCCCCACAGCCCCCAGGTGGCAAGGCAAGCCCCCGTCTAACCCCCCATCTCGCCCCCCACCCCTCCAAAAAATAAAATAAAATAAAGTTTAGTCTCCCTGGCTTCAGAAAAGCAAGAAAACACACCCCCGCCACACGCTGCCCCACTTTTTCTGATGGCACAGCAGTCCCACCAAACTTCGCGGAGACCAGAGGTGAGGACGGGGTGAACACAGCAAAAGGTTCACTCCACTTCGGAGGCTTTGCACCGATCTGTCATGACCCCGTGGCACCCCAGGGTTGTTTATTATTGTTGTTGTTGTTGTTTTTATTATTATTATTATTATTATTATTATTATTATTATTATTATTATTATGTTATTATTATGTTATTATTATTATTGTTCTTGTTGTTATCGTTATTACTATATTTTAGCTGAATCATGGAAAGCAAATGTTACTTCTCCTAGGATGACACAATTTCTAGGTTTTGTGGACAGAATTTGGCTGCATCGAGGCACCAGAGCGAGTGTTTGTGTTTTTTGGTGCCGTAGTGCCAGGATGGGATAAGCTCAGGATTTCTGATGGCTTCTCAAAGTGAGTTTCTTTCTCTGCATACAGTGGCTGTTGGAAGGCTGTGTCTGAATACACTTGCATTTTCTGAACTGCCAAAATTCAACAAAGCAGGTTGTGTGGTTTCATACAGCAGCCCTAGCTGTCCTGGCTTTGAGCACAGAATTGCAGGTATTGCAGCAATCGGGGGGCATAGTCAGGACTCCTGACACCGGCTTGCTGTGAGATACAAAGTTTCAGATTTTTAGGATCTGATGCAGTTTCACAACCAACAGGCAGATCCCCAAGTGACCAGGTCCAACTTTGCCCTCAGCCATTTCCGAGGGTTTTCTTTACAGCTAAGTGTGTAAAGGCAATAAAAGAAATCTCCTTTTGTACAAATTGCCCACAGTGGTATTAACAAAATTTAGTTTACTTCTTCTAGATTAATTCGTATAGAAAATGACAGTTGTTCCTCTGTATTCTGAAGTATATTACTTTCCCCTCAACTTTTTCCCCTTTCTGCTCTGTTCTGATCTCACTATTCATACTCACTTGCTACTGGTCCTGTCCAGCCAACGAAGAGCGAAGCCCCATGTTGCCACCATATCCTCCTTCCTGTACTGCATTTTCAGGGAAAATCTCCACCACCCGCTGCTAGCTTTCTGTGTTCTTGCTGCTGCCATCTCCCCACACTTGCCAGCACTCCTGGAATTACAGGAGGGTACTCGACTATATTCTAAACCTTGTATAAACAGATAATAATTTTATTGTGTTCTTGGCCAAATCTCTAAGTTGCTGTTCCTGTACACTGCTTCTGTGGTATGTAATAGAGAAATAAAAATCTACAGGTATGAAAGCAGTTTCCTGGATAATGATTCCATCATTCACTTAGTTATACCCATGTCAAGACTAGAGCAGCCACTGAGTCAGGGAAACACGATGGGCTTGGAAGGCAGTGGGCTCTGGCTACAGATCTGTCCCCAGGGAGCACCTGGCATTAACCCACAGACCAGCCAGGTTATCTGCCTTTGGCAGAGCTGATGAAGCTCTCTGGTTGTCCATCCCATCCTGCTGAGCTGATGTCTGAGCCACTCATCAATCAGCTCCCGAAACACAAGACTCTCTAGTCTAAATCCAAAGCAGTGATGGATCGCCTTCTCTCTAAACAGTGTACTAAAGATTGTTGGTGTGTATGTTCCCCAGATGAAGTTTCTGAGGGACCTCAGACCCATCAGGTGTTTGTCACTGCCTGTGGATTTAGCACAGCTCGATCCCATCCTGTGCTTCCCTGCACTGCGGCCTGCACATCGCTGGTGGTTTACAGAGCTGGAAGAGGCCGGCACCCTGCAACGGCCAAGCTCTCTGTGCTCCTGGTTAGGCCGTAACTCCGAGAGTTACATGAGCATTACAGGTGCCCTGGCAGGAGACACGCTGTCGTGCTTGCTGCTCCTCATGTCACACACCTCTGCCTTTCCTCCTCATCGTCTCTGGCCCTTTCACACATGCTGAGGAGGAAAAGAAGAGTAAAGCTGTTTTGAAGCCCTCTTTATCCTCCTCTCTGTTCATCCACTGTGCTGAGTGGTACTCAGAGAAACTTCATTAACTATTAAGAGGTAGATGCTTACAGGAAAAAAAAAAAAAAAAGAAAAGAAACATAACTAGTGGTAATGCACTCTAAGGTCCTTGTGCAGAAATGCAGCCTTGTACCATCACCAGTCATACGTATGTCATATGTAAACTGGTGCAGCCACAGTAATTATTTTGTAATTTTGCATTTTTGTCAGAAATCTTGAAATTTTGCTTCATTTTCATGATAAAGAAAAGTTTTTTTTAACTACTATTTCCAGAAAAAAACAACACACTGAACATTTTTGATCAAGTTGAATATATTCTACAAAACTGTGAATTTATTTTAATATATTTTTTAAACAAATTCAGCTTTTCTAATGTCAATGTTTTAGAAATAAAATATTTGTTTTCTTTTAGAAACAGAGTTGTTCTATTACATTATTAACTTTCACTATATATTGAAAATAATATATTATTTCCATTTTATAATGGCAATATATACTTCACACACATATCTTAAAAGGACAATGAAATATATATTCTTGCTTGATATGAAACACACGAGCTACAAATCATTATTTTAACATAAAAAAAAAAAAAAAGTAAATCCAGACAGGAAGAGCAAGTGAATATCTGATAAACATTGTTTTTTCCTGGAAAATGTAAGAAGAATTTAACCACATTTTCAAATAAAGAAATAAATTATCATAATCCAGTGTGATGAAAACCAAATTCAATTAAAAACAAAACAAAACAAAAACAGCTGACCTGATAACAAAACAGAGAATTACACTCAGAAATGCTTTATGTTGAAAAACATTAGCCATTTATACACCTTCATAAAGTGCCTCAGAAAAAGGATAATCACAAGTAGCCAAGTATGTTTTAAAATAACTTAAAAACAGAAAAATCTTGCCTTTTTTTTTTTTTTTTTTCCAACTGTTTAGCTTAACCATTCCTTCCAGGCATTTCCCCAGAAAAAGTGATGTATTTATGAACCTGCTGTGCAAAAAAAAAAGGGATGCCATCAATCCAAACAACTGTTGAACAGCAAAATTTAAAGCATAGTCTAAAGCAGACTCAATAAAATAACAAGTAAGTGTGTGACTGACTTCAGCAAAACTATGAAAAGCTAATGAGATTTGTCTCTGACAAATTAACCCTTGACCACCTACTGATGATGAATCTTTCAGCACGTTAGCAGTGGTTATTTTATCATAATGCTACTGGCACACAGCAAAGTAGTACATAATAAAAAAAAAAAATAAGAAAAACAAACAAACAAACAAACAAATGAAAAAGATAAATGAGAATTGCAGATTTTTGCCCAACGGTGTGGCTTTTTAGAATGTCTTTGATTCAAATACAGCATCCATGACCAAACCTTAAACTAGAAAAAGAAAGTACTAGTAGGAAGGAAACACACTATGATTATATCAGTACAGTAAACCATCAGACGTGGAACTAAAAATGTATACAAACAAGTGTCTTCAAAGAAAGAAGGAAGAAAAACAAAGAAGTAATCTCAGTTTTTAACATATGGATTAATAACACATTGCATACATCATTGTAATTTAGTATTAGCAATGCACAAACCTAGAGGCCTTCCTAAGTAACCACATTTAAATGCCTGTTTACCTGCTAATGCAATGCAAGGTAATTTTCAAGTAAACGTTTACGTGCAAGAAACTTACGGTAGCCAGGAAAACAAAAATTAAGATACACCATAAATTGTGCAAGAAACCAAATGCCCCCACTTATTTATTTATTTATATTACAGGTGGAAAGTGAACCCAGTTTAATATTTTCAGCTTTCATCATAACTAAGACTTAAAGCTATAAAAGCTTTATTAAGGAGAAAGTCTGGCAACTCTTGTTGACAGAGCACTGTCGCAGAGCACTGAGGAGCGAAGTAAACTTAGTCTGGTTCTGGCTCTACCAGTAGTCTGCTGGGTAATCCCTGAAGTGGCAACCCCTGGCATTTCACTGCTTTTTTGTTCCTATGAACAGAGACAATGATTCTTTCTTCATTTGAGAATTATTGTTGAAAATAACAGCCTATTCCTAGTCCAGGTCCTGGCTGCACCTAGCACCTTGGATTGTCATAATCTACCTCTTTCTGATTTGGTGGAGGGCAAAAGTCATGCTACACATACAAAGTAACTTCAACAACACTTGCTACACAACAGAAGTGGGTCATCCAGACCTCTGAATTGATGCTCAGGAAAGAACACTTGACTGTGCATACCATCACAACCAAAGCAGTAAGCAATCCTCTGCCACAAAATACCAGAGAACAAGTTAAATGACAGTTTGATCAACTTGTATAAATCATTACTCTCCAGTCTCAACAGTATTCATTTCCTGACCGATCGAGCAAACCAAAATAAAATAAAAAAGATACTAGCCTCAGACTTAACATAACAATATGAGTCACTGTAAGAACAAACCAAGTAAAAACATATAAAGTAAACTGCAATGGGTTCTTGCAGGGTCAGTGAAGTTCCTAGCTTGCTGTCATTGCAATTACACTCACAAAATGGCCAGCCATGATTAAGTGCTAATGAAGTAGCCTAAACGTCATTTGGATATCAGGCGAGTCAAAGAATTTGTGCACAAACCCTAATCTCACAGATGGCTTTAATCTGCATGTCCTCCCTTATGAATACTGAGAGAGAATCGTGCAAACACTTCAGAATCCTTCACATATTTTACGTGAGATTTCTGTCCCATTATAGTTCATGTGGCCTGTACAAAACCTCAAATCTACTGATGCAGTTATAGTCTAAGACAAACATGGAAGAAACATAAGGAAGAGAAAAGCTTATCAATTGTGTTTACTAACTTTGCTGGAAAATATGATGTTTAGAGGTTGTTCAGTACACATCATGTGACTTTGGTCATGATTTCAGCCTTCCTGACAACCTGAAATCCTAAAGACACAAAGATGATATAAAATGCCCTTTCAGAATTGTAGATTCTCACTCAGAGCTTGAGCACAGATAACATCAAGAGATCTGCAGGAAAAAGCAATGCCATTTATTAAACGAGTGTGTATAATGACAAAAAAAAAAAAAGGAAGGAAGGAAAAAAACAACAAAAAATAAATAACCCAAACTTTTGAACCCAAAGAAGGGCTTCTGAGCTTTAAGTTTATCTGCTCTTTTTTAGTAATTGCATCAACTGAACTAGCAAAAAAATACTACCTCTCTCTACAAATGTTCATTCATGAATTTTGGCAGTTACAGCAATGGTCAGAACTACTACTATTAGCAGACAATGTCTATATTGATACTAAATCATATCATTGGCATTGTTATACCTGTACTATTCTTATATTAACTATCTGTGACTCTCTCTCCTCTTTATATCCTAGTCTCCCCAGTTGGATGAGTACAAGTGAAATCACATAAACACCTTTACCATTAAGACCTAACCTTCTGCCTTTGCATGCCTACCATCCTTAAACACAGATGCTTGACTACAACATTTCAGTATTCCAAGAGAAATGATACTGGTGTCAAAGAAAAGACAAAGTCTAAGCCCAACTCCAAGTACATTACATAACAAGACAACGAAAAGCAGATATGGATTAGTTATAGAAAGAAAAAAATTAAAAGACTGTGAATACTATATCTTAATGCTTTCCTAAATAGGAAGCAAGTCCTGTCTTAATAACAGAAACAAACAATAAAGACCTGAGTAAACCATGACATTAGCTGAAGAGCATATTTGTTGTAAATGCTGTTTCAGAGACAAACCTTACCCCAATATCTGTTTCATTGGGAAGCTGCTTTGCTGGCAAGAGTTGTAGATGTGTAGTGTCATTTATGTTCAGGTGATGAATTAATTTTTTGTGTTTGTTTGCAGTATGGTATATGTGTTTGTTATGGAGTAGCTAATGTGGGAGAAAAGCACTGTAACTCCTGTGAGGATAATCAGATCATATACATTAAGTTCTCAGTTTTGTCATATTTAATATGTTCTGTAATTTGCACTTGCCAAGAATGCCAACCTTGCAGCAGGGCTTTGTCATGTCTGTGAAGATGCTGAATAAAGATGCCCATCTCTGCCCCAGAGAGTGTATGTATGTTCTTTCATGAAGCAAATGAAAATGTGCGCTCCCTCTTCCTCCAAAACTGGTATCCTTAAGAGACAGAGGTAATAAAATATGTAGTAGAAAGGTATGGTTACTACTTGTGCCAGAGACATCTTAATCACAGGTTTAAGAAGACTTGGAAAGAGCACAATGTAAAAGGTTCCTGAGCTTTCCATGTGAACTTTTCCCATACAAAGCAGAAATAAAGTAGAAAACAGAGAGCACTGCAGGCTTTCAATACTGCTTGAATTGCTATTACAGCTATTTGACTGGAGTAAACAATATCACTGTTAGGGTGAACTGCATTAGTCAAGGGCCAAAGGCAGAGTGCTTCTATGAAAGATGGTTGAGGAAAGCATGGAAGCTGGGGGAACAAGAGGAGGATGGCGATACAGACAAGGAGCAAGTGCTTAATAGCACTACAAGATGTGTGCAGGCAGAGATGGCAAAAGAAAAAAAAAAAAAGAAAAAAGACATTCAGAGGTATGCAAATTGCAAGCTAACGTTTTCTTGCAAGCAAGGTTTAGACTGAGGCATAAACAACAGTTTTACCCATATGATAAAAGTATGATATGATTAGTAAATGTCTAATTGGGAAGGAATTCAAGGTGGGAAGAAATCACCTAAAAACAGAGCCAAAAATTGTACATACAGAGAGGAGTAGGATGTAGAGGCACGCAAGAGTCCCCCACAATGAGTTGTGCAAAGCTTCACAGAAATAATAAATGTCACAAAGACATATCAACACAGTAACACTTGAACCCTCAGAATTATAAAACATAGCAGGCACGGAACATTTAAAAGCAGGAAGTAATCTTTTTGTTCAGTGAATTTAATATGCTTAAAAACTTTCATTTGCACCTCCTGAAATCTGTTAGCAAGATATGGAAGCATAATTACCCCTGTTTTTCTAAAAAGGAAAGTGAAGCTCTTGCGAGTATACCAAGGATCAATGAGAGGGACAGATGTTGCATGCTGGGAGAATTTCAGTCTTATTCAAGGACTTCATTGCTTCTCTGACCTAGAACAATTGGGTCACCAAACTCAGCTCTGATTTCAGAGGCTTTTTCCACATAGAGTGCACAAGGTTACCATCATTTGTAACTTTGCAATTCATTAGTTTTCAGTATTTGAAAAAGAGGGGAGAAGGGAAGAAGATGTAACTTTATCTTCGAATGTTAGGAACTTCTTTATTCTTTTTTTTTTTTTTTCTTAACTATCCTATTTTAATAAGGCATTATTTTCTTTAAGTTACTGGTTCATATTGGATTTTATTTTGCCATAAAAATTTTCATTGATTTGAAAAATAAATTATATTTTAAATTATCCTGCATTCAAGCAAACAAACAAACATAAAAATGAACTGGGATGCAGGAGTTGGAATTGAAGTTTCATTATGTGATGAGGGCAAATATGTTCTAGCCCCACTTGCTACTGCTGGTGTTACAGCTATGGATAACTTCACTATAGAGAAGTAAATAGGAGGAGATGACTGCAGCTTAAAGGAACCTGCCCAGAAAAGGAGCATTTTGCTCTGTGAAACATCTTGTTATGGGTCCACACAAAAGTGGTATAGGCTTTTCAGGTCTGCAAAACCATAGAGGAATTCACCTGTGGCTTTTCTTTATTTTATGAAAGAAAAAAATGGTTCTATAACTAAAAAGGTACACCTTCTGAGAACTGTCTGCTGCCTTAATGAGCAAACAGCCTGCGTGGTCCACAAAGAACAAGAAGGCTTCCTGTAGCATAGTGATATTTCATGGTCTTACTTTTCTTTCTAAAATATTGCAGACTGGAGAAATTACTCTACTGTGAACATGAAAAGCCTTTAAAAAAGGAATTCCTCATAAGCCATTCTGCTACAGCCATTTTCCTGTGTATTATTCTAATTATTAAATTTTATCATTAAAACAATAAATAAATAAAAATTTAACTGAGTAGTAGAGCAGAGATTTTGAAGTCAAAATCTGTAAAATCTTATATTCTGTTTCAGAGAAGGAAGATGGGGTAGAGATTTTAACAAATTTTCCACTAATTTTATTTACTCTTTACTGTAGCCTTTGATTTTGTTTCTGTATTTCATATCTTAGCATAGTGTTAAAATGTGTGGTACCTGCTCTATATGCATGTTTGGAAACAGCAAAGACCAAGGCTCACAAGTAAGTGAAGTTTTTTTTTTGTTTGTTTTGGTTTTTTTTGTGAGGGCTTTTCAAAGCATCTGCAGAAAAAATGTACTATTGTGAAAAAGATCCACAGAGGCAGCTGCTCTTAAAATGTCATGCACAGACACAACAAGGGTTGCACAAAGTTTCCACTACTTTTGAAAATGAGTGTTAAAATAAAATAATAATAATAAAAAAAATTGTTGCAACTAATGCCAGTCAGTCTGAATGGAAATTTTCAGTTTGGCAGAATTTCAGAAATAGAATGGCAGAGCAGAGGCAGAAGGATTTGACATTTATTTGCTTGTGTTTCGAAATCACATCTTGGTTGAGAAAGAGGGAAAGAGAAGAAATAAACATCTCTAAGAAAAACAGCAATAGAAAAGGTACACTTTATGTTTGGTAGGACCCAGATTATATAATTACATTATGCCTTTCTTATCATGATCTATTTCATTTCTTAACCTAAGATTTAGAACACAGTAATCATATTTGGCTTTTGAACATAATAGCCTTCACTGGCATTCATTTTTTCAATTTTGGTTTGGGTTCATCTTTATTTATTGTAATTTTAGTTTCAAGTGCTAAGTTTAGCTCTCTTTCAATGTTGATTGCTATGTTTATTTTTCTTTTTAATTTTAGAGGCCTGCAGTACAGTTTGAACTGGAGATTAATTAAATTCCTGGTAAATCACATTCTAACAGGAAATGTTGGAATCCCATTGTGAACAGGGCCAGGCTATATTTAAAAATAATAATAATAATGAATCTTCTCATTCAGTTAGAATCCACTGCAAATAAGAGCAGAAGTTCAAGATGGCATAAAAATCCTCAAATTGTAAATTTGCCTCAGGAAAACAATAAGAATGCAAGACTTCTTAGATATAAGGTTACAATCTCTGAAATCTGGTACTTTATTCAGGGTGTTCCAGTTACAAACTCCGTTGGCTCTTTTTATCATCAACACTATGCTTTCGATGATGGCCTAAGGAAGAAAGCTGGCATCTATTCACATCTTACAAAGGAAAGCTCAGATTTACCAAGCTCAATCCCCTGAGTCACTGTGATTTTTTTTTTCCCTACTCACAAGGAAGATGTAAAGAAAAACATACCTGAGCTGTGGAATATTCTTGCATGCTTTCTCTTAATGTTTATTTGTTTTTATCAACTCTAATTGCTAAATTGCATTTTGTAAGTGTAATTGATAGCAAAATGATAAAGAGTATGTACTGAGACATTTGAGGTCTACAACCGGACAACAAATTAAAAAAAAAAAAAAAATCCCTTCCAAGGAGGAATTTCACTCTTAGTTGGTACAATGTATATGTTGCCTCATTCCCTGGATTAGATCCCGTTCTTCACTATCAGTTCTCTCGAAAGGGTGTCAAAAATACTAATTTTAGAAACTAAAAGATACAGGATGAAAATTATCCTTACCTCCCAGGGATGTTCCTGTCATTTTATCATAAAGATACTGTCTTCAGTACAAGCTCCTTATATGACATGGGTATAAAGGTGCAGTAATATACACAAAGAAGCACTTATATGCAAGGACACCCAAAATTATGCAAATAGTAAATATACCATTAAGAATTTTACCCTTAGGAGAATAAAAATTGTGCACTTGACAGATACTGGTCAGTTTGTTAAGATGTTCTCGGACAATGCTCAAAAGTTTAGGCAATGCAGTTAGATGCACAGTGCAGCTCAGCTCATACAACTGACAACATATATCAAAGTTATCCACACAAAACTAAATTAGTTCAAAAAGCTATCAAAAACTTATAATGATAAAGTGACAAAATATCTAGTTATTTTAGGTGACTCAAAGAATGAAAAATATAGATGTTCATATGCATATCCCAGAATTCAATATTCAGTCCAGACCAGCAAAATCAAAGCAAGAGTAAGCTCTAAGCCTTGAAGTTGAAGGTTTGGAAATTTAGGAAAGTGAAATTAAAAAATATTTTTTTTTCTAAAGAAGATGTCACCATTTAAATACAACCAATACAGATAAATTATTGTTACAAAAGCAGAGGAAAATAACCCCCAATTTAATATCTTCCTAAATTTATTACCACAGGGATATATTAATATATTTTTAATACCTTCATATTATTAAATGGAACTGAAAGTTTCCCATAAGTAAGTATTGGAATAAATATATGCAGAATTAAATTTTCCGGGTATCTACTGTACAGGTTGTTAGAGAACAAAAGAGGGAAAAAAAAAGAGCAACCCTAAAAAAAAAAAAAAAAAGAGAGAGAGAGAGAGAGAAATTTCTGAGTGTTCAAAACTACTGAACAATTTAAAAGTATTTCTTTAATCAGTTAAAAGCATTTCTTGCCCTAGAATACATCCTAGTGTTTGACATACAAATCACAGAATCACAGAATGGCCAAGCTTGGAAGGGAACTCTGAAGAACATCTAGTCCAACACCCCTGCTGAGCAGGATCACCTAGAGCACATTGTACTGGTTGGCATCCAGGCAGGTTTTGAATATCTCCAGAGTAAGAGACTCTACAACCTCTCTGGGCAACCTCTGCCAGTGCTCTGTCGCCCTCACAGTTAAAGAAGTGCCCTCTCATATTCAGACAGAACTTCCTGTGCTTCGGCTCATGCCTGTTGCCTCTTGTCCTCTCACTCTCATTTAATTAAATTAAATTAAAATATTTAATTAAAAATAAATAAAATAAAATACTTAAATAATTAAAATAATAATTAAAATAATTAAATGTTTTAGCTTTCCTCCTTACTACAAAGGAGCAATTGTAGACCTCATTGATTTCTTCAGAGTTGAAGAATGGACTCAATCTCAGGTCACAAAAGACTAAGCCAGTGTTTGCAAAATTCCTTGGCCTGTTTCAGAAAACAGATGTGGTTTCACCATTTTCCAACTAATAGTTGCTTTAAGTGACTTTTCATTCTGCAGAAGGTGCAGATGATACAGGAGTGACTTCTGTATAAACCAGCTTGGGCTCTTCAATAGTCTTTCTATGCCACTTCACTGCAACAGTATAGTAAGTTGAGACTATTAGGGATAAATTGTTATAGCTTCCAAATACTTCTCTCTCTCTCTCTCTCTCTCTCTCTTTTTTTTTTTTTTTTTTTTTTTTATGTGGCTCTTTTTAGCAAGAGGAAGACCTCAGCTAAGTGTATCTTACAGGGTTATGCACCCTATGAAATTCTGAAAGTTCACTCAAAGCCCTTATCAGTAGTTAAATTAAAAATGTTCTCCTGAATGCACAAGAACCTTCATGCTCAAAAGAGAGAGACCAAATCCTCTTGGCATTTACTTCAAAACAACAACAAGAAAAATGCATCTGTTTGTAGGGAAGTGAGCACTTTGAGAAAACACTGGAATGGCAACTCAAAGTACCCACACTGTGCATTTAAAAAATAGCAGTTTTATATTTGGTTTAACATAGAGAAATCTGTGCTGCCAGTACTGTCTGACAAATGTCCCTCAGCTTTTCCAAGGGGAACACTTCTAGAGGCAAGAGCGCAGTTGAGTCTTGATGAGCATTAGGCTTAGGCTTCTGAGCAAAGATTGTCAACAAGGAAAACGTTCTTGCCAACTGTAGTTGTGGTTTTGCAAGACCACTAAACACAATTTTTCTGTCTGAATATAGAATTTCTTATATTTGTCATGCTTTCCATATGGATATCATATGCTGTTCTGAACGTTTAATGCTGGAATATAAGTATACAGAAACATGTTCAAAAGCCCTCTTATATCTGTACAAACATTTGAGAATAAGCAATTACAAAAATACCACATAAAGCTTTAGAATGAAACACTAAACATAACTCACCTCAGCATAAATACAAAACCATACCCTATCCTGTTTATTACTGTTAAGATAAATAAGTAAATATCAGAATGACAAGTACAAAAAATGTAGCTTGCTTTCTTAGACTGATGATGATAGTGTCATATGTGGTTTATTAATAAAAGTGTTGTTTTTTTGTTTGTTTTATGTATTTATTTAGATATTCAGTTATTTCAAATTGTGGTATAAGTAACCATTATAGTAAAAGAGAAAGTGCTATCAAAAATGTTAACCATCAAATTAACCACATTTAGCAACCCTGAGAAGAGATGTGGAAAAGAGTAAAAGCTGACCAATTGACTCCATAGACTGTCAGATCATGGATGACTTTTGGCATCATCTGAAAGGGTCTCTCTCTAGCAGAAAAAAAAAAAAAAACAAACAAAAACCCCTAAGAATGTCATTGCTTTAAATGATCACATTTTGCAAATCAGCCTCAGAACAGAGCACATTTCACTAATCCTAAATCAAAATCTGCTTTGTCAGTATAAATTTGATACAACAGTATTTATTTTCATTTTAATTACTGATGCTAGTCTGATTTCTAGCCTAACTCAATATATTTAGTTTCTTGTTCTGCCTAAAATTTCCATAGAGATGACAATGATTCTGGGACTAGGAAATTTTGACAATTGTGATAGGACTATGAAAGTATGTACTTGTCAAATGCAATTATTTAGTCTAGTACTGTAAGACAGAGGTAAATCTTTACATTTTCTATACCGTTGTAGTCAGTGAAACGGAAGAGGAATAAAATTGTCCTGAAAGGGACAAGTGGGGAGAATATCACCTGAAAAGCCCATTTACAGGACTATTTCTTTCCCACGTAGACGGGAAAAACAGAGAGCACACAAAGTAAAAAAAATAACATTATCACATCAACATTAGACGATCTGATGGAATGAACATGGCCAGCATAATGGGTACTTGGCTCATACTCAGCCAACTGTCCACAAATACCCCCACCAGGTCCCTTTCTGACTGGCAACTTCCCAGACACTCTTCCCACAGCCTGTAGCACTGTATGAGGTTGTTGTGCCCCAAGTGCAGGAGCCGGCATGGCCTTGTTGAACTTCATACAGTTGGTCTCGGCCCATCAGTCCAACCCATCCAGCTCCCACTGTAGATTTCTTCTGTCCTTGCACAGATCAACACTTGTGCCCAACTTGGTGTCATCTGCAGACTTACTGAGGATGCACTCAATCCCCTTGTCCAGATCATTGATGAAGATATTGAAGAGAACTGGCCCCAGTACTGAGCCCTGGGGGACACCACTACTGACCAGCCTCCAATTGGATTTAGCTCCATCTACCATGACTCTTTGGACCCGGACACCCAGCCAGTTTTTAACCCAATGAAGCGTACACCAGTCCAAGCCTTGAGCAGCCAGCTTCTTCAGGAGAATGCTGTAGGAAATTATTTTAAAAGCCTTACTGAAGTCCAGATAGACCACATCCACAGCCTTTTGCTCATCCACTGAGCTTGTCACCTGGTCGTAGAATGAGATCAGGTTCGTCAATCAGGACCTGCCTTTGATAAACCCATGCTGACTGGGCCTGATCACCTGGTTTTCCTGTAAGTGTTGTGTGATTGCACTCAAAATAATCTGCTCCATAAGCTTCCCTGGGACTGAGGTCAGAATGACAGGCCTATAGTTCCCTGGATCCTCCTTCCAGCCCCTGTAGATGGCCTTCACATTTGTTAGTTGTTAGTTGACTGGGACCTGCCCTGATATCCAGGACTGCTGATAAATGATGGACAGTGGCTTGGCGAGCACTTCCGCCAGCTCCCTTAGTACCCTCGGGTGGATAGAGGTTAGATTCATCAAAGCACATCATAGTTGTCTTGACCTTATCAAACTAAAGAGACACCCAGAACTTGCCTATGCTTTCCAGAAACATCACCCACACAAGGAACATAGCCCAGAGTGCTGAGGGACCAAAGCTGGGACCTCATTCCTGCAAGTAAAAGTCCTCAGAGATTCACAGTTTAAATGCTTCTGAGAACATAGCTGAGCTCTTTGGCGTACCACAAGTATGCAGCCGTTTTGCTAAAAAGTCCCAGCTGTATAGTAATCAGCACACATTTTAATCCATCCTTTCTTTGCTGTGAAACTCCAATAGAGCAGAATAGATAAATTTAACAAACATCCACTGCATTCTGTTATAATTTTCACTCGAGCCAGAACTTTATTTTGTAGGTGACAAACCAGTATGCTGCACAGCAATTCAACAAAACTTTTAATGTCTTAGATCTCTAACACAGATTAGACATGGGGGACTGAGGACATAAAAGGAGGAAGATGATAAAGACGTCACCCCAAAACACTAGTCAGGGTTATATGTTCTCTGTTGCATATCAAAACAATGGAGAGGGTGCTACATAGCACATCTCCCCATATCCTCCAACACTGCAGTCATGGCCAACCCTAAGAACTGAGATCAACCCTTGGTAGCATCATCTAGCCATTCCAACTATGCTGTTTGCAACTGAACACATTTTGCTGTTGTTTTGTTTTGTTTCACATTTCTTTGTTTTTAATCAATAAGAAAACCCAGAGAAAGTTTTCAATAAGGCCTACTTTTTAAAGAAAATACTATTACTATCCCTAATCAGTAGAGCAATTTTTATAGCACAAATGGTATCTGACAAGAAAAAACTCATATAGTCTGTTATTTAACTGCACAATGACATTCCAATTCTGCCAATATCTTATGGAGAACTTGCTCTGCAACTTGTCGCTGAAGTGAGTGCTTATCCTTCCTCTTCTTAGAAAAAAGAAAAACTTTACATTTCTAAAGCTGGATTTTTCGGATTCTTTAAAGTGAGCACCTCAACTACTCCATGCTGTACCAGAGAAGGTTCTGCCATCTGTGCATGATCACTAGCTACTGGGGAAGCTCTAATCTCCTGTTTTATCTGGAAGATTTCCCTGTCCAATACACAAGCATTCCTTTTCCAAACTGCAAGGATTTTAACAGGCTGCAACATAGAGAATGTAAAGGCTGTAAAGAAACAGGACAGGCAAAAAACCTGTGAGGGATGGTTCTCATTTATGAAGTCACAAATGAGTGTTCCCCCTGAAACCTCTAAAGAACCATTCAATTTTGTAAATATGTGAACTTGAAATGGACCATTCTATCTGCACACACAAAACTGGACTATTTATCCTTGAGCTTTATTTACCTTTACTTTATTTACCTGGATATATTGTGTAACTCATCCTCTGCTGAAAAGAATACAAAAATAATTATGGATAAATATATTCATCAAAATATTGGTATAAGTAATTAATGAAAACTGACCATTGTGACTTTAAAAATATTCTAACAAAAGTAGCAGATTTTATAACAATAACATATTTAAAGTTAGCTTATGAGATAGATTTTATAGTAATCTGCAGAACTATATCCTTTTAAGAATTTTATTTTTGATAAGATCAAATAGATGACTAACAAATATGACCTTAGCTAAAATTTAGTCTCATCTGTAAACAAATATATCTCTCACACAGACAAAAAAAAAATATATACTTATTTAAAGTTATATTAGAGACTGGATGTCTATCCAAGAAACAAAATTATTAATATTTTTCTGCTGACATATTGCAGAAACTGAAAATAGCATTTATAGTTATAGTTAATATGTAATTGTATATAAACCATAAACATTTAAAATTTTGACACAAAATATAAAATAATAAAAATGATCTTTTTATTCTCCCTAAATTTGAGTATAAAAGTAATGCTGAGAACTACTTTAAGATGCTGATTCGAGAAAATTTTTCAGATCTATCTACTTAATAAAATAATCAAATACTTCTTCAGGTTAGACCACTTAGTCTTATAATTCATTAACAAATGAATTTCTATGCTTTTGAAAAGAAATATTTTATATTTGGAGAATTAAAGCTGTAGGTTTGACAGATACAGAGGTGTCTAAAGACAGAGATAGATACTATAGCTTGTAATCTCTACCGAAATCAATCGGGGTTATATGTTACTAATATATTCAGAAGCCTAAAAACAAATGTGAATCTACTCAACGAGTCAACACTTTTGGAAGAAAATATCATCATCAAAATATGTGAGTGAGATTGCATGCCAAAATTTCCAAGGATTTTGAGAAACATTTAAAAATTATATGGAAGAGAAATATTGTTTGTGCTTTATATTGTCACACCTTTTAATCTATGAGACTGAAACATTTGAGGAATTTATATTACTATTAATTCTTGTTAAAACATTCACTTTTTTTCTATTCTTTTGATTTGACTGCACTTCAAATAGAGGAGTACTTCCTTGGGAGGTCATATGTGACACACAACCATAAATATCTGGCATCTTTTCCAAAGCATGAGCTGTGGTGCATCTTTTAAACTATAAACTGCATCTTGAGAATCTTAAAAGTGCTTAAAAATCAATAATTGAGTGTTTTGTATGAGCATCATCTACTCTCTAGTGATGGCTTAAGAGGACTTTAAAAAAAGGTCATTGTGTAATACTTGAGAAAGTGTAACTCCTCTCACCTTCAGCATTAAAACACTTCTTCATCTTAAAGAAAAAAATAATAATTGCATAATAATTGCATATGAAGTAAATAGTTTACTTCCACATATAGATATTGCATACCAAAATAATATTCCTTGTGGGATGACTAAAATTTCACTGTAGATAGTCAATGCAGATACATGTCAGAATCACATGGAAATTTTTAGAATCATCAAATATTTTGGTTTGGAAACAGCCTTAAAGATCAAGTTCAAACCTCCTTGCCATGAGAAACCTTCATCTGCGGGGAAGCAAACCTTCCACGAAATCAGGTTGCTCAAAGTCCCATCCAACCTGGCCTTGAACACTTCCAGGGATGGGGTATCCACAACTTCTCTGGGCAACCTGATCTAGTGCCTCACCACCCTTATAGTAAAGAATTTCTTCCAAATATCTAAAACTGTTCACTTTTAGTTTAAAACTATTTCTGCTTGTCCTCTCTCTACACTCTCTGGTAAAGAGTGCCTCCCCAGCTTTCTTGTAAGCCCCTTTTAAGAATTGGTAGGGCTCTATAAGGTCTCCCCAGAGCCTTCTCTTCTCCAGGCTCTCTCAGCCTTTGTTTATAGGAGATGGGCTCCTGCACTCTGATCATTTTTATGGTCCTCCTCTGGACTCGCTTTAACAAATCTATGTCTTTCTTGTGCTATGGGCCCCAGAGCTGAAAGGACTACTCCAGGTGGGGTCTCACAGTGGCAGAACAGAGTGTAAAAAAACACCTACTTTGACCTGCTGGCCATGCTTCTTTTGATGCAGCCCAGGATACAGTTAGCATACTGGTCTGCAAGTGCACACTGCTGGCTCATGTCAAGATTTTCATCCACCAGTATCCCCAAGTCCTTCTTCATAGGGAAGCTCTTAAACCATTCAACACCCAATCCATACACCAATGTTTGGGAATGCCCCAACCCAGGTGGAGGACCTTGCACTTTATTCAACTTCACCAGGTTCCCATTTTGGTGTGTATATATAAGTACTTATAAATACATAAAACAGATGCCATATAAAGGTATATATAGGTGTGTATGTGTGTGTGTAAATATATATGGTATATATTTTGTTACATTGCTTTTGGAAACAATAACATCCCTATGTATTTCAAGTTTAATTCTATTAAAACAACAGCAACAATAACTGATGTGCAAAAACTGAGTGTAATTCATACACATGCAGGTGAAGTCATATAATGAGTTTGTGCCAACATGTGACATAATCAGCTGTAACAGGCAGTGGTGTGGACACAACTTCTACATCCACAGAGAAGGTTTTGGGGAAAAGGAAGGTTTCTGGATGCCAGTTAAGCTTTGTTGCATAGTAACTCTTCATCTGCCTAGTCCTTTCAATCCTACACATTCACTGATACACAATTCTGATTAACTTCAAAATAAGAAGGAAAAAAAAGATACCTATTCTGTTGATTGCCTCTAGACAAACAGGACAGAGAGGTAGGAATCAGTTATTAACAATTTTGGCAACAAAAGTACTACACTTACACCCACTTTAAATTAGCAAGTTCTTTATTTGATCTACCCCTTAGATCTTCATGTAAAGCCAAATTAAGTCAGAGGAAACATTTCTGTAAACTTCAGAATTTTCATCACAGTGAAAAGAAACCTATGAACATTCCAATTTTTTCACCCTTCCAGTACATCTTTTCGAAAGAATGTTTATACTAATGTAACATGCATGTATATGAGGCATATATACATCATCTACTTTACTGCTTCACTGAGTTTTGTGAAGGAATTAAATTTACCTTCATAAATGAATTTTAAATTTGTAGGGTTGTGAAGGTAGAGAGTTGCTTGTTTTAAACTTAATTGGAATGGAGGTTATATTCTCTATGAGAATATTCAGCTCTAACAGTAGGTTAGTAATTTGGCCTAAAGGCTTTAAAATTGTCCATTTAACATTCACACTGTGCTTAATCTTGGTTTTCACTCCATCTCCCACAATCTATTGGAATATATACTACATCTAGTGGAATATTCTACTACTTAAGCTTTTGTTGTACCACAAACATGCTTTAGAATACTTGTTAAAACTCAACATAAACTAGTCATAACAAGAAGCTTGTTACTGATTCTGTTAAAATGCATACTGTGACAGAGAGGCATTTTCAAACTAAGAATCCAGTTTATTTCTATTTCTTTAGTAGACAGGGCTAAAATGAAAGCTTCTGGGGAGAGGGATGTCAGGCAATCTTGTGAAGTTTTTGCTGCAAAGATACTCTCCCTCAGGCTGGCTTCAAGCCCTCTAGCTCTCTGTTCCACTGGGTATTTCCATAGTAAATTGCTGAGGATATGCAGATTTAAGTGAATTAGATTCCCTTGCAAAAGTAATCTGGGTTCCTGAAAATGTCACAGATGTGTTAGACATATTCCTATCTCAGGGGTGTCTCATCATGTTGCAAATTAACAGTCACTACAGATTATGCCATGAAAATTGCACTGAAGTGTATTGACATCACCTCTGCTCTCAATGTTCCATTTTTCTGCTTCATGCCAGTTATTCTAAAAGAAAACTCAGTAAATACACAATATAATGATAAAGAGAGTAAACAGGTAAACAGAATAGAATTGATTTTTGTATAGGTATAGTGCACAGTAATGAATGGCTCTACAGAAATGTTCCACAATAATTTTTAAAGCAATGCTGCCTTATCAGTTGACATCTGAACCTGCACTAATTCAATTGCAGAGCAACAGGTTTTCCTGGAAGCTTAAGCTGTATTAGAAAAATTGTCTGTAAAATACCTGTCTGCAGTAATAAGATTTGCTAATTGTATATAACAAATTTACAAGAAGTTCTTTAATTCTTTACAGAATCTGTAACAGGGTGAACTCAATTTTCAGGTGCATGAATGATTGAGAGTAATGTTGAGCTTCTACAGTCATTCCAGACTTTCCAAAAGTAAAACATTATGCACCGAACATTTGTTGCTAATGTAAATAGTACTGGTGTTATTACGTATTGATATTGCAATATATGATGCAAGTTGTGCTTTGTTCCGGCAAAAAAACAACCAACCAAAAAACAACTGAAATATGTCTGACTTTCTGATGAAAAGAACATCCTTTATGCTTGAATTTTATTTCAGGACTGAATATGTAAATCTTAGAGAACAGAAACTTGAACTGTAAGGGTCAAGGAATGCCAAAATAAAATAATGTCATAATATTCTGATAAGCTTTTATTAAATTGTCTTAATATTGCCATTTTACAAAACCTAAAGCAGATATCAATTGGGATCCCTTCCCTTCCCCTTTTTTTCAAGTTTGTGTAGCTAGCTGAGACAAACTGTCTTTTTTTTTTTTTTTTTCCTTTTCAGTTTTTGTAGGGCTACTGTGCAATATATTTCTGTTTTAAGAAATTCTTATTATTTATGTGGTTACTCAGGCCAACAAAGAAGAACTAACTAGACCACTGAAAAGCTGAATGGATCTAAAAACATAAAAACATAGTAGGAATGGGAGGGCATGCTACAGGTGTGGGTTACTTTTATTGTTTCTCTGTAAACTGTACAAGAAGATGGCTTTCTTCTTACCAGGTCAAATTTAAGTAACAAAGAAATCAATAGGCAAACACTTAGGAGAGAAAAAGATGGTGAATGATAAATGACTAAGATCAATTTAATAAAGCCTATCAGGCCACAATAAACAGAAGCCTTCTATGAAAAGAATTAAAAGAGATGTTTGCTTGGTAAAGTGATTTTAATTGTTTTCATAGATTCTAATAAGAGATCTCATTCAATCTATCCTGGAAGTTTTATAGAAGAAATTGGAAATTAGGGCTGGAGTGCACCTCAGGAGGCTATCTAGTCCATCCCCAGGGCCCAAGCCACAAGTGGCAGTAAACCTACTGCTAATGTATTTGTCTAAACGTTTCCTAAAAACCTCCAGCAATGAAGACTCCAAAGTCTCCTTAGGCAAACTATTTCTATTCTTAAATGTCTTTTGCAGTAACATTGCTGTTCATGATAGTCACGCTGTCCATCACTTGCCCTGTCCACAGACAAAGAGCTTATTCTTTCCCTTTTAGCACCAACGTTTTACATATAGAAGCTCCAATATTTCTATGGAGTTTTCTGTGCTAAAGGTTCTTCTATGTTTGCATACAATTCATCTTCCAGTCCTCATAATAAAGATTAAACAAATTAGGTAAAATCTGAGGGGAGATGTGAAGGGAGGTATTGTAGATAGAAATATAAAACAGTACTTATAATATTATAGTATAAAATGTTATACTATTTTAAAGTATAATATAAAATAGTACTCATTCCAATATTGATACCAGTAGTCTACAGCTGTGTGTTGAGATATGCTGATTATGTTGCCACTTAGCAGAGCTAGCAGAACCCTATAAGAGGTTTTCTTATTGTATAATTTAGAACAACCTTAAAAGTAGTCCAAAGAAAGGTAACAATAATGAAAGACAACCACAATTATGTAGGGATAGGTTCTTCCATGAAGCTAAATACATACTTGTTTAATCTTAAAAACTTCACCAAATATATATTTTAGAGGTGTGATCTCCTTACCATAAAAATGGCAGCTTAAAAAAAAAAAGGGGGGGGGGGGTATTTATATCTATCTGCATTGAAATGAAGATCATTATCTGAATACAAGATTTTAAATAAAGTAGCTCATAGATAAAAGCTACATTCTAAGCTTTTTTTTTTTTTTTAAGAAAAAAAGTATTTGAGATGTAATAATGTACATAAATCAAGGAGGCTATAGCAGTTATGAACTATTTAAAAGAAGTTGTGATTTGATACCATAAATTATTTACTAGGAAAGTTCCTTAACCACACATGTAGTTAGGCATTCTGAGAGATTTTTGTTATCAGTATTATCCTCATCGTCTTTTACAGAGGTTTTGTTTTTCATGTCAGTTACATTAAATTCCAAGACGACAGAATCTGACATGAAAATTGTTAGCCAAAAATATAATTTTGTTCTAATTATGATCATTTTCTACTGACATTTTTCCAACTTTCCAACTGTAGAGCAGTCAAATGCAGTATTATGTTTACTCTGAACCTGTTTCTTAAAAATATAAAATAAGACCACTTTTTCTGTTCCCACTTAATTTCTTCATATTTTAGCCATATAGAGTTACTGCTGGTTACTGTATTCAGTATTTTTATCTTGCAAGTATCTTGCAATATACTTATATTTCAAGTACTTATAGTACTTATAGTACTTGAAATATAGTACTCAAGTATACTTATATTGCAAGTATCTTTACTCATGTGAATAGTCTAGTTGAAGTCCACAGTACACATCATGCAACTGAACTTTATCTTAATAAGTGTGGAAAGATCTGTAAAAGACACAAAAATATGTATTGTAAAAAGTGAGCATTTAAAAGAAAGCCAATATGTATGAACTGTAATTATCTTTATGAGCTTTTACACATACGATTTACTTGTCAAAGACATACAGTAATAGTTCAAAATTACACTGGACTGAGTCCATCCATAGATGTATTCCATACATGTCAATGAATGTATCTTACACTTCTGTAAAATGACTTTTAAACTTCCACTGAGGATGCTATTTGCAGAGTTCATATACTTCCATTGATATTATAATAGATCACTGTCTCCTACACTTCCTTTGACTCTCAACCATTATGTATAGACTTTTCCATTGACATCATAATTTAGCTACTGAAAAGGAAGAAAAAAGACAAAGGACATTTTTAACAGCTTCTTTCATATTTGAAATGTAAATATTCAGCACATTTATATAGGCTATGCTACTAGCATATCTGAATGACAGAAATGGAGAAGTTCAATACAAAAGCTTTCTTTATATTTCCAATGCATTCTGTGAAAACATAGCTGGTGTTGACTTCTCTCTCTCTTTTTTTTTTTTTTTTTAAATCTGAAAATCTGAAAAGTGGGCATTTTTGTCTTTATGAAACAAATGCTGAGTAATTGGCTGGTTTGACATACATACCAAAAACTATATGAAGATTAAAGGTAAGCAAAAACTTCCTCCTACACTCCAAAGTAACTTTCTATTCCTTTGTTTAGGATTTTCCAAAAGTGAAAGGGAAGAGAGAATTTCACTGACATTTCCCCACCTGAACAAAGGGAGAGAAACAGTGACTATCTCCTGACCCTAAAATACACCACTTAATGCACCACAGCCAATATGGAGTTGGCATACAAACTCTTTGCAAAAGAGAAGAAACTCTGCTTAATGCACAGAGCCATTCAAGACTTTTACAATGTCAAAGACCAACCTAGTCATAAGTGATCTTATGTAAGAGCTGGAGGTTACCTTTGAAATAATGAAATAACATGTAGAAAATCTAACTCTGAAACTTTTCACCTATCTTGGCTTAAGCGAGACATTTAATTTAATTTTACTTTAGGGTGTTTTGCTAGTTAATTAAATGCAATGTGGTAATGAAGAGTTCGATGGATATCTTTTGTGATTACTATTCTTCAGATACAGCACCTGTCTCTCAGTCTAATAAATTCTTCAGTATGCAGCAGCCTCCAGCATTTCAGGGTGGTGTGACAACATACATGGAGACAGAGGTATGACTGAAACCTGAACCTTGGTATAGATCTGTCTGCTTCCTACCTTATCGTTAGTTTTCATGTCTCTTCACTGCAGGCTGTATCTCACTTGACTCTTACTTTCTTCATATTGATGGAGACTTTGAAAGCCAAAAACCACTGTAAGGGCAGGAAATGTAAAGTGTGGTCACTATATGCAACCTATTATAAAACAAAATTGCTCAGTATCCTTTGTGTAACATGAGGTTTCATTTATTGATTCAGAGTAACATCATCATACCAGAAAATTCCATAATATATCGCTACCTTTCAACAACAGACTGGGGGGGGGGGGGGGGGGGGGAAGAGATAACTTCTCTTTATCAAGCAGGCTTCATCTTTCTGTGGATAAACTCCAAAATGGAGCCTCTAGCAGATTCATCCCTTTATGTACTGGAATGTGAGCATTCCTACATTTCTGACACCGCCCTTGAAGACAGATACTTCTGCTTATATCTTTAAAAAGTAGTCTTGCACATATAAATAAATAAATATAGTCCACTGAATCATCTCTAGGTCCAAGTTACAAATAAAACAACAAAAAACCTCACACAGATGCAACTAATTGAAAATGGTTGATATGTATATGCAAAACATAAAAGCCACCTCATCATTTTCTTGAATAACCCATCCCAAATGGTAGATATATTTGCCTTTTAAGACAAGTTATCTTCTCTATAAATTGCCTTCCTCTATAAGTTAACTTTTCCCTTCAAGATACCCTTTATATCCCCTGAAGATTACACACCTAGAGAATGGTAATGAATAGGGCTTCACTCCTTCATATTTATGAAGACAGAAGTAATTAATGACTTAATGATACTCAGATGTTTTAATTATGGAGGTTCAGGGAATATTCAGATTTATAATTCACTCCTTTCCTACTTAGAAAGTGAATGCACTCTTTTTTCCTCCATTTCTAATAATGATACCTTATATCTTAAGGATTCTGTACCTATCAGTCAAAGATCATGTCAACTTTTTTAAATGTACAGAGTAATTATAAAGAAATCCACAGCATGGACTTGAGTTATGCATTTTACATTTCACTTGAATTAAAGTTTTATTTTGGTGCTGGTATACAAGCAGGTGTCAGGACCTTTCTACACTTGAAAATACAGTTTTATACGAGTCATACACAACTTCCTGATGGAAACACAAAGAGCACTAGTCAAGAAGGCTGTGTAGGCACAAAACAACAAACTTATATTCTGCTATTCTCAGTTTGCTGGGAAGGATGTCAAAACAGGTGAGCAATGAGAAGTTTCTGAAAACATTTCAGAGATGGATAGAAATGCTGCTCCACAGTATATATATTTGTTGTGCTGCTAACTTTCCAGGAAAAACAAAGATGAGCTCTAGACAATGTTACATTTGGTACCTATTCCAGACAGCTGATAAATAAGGATTTTCTAATGTTCTTGGCAGCCAGATCAAATGCCTGTGAATCCAAAAGGATGAAAACAACAACAGCAAGAAAAACCCGCACAGTATGACAACACAGCTTTCTATTGTGACTGTGTACTGCAGGAGGATGAATTCAAAATTCCCTTTCTTACCTAGATTACAAAAACATGTACATTTTACTTATTTCTGTTGTCCAACTTAAATTCAGCTCTACAATGAAATGGGTAATCTGCCTCTTATCTGTCATAAAAAAAAAAAAAAAAAAGAGAAAGCTTTACTTTATACCTCCTACTATAAATACAGGGAAAAAAAAAAAGATTTGAGATTTCACATTTAAAGAACAGAATTAGAAACAGGGAGATCTACATGGTCTAACCCAACACAGAAGTTGATTTATGCTGTTGTTACCTTACTTACTCATGCAATAGATTCACAATCTGTTAAAGCATGGCAAAGCATATACATCTAATAGTAAGGTACCCTGCAAAACATTTGGAATTTATAAAAGAAACATCCTGCTATGCAAAATGTAACTCATTGAAATGTCTGGCAAGCAAATATCTATCTTGCTTATCACTGGAAGTAAAAAGTGAGAAATAAGATTTTATACAGAACTAAGCAAGACTTTTTAGGACAGGACAATGCTATTGAGATTACTGTTCTTCAACATTCAAAAGTGCTACGTGTCATTTTAGTATTAGGTCTCCCAATGAGATAAACAACTACCTAACTTCCATCAAATGTCTTGGCTTTAATCTCTACAGATTAAAAATATTTTGTTTAGCCTTCTCAAATTTCTATTTTCTTTGCCACCAACCTATACATTTATCAAGACATTCATCGTAGTCTTACCTAATATTCAACCATTATTGACCGCCTGCCTGAGGTTTTATTGATGAGCAGTATTTATTCACTGAAAAGCGTGGTGATGAAGCAATAGTTACTGAACTCAGAAAGTTCTGGTTTTGCCTTTATCAGAAGGCAAATGTGCATGTGACTTTCTAGAAAAAACTCAGGCTTCATTCTTTCCTACTTCAGTGTTAAGGAAAATAAATCTGCTTTGAAAGCAATTTTCAAATTTGGATATATTGACATCATTCACATAGCTTAAATGTTAGCTTCAAGAATATGACTCCTAAGCTTGTTAATAGAAACTGCACACCTAATTTCCCCCTCCTCCTTTACCCAACTCCTTCACACAGAACGAGAGAACAAGTAATGCATTATGCACACCTGTCCATATTTAAGTATAAATAACATATAGATGGCAAATTAGATTGTAAATAAAGATTGCAACTCTATTCATGCAAAACACACAGGAGTAGTGTTGTGAAGAATGTAAAGGACTCAAGGAAAAAAGACAAAATTTCTGGTACTGTAACAAAGACAATAAAAGTTACTGAGCAGCAGGCCCAAGGAATTATTTCCACTCAGACGGTAATGTGTGTTAGGTCAGTTGTCTTTTTCTAAGCAAAGGGCATTTGCCCCTTCCAAGTGAATAAAGTTCACTAAATCATTTCCTGTTTCAGAATCTGTGAAACCAGAGGGTGAACATCCTCAAGAAACCTGTCTAGGTTTAATACGGCCAAAGTGGATGCTTCAGGAGCTGCTTGTGCTAGAGGAAACTTGATTTTCTGCTGAATAGGGGTTGAAAGATCAAAGATCATGAAATGTAGACAAAATAACAGTACAGACAATGACTCTTCTGCTTTCAAAGTCACAAACCCCACAAGAATGAAAAGGTATATGTATTCATCTTCTGTATCATAGCAAAAAAAAATTCAAGTAGAAAACATTTTTCTTTGAAGAAAAAGTGCTAAAAAGCATCAAAAGAAATAAAAAGCAAAAAACAATCAGCCATGCTAGCCTGTTGCTAAGTTAGTAACAACAAAATAAAGCTTGCATTATTAGTGAAAATATGTACACGCATAAGTAGAATATAAAGGAAAAAAAAAATCTTTTTGAAACGGAAGCTTCATATAGTGCATATATTCTGGAGTCTGATCAATTTGTTTTGAGGTTTGTTTTGAACGTGAACCATTGGGTGAAAACAATCAAAACACACGGTTCACAAAAACAAAGTTGAGGTATGAGTCACAGTCTGATGACAAGTAGATTAAATGTTTGTTTTTAAGTCACACCATTTCAATGCTACTTGATAGGCCCCATTGACTACATCCTCCAATCCTGTGTAGGCATGCCACTGACGAAGAATGCCCAGCTCCACAAAAACTTTGACGGCATTACAAGATGTTGAAGACAAACACAGAAAGTAGTTAGGTATTCTCATACAAATATTTAAATTTAAATTTCACTTAGATCTTATTTAAACATTTAAATGCATTGTTAGACATTAGAAGTACAATTTTGCCTCCCATTTCAAAACTGGAAAACTTGTAGAGATATTTAATCTAGTTTTAGTTAAACAAACAAAAAAAAGCTAACAATGTCTATTGTCTGGGAGTATGAATTTTGTAAAATGCTATCAAAGACTAAGAAAGTTGCTGTTATGTCCAAAAACTTTCTGGGTTCATCATGTTCTTGTTCTGCATGAGTAGGACTGACCAATGTATGAGGCATTTTTACCATGAAAACAACTTATTTTAAATTTTAATTTTTATATTTCTGTTTTGTAACATGACTAACTTCCCTGGTAATGCTAGAGTTAAGCTAGAAATCTTGTGGCTGAAATTTTCATTTTGTCGTATGTATAGTTCGGTACATAGCAAGAAAAATCTTAGGAAAACAAATGTCCCTTTCCAAAAGAAAATCTCCCTGTCACTCTATTGCTGACAACATTAGTAAGTTTTTCTCCAAAATTCTGTACAGATTAACATCATAAGAGATATCCTTTAAGGAACAGTTTCCTCAGCTTGAGGAAACACTTAATGAATACTAGCAGCAAATTCACTGACACAGAATTGTCACACTGAATTGTGTGAAAATGGTGCTTAATATGCTGAAATATGCACAGACTTCTGTGTACCCAGAGAACTTGGATCCTCACACACACTTACGTGGTCTACTCTAGCAGATACTACAGTCAACTGTGATGTCCAAGGATATGCTCTTACCTTCTTTCAGGGTAGAAGGTACATGTGTAGATTTCTGTTCTCAAAAATATTAGTCTGGATGATAAAATTCCTGAACTAAAGAAAAGAGTATAACAGCTTACTAGGTCAGTCTGTGACCTATGTGCACCAAGGAACATATGAGCTGTATCTGTAGAGTCTACTAATTTAATTGTATAGAAAATCTGGACATCCAGTGGAAAATGTTTAGTCTTCAGGCTGAGCAAATGCTCCTCCTTGTACTTCTTTCAAAGCAAAGAATTCACCAGACTAACTCATTCCCAGGTAAAAATAATGTTTATATTTCCAGTGACTTCAGGAAAAATTTAGCTTCATGTATTCAGGATACTTAGGATTCAGCCACCTTAAATACTAAAGCTCTAGTTTGGGATATCTTTCTTCCTTCTGACCTACTAAGTTACAGCTATTATCTTAGTATTGCTATTGTTCTCAGCAGGAAGACAAATTTCACCTTAAATTGAGAGAATCTATATTTAAAGTCTGAAGTGTATGGATTCTGATATTCTCTGTAAGAAGGTTCTTTTTGTGTAGTACTTTGCACATCAAATGTGCTTGATTCAAAGAAAAGGAGATGTCATAGATTCAGCCAGGAATCCAAAAGTCAAACTAGGTCCTCCTCAGTTATCATAATCACCAAAAATAAAATAAAATAAAATAAAATAAAATAAAATAAAATAAAATAAAATAAAAATTAGATTTGGTTAATAACAGTGTCAACACAGAAAGCAGGAAGGAAGCCAGTTAATATGACTTTAAAGTGATAAATACAGTGCCCTGGTCCCTACCAATGAAATGAATAGGTAAATTCTTAGTAAATAGAAATGTACAGCATACCTATTGAATTGGAAAAGAGCATTTATTTGTTGTGAAAAGTTGTTTTAGAAGTTTAAGTATACAAAAATTAATTATAAATGTTCTAAAATAAAGTGTTTTTATTGTAGAACCTACACAAAAAATCTGAAAACAGATATCATTAAAGAACAGAACTGTTTAATTCAGCAAGAAATATAAATGTAGTAGTTCCCCATGCTCATTTTAACCAAGGGTAAATGCTCTCAAAATAAAGAATAAATGGATATCGTTATGGTGTTTGAAAGAGTAGTAGGGAAGTTTGAAGAGTAATTCTAGTCAGCTGCTCATAAACACCATTTTATTTACCATTCATAGAAAAATCATTTAGGTGGATACTGCGATGTACTGTAGAATTTAGAAATCTGAGAGGCTTGGTTATACTGCAAAGCAAACTAAGAAAGATGAAGTATTACATTTAAATTTTGTTTATAAGTAAAATATTTGGATCTTTTTGTCAATGTTGTCATCAAAGTACTGTCCACCATTAACTTCATATTCTGTGATGCAAAGCTGCTGGCTGTCTTTTCCTATGGCTTCCTAGTCTTATATAGCAAGTGTCACTATTAGGTCTCTGGGGGTATACATTAAAGTGTAATAAATACACACATACAGATGTTTCTCACTCTTTCTGTAGTAAAACCTACTAAAAAAAAGTCTTTTTTAATTATTATTTATTTTTAAAATCTAAGCTGCCAGCAATACAGTTTTCATAGAACTAGAAATAGTTTCTTCAATACAAGAAAAAAAAAATACAGTCAAGGTAGAAAGTATCTATTAGAAGTAGCACAACAGGGAGTTTTTTAGAGAATCAGTAATCAATGGTCTTTTCCTGAACTGCTGAATGAAATTAAACCAGATGAATTTAGATCAGTTGGTTGGCATAAAAAGAAGCGTGGAGTGCTGTTGAAGGCAAGTCTTCATTATAAATGAGTCAACTATATTAAGTTTGCTTCAGTCAAATTGTCTGTCATTTGTATATGTCCACAAACAAGGTACAAATGAAAATCTTTAGAAATATCACAACTATTAATTCTTGAAAGATATGTAATAGAATGAGGGTTCCCTTTGTTACTTACGAGTATCTTCTTAATGGGTTGTCAGAAACCTTCACTTTCACTTTCAACATATACATAGAAAATGACAGAAAACTAACAGTATGACAACAAGATGTGTTTTAAGCCATGAGAACAAAATATACCACTTAAAGGCGGATTGAAATGAAATAAATAAATAAATAAATGAACAAAGAACAAAATGCTCATTTTTCTAAGTCAGAAAAAAAGGAACAAACTGGGATCAAAAGTACACTGTGTTCTAAATTAAGATAGAGAAGAGTGAAAATGTGTTTTTTCTTGTCTGATAAATGTGTTGAAGTGAAAGTTTGAGAAAGAATGGTAATCATATTTGGAAATGGAAAATTCAATAATAGATTAGATTGAGAGAGGCACTATGAGTAAAAAAATGTTTAAAGTGTTGATGTATTAAAAACAACAATAACAACAACAACAAACAAGAAGTCTAGTACTAACTAATTTGCTACTCATAAGACAAGGTGAACAGATAAGCCCATTCTGCTGGAATGCCAGAAGATGCATTAGTAAACACCATCTGATTGAGTCTCTATTATCAAGACATTGCGACAGCAGCAGCCACTGTGCTCCCACAGCATGTCTGTCCTCTCCCCAAGCCTGTGATGTGGCCAGTTTGCTCACTGAGAGAAAAGCTGCTTTTACAATTTTCCATAAAAACAATAACAACAACAACCAAACAAAAACAAACCCAAAACTACACAACAGAACAAAACACTGCAAAATGATCTCACCTTACCTCCTCCAACATTCCCCCTCCACTTAAAAGGTAACTATGGTGAATATTTCAAAGAACAAATAGTGAGTGAAGTACTGTTTTTATTTTACTCCTCACCTAAGTATTTATCTTCCTGACCTGAAAGAAGCTCGAGTCAAAACAAGATCTTTGTTTCCAAAGGACCCTTCCTATCTTTCCTAGATTACTGACTGTAATTAGAAGTGCAGGGAGGAAAGGCCACTGTCTCTCTACAACAGAGAGTGAGATTGTTATTGCTTTCATTATATTATCCAGGGAAATAATGCTCCCCTCCCCCAGCAGCATTTGATTTGTGGCTCCTGTAACAAGATGTTGGGAAAGAACCAAGTGAAGTAAAGAAAAGGAAGTCCTTTGGCTTCACTTCTCCTCACTGCCTCAAACGGTGGGCCAAGTACATCAGGGAGAAACCTGTTCACACAAAAAGGTGCTGTAATGTTTTCCTTCCACATTGGATGAGAAAGTAGGTAGAAAAAAAAAAAGAGCTGCAGTTCGTCATTTAATTTGCTGTGAACTAAGATGCTCCTTAGGCTGGTCAAATCGTAAGTTGTACCTAGAAAAGAGATTTAAAATAAAGACTTATACTGAAGAGAATCAAATCCCACAGACTTTCAACCTATAATAAACTACCAGAGGTCCATCGGTTACCTCAGAACATTGGTTCTTTTTAGGTTTTACCTTCTGTTTGTGGAACATGGCAAGGCAGCACCTGGACTGCACTACAAGGTTTAGCCCTCTTCCAGCGACCAAAGAAAACTGCTAAAATTCAGAGTAGAAACAATACTGAGTCATATAAGCTGATCAACATTTTCTTAAAAATTTGCTTGAGGGATAAAATCTGCAGCTGATTCTGAAACAAAAGAGATATAAGTAACTGATAATGCTCAAGGTGAATGTTCTTATTCAGTAGTGCTATGGTTTTCTTTTTAAGCTCCAGCCTCTACAATGCAACTGCCTCCCATCCTGGTTTCCAAAATTGTAGTGATATATATATATATATATTTTTTTTTTCAGATAGTGTGAAATTCAAGAAAAGCCATACATTGGATTAAAGACTACTTGAGAACCTCCAAGAAGATTATTATTTTTTCTTACTAGAAAATAGCCATTTTTCTAGATTTATAGTCTTATATTATTTCAACTTCCTTTGGAACCATAAAGCTTCATATACTGACAAAATTAAATAATCATAGAACAGTTTGGGTTGGAAGGAACCTTAAAGATCATCTAGTTCCAATCCCCCTGCTATGGACAGGGAAACCTCCCACTAGATCAAGTTGCCCAAACTCCATTCAATCTGGCCTTGAACACTTCCAAGGATGGGGTGTCCACAGCTTCTCTGGGCAACCCATTCCAGTGCCACTCCACATTCATAGTGATTAATTTCTTCCAAATCTAAATCTAACCTTTTTTACTTTAAAACCATTACCTCTTGTCCTATCACTATAATATTATAAAGAAACAGAAAGCATACCTCACTTTACTGAAACTATAAGCAACTATTACAGTTTTGTATGAAGAAAATAGACATCTAATGAAATAAAATCACAACAGCTACATGCTACCACCAATTCATAGAGAGGTGAGAAAGGGGCTGAATATTTTTTACATAGAAACAAATACAATATGCTAACAAAGTTGCTGAGGTGCACTTATTCCATGGAGAGATTCTTAGCCTGAGCAGTGAAGATTACAACACCTGGAACTCATTTGCAGTGATTAAATATCTGTGTTGTTACACAGAAGTGAAATCCAATTCCATGAACTTTTGCAAAAAATTTCAAAAAGCCTCAGATTTATTCTTGGAAAGACAAGGAAGAAAAATGCTCAAAGACTGACAGACTGAAAGTGATGAAAACATGAAAGGTAATCTCCAAGTTTTATTGCCAGATGTTTTTGAATTAAAGGGTTCCAGACAGTATGCCAGACAAGCAGTTATTGAAATAAGGGCAAGAAGAGTGTAGTAGTTTGTTCCTGTCCTTACAAAGTCTAAGCCTTGGTTTTCTCTCCAATCTTTGCATTATTATTTTTGTAGGTTGCTTGATTAATTTTTTAATAAAATGTGTATCCAAACAACTCAGAAGTCTTTCCCAAGCTCTTTTGTGCTGGGCTTCTCTTCTAGTTTTCATACTGTTCAATTTTGAGTCACGTTTCAGAAAAATAAAAGCCTCTGACATTTTCTGGACATTGCCTGCATTTCTGATTGATCCAGTATGTGTTCCATTTCAAAGTCAGAACTAGGCTGGAATAAGTCATCACTGCCATCAAAGAGCTAGTAAATGGAAAATCTCAGTCATAGCACTGAGATAAGAACATTAAATTAGCATAGTGATTAACTATATTTTCCTAGCAGTTATTTATCAACACATAAACATCCAAGATCCCAGCTTCATTTGCTTTCTTTGCATCTGTCTTTACTAGCCAGACCACTTATCCTCAGGGTACTCAGCCTCCTGACCTGGAAGTCTGGGGTGGGGAGCAGAAGAAACCCCCCACAGTTGAGGTTCGAGACCTGCTGCTCTACCTGGACTATCACAAGTCCATGGGGCCACATGGGATCCACCTGAGGGTGCTGAGTGAGTTGGCAGATGTGATTGCTGGCCTTTCTTTCCAAACAAAGCTCTGAGAGTTCTTTAAATCTGTAAAAGCAGAGACAAAATTAACCTCGGCAACAATTCACCAAACCATATATTCCTGGACACCAAAATCTGCCTGAAGAAGCTGATAGAAGAGTATCATTTGATGATGACAAAGTTCACTCGACTCACTGTCTTGGATGGATCTAACTTCCACATGGATGATAACTATGCTCTCATGCATACAAGCAAGCAAATAAAAATAGCTAATTGAGCTATTTCCTCTACAGAAGGAAAAAAAAAAAAAAGAATAAGAATTATAGCTATTTTTATCTGTAGTAGCTGAGTACCTTCTGATTACTTAGAAAAATTTGGGTCATGAAATTTATCTGAAAAGAGGAACCACATTACAGCAAAAATACCTGAAAACATATTGAACTTTAAGTATGAACATAGGCCCATTGTCATCAAGTAAAGCATTCAGATGCTTAAATGGTCTTTTAAAATAATCTATAATCTACCAAGATACCATCTCTATAGCTAGCAACCAGCTTATACTAATTTTAACAAGCTGAAGAAATATTCATCATTTTATTTGAAGTATTGAAGATGAAAAACAAAACAAAACAAAAAAAACAACAACAACAAAAACTGAACAAAATGGAGTTTTCTGAAAAAGCAGCAGAATTTTCCACTCACTGCAGACAAGTTATAAGGATACTGTCATGTCAGGACTGTTCCCAGAGTTCAAGAATGCATTGGAAATATCATCTATAATGTCTGTATATTTAGAGGCTCACAAGTGAATCTTACACTTGTTAAGATTTGCAGTCAACTCATGCCCTTAGACTGCTGCCAGTCTTTGCAATATAATTGAATAACTCTACCTTTTTGCTACTCCTAGAGATCACTCAGTTTTTTGCTAGATGCCCAGCAACTGCTAGGATGAAAGCCTTGAGCAACACAATAGGTAAGTGGAACATTAACACAGGATTGTGAAGCTGCCATTTTTTTTTTCCAAAATTCAGTTATTCTGCTAGGGCCTTGTGTATGAAAGTACTTTGGTTTCTTCACAACGCAAACAACATCTAGGTCTCATGGTGTTTTCTGAAACCTAACCTGGAATATTCTTTTGATTTCATCATGAGGGTAAAGAACAAATTCCAGTAGACCAAAATAATATCTATACAATTTATATTTTCATGACATAATTCAAAACATTACTTTTCAAGACATAATAGTTATACCTTACAAAAACACAAAACCTTTGCCTGCCTAGTATAATAATTTGGGGACTGGAAGCTGAGATAACAAACTAGCCTGGTACAAGAGCCCCACTGCAATGCCATATTCTGTTTCCTATATTGTCATTGTTATTATGTTCACTCATGAACATGGTATATTCTGTGGTTCTCCGAGATAAGACATTGTTGTATTCTTTCCCACTTTCACATCAATTATGGATATGTCCTTTTGTGGAGAACTTGTGAATTGCTGGAGGATTCTCAGCACTCATAAAATTCAGACAGCATCCTACTTCAAACTAGAGGTTATAGAAAAACTGTGTATTAAACTGCATCCCAGACAGATGAGTTTTAAAAATGGAAATGCATAGATTTTAGTGTTTAATGTAGGCACCAATCTGCACAAGCTATTTTTTCTAGGAGGATGAGGAAGGTAAATAAACAACAACAAAAATCAAGTAAATAAATAAATAAATCAGGTTTAGGCCTGTTCCAAGTTTCAGTGATCAAGAACGGTCTTAGAATACTCATAGATTACACTTAGGGGGGACATGATAGGGAATGATGCCATTATAGGTGGTCTGCAATGGGTTGATGACAGACCATTTGATCAAGAAGTGGAAGTGAATAAAGCTTTCTTGAAACACCTGGAAGATGCTGCATAACTGCAGACCCTGTTTTTTAAGTGAGATTTTAACCACACTGATATTTGCTGGAATAAGGCCATCTCTGGACACAGGGAATCCAGAAGAATTATGGAGTATATCAAGGACAATTTTTTTCATCTTGTGGAGATACATTCCAGTATGCTTACCTGCTAATCACATATAAGAATGAATGGGTTGGGAATGTATTGGTCAAGGGCAGTCTTGGTAAACTGAGCAGAAAACAGTAGATTTTAAGATTCTGAGAGTCATGAGGAAGTTAAGTAATTGAAAAATTATTAAGCTAAAGGCTACTCTCCTGAAGTCCGTGTTCAGGAAACTGACAAGTAGAACCATGAGCCAGCAGTGTGCTGTCCTGGTGGCCAAGAGGGCCATTGGGATCCTGACGTGCATTAAATGGAGTGTGGTCAGCAGGTCAAGGGAGGTGATCCTCCCCCTCTACTCTACCCTGGTCAGGCCTCACCTGGAGTACTGCGTCCAGTTCTGGGCTGCCCAGTACAAAAAAGACAGGGATCTCCTGGAAAGAGTCCAGCAGAGGGCCACAAAGATAATACAGGGCCTGGAGCATCTTCCCTATGAAGAAAGGCTGAGAGACCTGGGTCTGTTCAGCCTGGAGAAAAGAAGACTGAGAAGTGATCTTATTGATGTTTATAAATACCTGAAGTGTGGGAGACAGAGGGATTTGGCCAACCTCTTTTCAGTGGTTTCTGGGGACAGGACAAGGGGTAATGGCCACAAAATGGAGCACAGGAAGTTCTGCACCAACATGCGAAGAACTTCCTCATGGTGAGGGTGATGGAGCACTGGAACAGGCTGCCCAGGGAGGTTGTGGAGTCTCCTTCTCTGGAGATATTCAAGGCCCGTCTGGATGCCTACCTGGGCAGCCTGCTCTAAGGAACCTGCTTTGGCAGGGGGGTTGGACCCAATGATCTTTCGAGGTCCCTTCCAACCCCTACAATTCTGTGATTCTGTGAATCACACAGGAGACTGCCTTGAAGGACAAAGGGGCACAAGAAAGCTGTTTGGCAATGATAGTCTCAAGGTACAAGAATTGTCCATTATGATATGTGAAAAGTCAAGCACAGAAAGCCAGTTTGGCTGAATGGGGAATTCCTGAATGAGCTCAAATGCAAAAAGGAAGTGTATAGAGTATGGAAGCAGTGTTGAGCTATCCAGAAAGGTTATAAAAAGATTTCCTGAACATTCACAAGTAAAAGTAGGAAAACTTACTCAGACGGCAGAAGATGCAAAAGTTAGTAAAAACCCACTTGTATGAAATCAAAAGAGAGTCTAAGCACGGGCCCATTGCCAAAACAGAAGTTAATAACAGAAGACAAGAAATGGATGAGGTACGTGATGTCTTTTATGCTTTGGTTCAAATTGCAGAGTTTGTTTTCAAGTCTGCCTCCTAAGTCAACCACACAGGAAATGAGAATTATTTAAAGACTAAAATATGTTGGATGTATAAACCCATGGGACCAGACTGAACGACCAGGTTGCTGAGAGAACTACCAAGTTTCATTGAGACACCATCTCCTGCAATCTCTGAATGGACTGGCAAATGTCAGAGCTCTCTAAGAACTGGAAACAGACTGAAGTCTAACCTGTTTGTGGAAAGAGCAGATCCAGGCAGAGAACTATAAGATGTTCTAACACATAAGATGTGCCTAACACGTGAAGCAGGGGTCAAGCAACAGACATAATTTGCAGGAAGGAAATTTCAAACTAGAAGGTTGGAAGAAGGCTAGGAAAAAATCTCGCCAAAGAAGGTTGTCAAACACTGAAGCAGAGACACAGAAGAATCTCCATCCCTGAAGATACCCAAAATGCAACTGGATGAGGTTTTGATCTAACTTCAGATATAGGCCACGTATCACAGGACATTAAGACCAGATGAGCTCCAAATATCACAGTATTTTGTGATTCTAAGATGCCTGAATATTTCATTAAAACTGGCACAAATTACATTAGTAATAAAAGTGAAAATAGAAGATGTTTATAAAAGATTTGCAATGAGAAATTTCTTTTTCAGAAGACCAGAAGTCTTAAAAAATGTTAATGATGTAATATTTTGAATAAAGTTAAAAGAACTTAAGACAGGAAAATATTGAACTTCCTTTTCAAAAGTTGTATATATTCCCTATGTTGCAGTATAATTCTTATGATGTTCACCCTATTGGTGAAAGCAGAAAATGTACTGTCAAGTTAATAAAAGCAACCTAAGCATCTCAGAAAACTGAGGATACCCCACTCTTTTCTTTTAAAAACTTAGTTATAGGTAGCTTCTACCCCAACAATTTTGGAGCATCTAGGAAAATAAAATATTTGGAAAGAACTCTAATGTGATGGTACAAAGGAATTTGAGATCTGGATGCCAGCTCATTTGTGTGCCTTTGAAAATTTAACTGTTTCTCCAAGTTGTTTTTTTTTTTTTTTTCCCAGTACAAAGGGCATTTCACAATGGAGAAAAAGTATCCTAAATTATGTAGCCAAACTGTTGCAAGTGACTGCTTCATCTGTCATTTGCTCTATCAGTTGGCATTCCTGCAGATAAAAGAAGTCTTAGTGCCATGAGATGAGTAAGAAATTGGGTCCAATATAGTATGCTAGCAGACTGATTTTCTCTCACACGCCTTCATATTGAGTGGGATGCGACTGCCAAACCAAACCCAGTAGAAATAGTGGATTTGAATGTTAGCAGGACGGGAGTTTAGGAGTGAGGGTGCTGTTTAACAACATCATTAAAATTGCCTGCAGTTCTAACTATATTTCAGATTATGAATACGCAGTTCAAGGATTTGGGGCATTTTACTCCTTTCCCCCTTCCCCCCTCCCCCCCCCTTTTTTTTAAAAAAAAAAAAAAAAAGAAAGAGGAAATCTTTTCATCCTTATTTATGAAGATAATATAGTAAATGCTATTTTAAAGAGAGGTAAAATGGATTTAAAAATGAGTTACATAGTTCCATTCATTGAAACTGCACCTCTTAATTAGTTGCTACATTTACATTTATAACTACTACATTTATAGTAGTTTTCAATTCATAAATATACATTTGTAATTGCTGTACTATTGTTATACTTAAAATATTACCCTCTTGCTAAATGTTGACAGCTGAAAATGGACCAGGTTCAATGATCTGAAAATCTCTTGGAAAATGTTGACAAATAAGTAATCAGACACCTGAAGAAACTAGATTTTTCACAAGCAATGCGTCCCCATTTCACATACTGGGGCTCCGGTTATTAAGTTAAAGCATTAGAAGATTAATGGTATAAAAAGAAAGAAAACTTGGAATTTCCCATTCTCCCCATCAAATAAACTACTAGGGAATCTCACTGTATGTACTGGGGTATTTTAACCTCAGCTGAGCTGTTACAACCTAAGTATTCAATATGCCACAGCCATTTTGTTTCTTTCCTGCACCTCTGTGCTCTCTTGCTTGCCCCATCTGGAGGGAAGGGAGGTGAGGGCCTTGGGAGGTGAGGCTGGTGCCTGCTATGAAGGCCTGCTGAGCCTGCCACAAGCTAATAACGTCCTCATTCCTCTGCTGTCAATTATAACACTTCCATGAAACCCATCAATTCACTGAGAAGTCCAAGTCCTTGCCCTGAGGCATTTATTCCCTATAAAACAGGCATTATTCCTAGACTATTCCTAATTCCTTCCCATGAACACACACTAGGCTTGCTCCAAAGTATATTTAAAGTGCAGCTTTGAAAGAAAGGGGTATCCTCCACCAGTATATCAGGACTAATGAGAGAGACTTCTCCTAGAAGCCACAGGATGACAGAGGTTACTTCAGGAAGACAGGCTTCAAGGCTGACTCCTGCGATGCAAGTACTCTTAGCTCTATCCCACTTGAGAAAAGGGTTGCACAGGCACTCTGTCCTTACAGGAGTTCTATTTACCAAAAAATCTGGTCTGATCTGGTCTTCCCTCTCCCCTCACCGCCCACCACCCCTCCTCATTGCCAGTTGAATTCTTTCTCCAAATTTGCAAATCGTTTCAGGCTTCAGAAAATGGACCATGTGCCAAATGGCATGCACACACAAAACCTCCACTCAGGCCTGTTTAAAAAGCCCACCCCATTTGTATTCACCAAGAATAGCGCGTGTCCTCTCACGGGGCTGGGGTGCCGTCACTCCGGAGCTAGTCTTTCAGCTGGTAATAAATCAACTCTACTGACTTGGAGGCAACTACTCTTACTCACCTCAGCTAAGGAACTGTCCCCAGTGCCAAAATGTCGATCTGATGAGTTAGTATCTATTTCCCTAAAATTCCTTCTGGGCACTGATTCTTTTCACCTTCCCCGTGGTTACTGCTGCGCAAAGCTGTTAGGTTACATGAAATGTTGCAGGCTAATTTTAACAGTGAACATAGTGATTCTTTATATTAGCTTTTGTGGGTAAAGTAAATGGTGATCATTCAGCATGAAAGGATGGCATATAAATAATGACAGATAATAAATATGTCTGACTGATCACTATTTTCATAAGCCAGTGTCAGTAATACTAAGATTATTTTGTTAAAATAAACTTAATATAGACAGATCCCTAACTACACTTTCTCTGCAAAATTTCTTTAGATATTTGATTAATGCCAATATTTGACACTATAGTACAAAAGTTACACATAATTTTAAAAATTATATATCAGTAGCAGATGTATCTTATTTCAGCTGAACTTCAGTACACCTTAAAGTGATTTGTTTGGTGTATATGTATGGGATAGAACTAACATCCACCTTTTTACCAAAAAATCAGGGGTGGGGCTTGGCCTCCTTCAACATGTCTCCTGATGAGGTCACTTATCTTGAGCTAGGATAATTCCTATGTAGATATTAGGTTAAATATTTAATAGTTCTAGTGCTAATAGAATAGTGAATTTCTATGGTATTTTTTTTTTAGTTTACGTCTTTGCTTCCCCTTCACTGCCCACAAGATTAATGTCCACTTTTTTTCTTCTGCCTCCCCCTACACCAGAAAGATTTGGAATAAATTTTATTCAAAAAGAACTAGCCACTAAAATACACAAGTCTTTATTTTATAAAGTACTGAAAACGTTCATCTAGTCACTACTTCTAGAAGTCTAAGCCAGGTTAAGGGATCTATGTGATACTAACCTAGAACTAGAGTTTAAGGTGGATGAGCCTAACTGCATATCAACGACAAAATTTTAATTTCCATGGTATTTATTTCTTTAAGTATTTGTTATGATTATTTCATTTTGAAAGTCAACAATATTTTCCAAGATTATTTTTCGGAGTTATTCTCACTGCACAACTCCCCAAAGCAGTAAAACAACGCACTTGTGAGATAAATTTTGCATGCCAAAGGGTTAACTCTGGTGTCCTCAGATAAAGTCCCGTGCTTTGAGTCAGAATTTTGCTTTAGTAGGGACTGCAGGACTGAACAAATAACTAATTCTGCTCCTTAACTTGCTATTATAAGAGTCCTTTTGAATTTTTTTTTTTGTGCCCGTTAATCTAATAGGTCTTTTGTTAAGCTATAGAGCAATAACAGTTTTTATGCTTTGTGTTATACTGTGGAAACATTAGCAGATGAAATAAAAGTAAATTTGGCTTTCTAGTACTCAGAAGTATTCACTATGAACTGTAAATTATTTATTACACTCAAAGAAACACTTTGTAAATAACAGGAAAGCATCAGAAATCAAACGCAGATAGTAGTATTTAGTCTTGTCTTACCATTGTTAACCATTTCAGTCCCACAGCATGGTTCAATAAATCAAAGCTGCCTTTTAGACACCTCTCCTAAAGGAATTGGAAATCAGCAGAAATAAATGAAGCTGTCTGCAAGTGACAGCTATAAAGGGAGACCCAGAGAAAGAGGAAGGTAAAAAAAAAAAAAAGTGCTCCTGTGAGCAGATGATAAAACAGATGCTGTAAAGCAACAAGGGGATTGCACTATTTCTTCTCCAGAATTGACGATCGTTTGATAAACAGCTAGTCATGCTCCTGGAAAACATTGTCCATCAGTGCATATCAGTACAAATTAATGATGACACGTCCTGATTAAACTTGCTGTGCTGTGAAATGCAATGCATTATCTGCGTGGCAGTAAATGAACAAACGCTTGCAGGGAGTGAATGAACAAGCAAAGTCACACATCTCAGGTTAGGTCCCAAGTCCTTGATGCTTGTGGTGAAGTAGATGTTTTATTGACAAAATCAGCCTTATACTGTAGATTTTGCAGGCTGCAGCTTTTGGTTTTGTTCATTAAGAGACATCTTGATAACGTTCTTTCTCTAAAAGTAGACTATGTCAAATTTCAAAGTTTTCAGTCAAGTTTTTGTATCTCTTCCTTATGTGTGCTGTTCCTTTCAGCTTATATGCTGCGTACATCAATAAGAAGTCTATTTTTGAAATTAACTGAATGCTACAAATGTAGTAGGGGCAAGTTCACAACATGGTCCAATAGAAACTTTGCCTGAGGAAGAGGTAAGTGATTTCCCAGTAAGGATGTAAGGATTTGTTAGATCACCTAGAGGGTCAGTTTTTAGAGTTAAAGCAAAATAATATTATTCTTAAGATTTCAATGTAATTGAAAAAAAAAAGGAGTAAAAAAGAGAAAAAAAGCAATAAAAAAGTAGAAAGGGAAGAAGACAGAAGGAAGAAAAAAGAGGAAGAAAAAAGAAAGAAAAAAGAAAATAAAAGGAAGAAAAGAACCTTAAGTTTATTATAAACATACTAATGCCAGAAGTTTCATTTTACTTTCTCTTCCCTAACAAACAGGAAGAAAGCCCTTCTGTAAGAACTAGGCATTCTTCTTAAAATAAATAAATAAATAATCATGTATTTAACACTTTCACTTTATTAAAGCATTTCTGATATAAGTGAAAAATAATTCTCTATGGAGCTAAACAAACTGCTTCTTAAGGAAGACAGCTCAGCTGAACAAATGTTTTCTCCTAACAGGTAGGTTACTTGAGGGAGGGAGGGAGGGGCATATAGGACAGAGATGGGACAAACTTTGCAACCTACGCTGCAGAAAGGAAGGACCACTCAAGGCAGTAGGAAACATTGTCAGTACAGCTAGCAGAATCTGGATTTTTTTTCCTCACATCTGCAAAACATATTGATGCTGGTAGACTCAATCCAGATGGCTAGATGAAGTCTGAAATATTTTTCAGAACTATTATTTATCCTTCTTTTATTTTGGTTAACTAACCTTCCAGGTCAGATTCCAATCTCATGTAAAATCTAGAACAACTTGGCAGATGGCCGTTGACTTACATTACAGTAAATGAGATTAGCTTCCAGTCCAATTGTTGTAATTTCTGTAAAGGAAATGCATAATGGAGTAACAGTGACATTTCCTTTATACTTTCATTTTTTCAGGGAACTGATTGTAACAAATAAAAAATACCTTTGGAATCTTGAAAAAATAAAATATTTAACCCCTTTTAGTACTTAGCTTCCTCTGTACACACCGCCTGGCCCATAAATGAGAGGGAGGAGAAGCATGTCCACTTCTACCCATTTCCCTGCCTAAAAATATTTGGTAAAGAAATATGGCTATGCAAAGGTCTTCTCTGAAGCTTTAATTCCTACATTAAGAAGCTGTAGAAGAAGAACTAACCATCCAGGAAAATGTAAAGAAGCAAGGACTTCAGCTATCTGCAAGTCATGCAAAATACCCTGAAAGTCTTAGTCAAGAAAGAATGCAATGCAGAGCAACCATTAAACTATTTTTAGTCTTCCTAAGTTTTAATAAAAAAGGTCAGAGCAGGAGAGTACATAAGAGAGGGCAAGGGAGTAATCAATACTATGTAGATTTAAGGTAGGATTCTTCCTTTATAAAGTAGTTTGATAAAGTTGCAGAAACCCAGGCTATTTTGCAGGCAGCCAGTTAAGGATGCTAACATCAGACTAATGCTGTCTTTACCTGGCTGCATAGCTTGTAACATACCAATGCAGCCTGACAAAGAAAGTGCCTTCATCTTGTAGACAATCTCTAAAATAGAAAAATGCAAGACAATGCAACTTTTTTTCCTCCTTTCTTTCATGCAGAATTCAACTTCTTTTTTTTTAAACTTATTTCTGAAATAAAGGTTTTAATTAAAGCTACCTTCTATACAATGCACAACACTTCAGCTCTGTTGCAAATAACACATTAATTTCCCCTGAGTCCAAGTAATCTCACTTTCTCTCTTTTATCCCTGAACGCATCTTGCTTGGTTGAACACCAATGGGAAATAACAGGTGGGGGCAACAATACTGAGGTAGCTTACTGGAAGTTAAGACAAACTCTACATTTTTTTTTTTCTCTTTATTTTTATATATATATTATTCTTGCAGACTTTCTCCACCAAAATTATGGAACAAGCCTTAACAATGCATCTTCTCACTGAAGGAATGGAAATGAAACCTTCAGAGAAATAAAGGGTATCAAAATAAATGAACATATACTTAATTCCAGAAATTACCACTACAGTGTTGTTCTGTAGGCACTCTAAGCCATGAATTTGTCTTTGTGACTTCAGGTACTAGTATTTGGCATTCATGATATGACCTTGCATGCCCGTATCATTGTTGAGTAAAAATACAAGACATTTTACCCTGAGTCAGAATCAAGAATACAACACTTTTTGCCTCTTGCAGATATTCTACAAAAACTCTCCAAGGTTGTCAGGTCTAGGATTATTATTATTAAAGATATATATATTTTAAAATCTGCTATTACAAGCATATCCATGGGGCCCTTGTGGGACAAAGACCCTACAGTTCCTTCCACTAGTAGGGAGGATGCAGTAGGAGGAAGTGAAATCCCTTTATATGTCACAGTTGTTGTCTTGGCCAACAAAACAGAGAATGTTTGGAAGAGTGTCAGAAAAGAAAGCTGAAACTGTGACTGAGTAAATTCTCTATCTGGGTTCACATTCTCTGCAGATCATGCGCAGATGGGACCTGCAGTATAGTCAGTGAGCTACTAATTCATCTGCCAACTACAAAAACAAGAGATATATTTCTGTTGCTGTAACATTGAAATGAATTAGTTATGGACCAGAACCACTGCTGTGTTAGATGTTACAACACTACAGAATGTGGAGAAGGCCCTGCCACAACTCTTCTCCCTTACTCAACAAATTAACCTTGTAATTTAAAAATAGGTTAGAGACAACAGTTAAATAAAGGTGCATAAGAATATGCAAGACACTTTCCAGTTTCTGTGGTAATACCTGAAACATGGTCCTTTTGTAGATATTTGAAGGAAGGATTTGAAATAAAACAATGGACTAACTTTTTGGATGTTTTCAGAGGAATTTTATTCAAATGTATTCAATGCACCATGTACTGAAGACTAAAAATCTTTGTTTTAAGGTCTACATTATTAGATAGTCATCATGGCTTGATTAGATATCTCATACAAATAGCTACTTGCCTTTGTATTGAACATATTACACAGAATGAGCACTCTAAACCTAGAATGATTTTAGGTATAGATAGAAAACCACCTTTTGTTAAGGTAGGCATAACCTAAAAGGTAAAGCTAAAGCTAAGCTAAAGTAGGCATAATATCTACTGTAAAGGGGTGGGGTGGAATACAACATGGGAGAGAAGATGAGATTGCTAACTGTCAGACCAGGGATCCTTTAGAAGTGAATCCTGAATGGATCTGAACAGGAAAGAAAATTTACAAGGATTTTGATGGAGATACAAAATAACAAGCACTTTAATTAGAAGTATATGAACAAAGCAAAGGAAGGAAACTAGCAGGGGGGAAATGAAGCAATGGAAAAACAAAACTTTCAAAAACTGAAAAGAATGCAGTCAATTGATTTTTATGATTGAAGGTAAAGATTCAGTAGGGATGAGCCAAAATTCAGAGAAACACTAAGTAGCAGGCCAGCCTAATGATGTGCGTGGAAATAACTGAATGAAGCCAAACCAAGAAATAAAACCAAGAACCTTGTACCTTCTCAGCATTCAGTGTGGTCACAGAACAACTAAAATGACTACTTTAAATAACTATTCTCACTTCTCCTTTACCAAATAATTAGATCAATGAGTTAACTTAAAGTTATAATCCCACATTCAACATTTTTCTGAGGAAAAAGATTAGCAGTTTTTAGGAATGCTGCTTTTTGGTCTAATGAAAAGTAACTGTTGTTCTTCCTCAGATTATAGATCTGGAGGAGAAAATGCCACAAAATATGTTTTGTTATGTTTTAGTGTGCTGTTTGATAATGTTAATTAACAATCTAATTACACTGAAATGAATGAGCTATGAGATTGGCTTTATACCTTCAGACAGCAAGTTTGAAGAAGTACAATGGCTACCAAAGATGGCAAAACAGCAGTCAGAGTACACAGACATTAAAAGACATTGCAAACAGAAAGCTGTATGTAAATGCAAGGGAACGAACATGTACACTTCGTACACAATGTACATATCTTTCTGACGTAACACATGCTATTCAAGGTTTGCACACATGCTTTGTGTGTGTGAGTGATGTTTTTATATAGCACCTAGCATGAGATACTTAAGCACTGGTAAAGGCCTGAGTCACTATGCATCACTGCTGTTCTAAGCATAAAAGACAAGAAATACAACAGCAGCAGCTACTCTAGGCAAAAATAATTAGGAGTGGGTTGTGTTATGCTGTACATAGACATGGCTTTGCAGCACTGCATGGGGGTCCCTTAAGGCAACAATACAGAATTTGATACCAAGTCAATATTCCCTTGAACATATAAGTCCTAAGAGCTACATTCAAAGCAAGTATTTATGTGTACCAAACCTTGGTGTTACATTACCCCAGCAGTGGGATTTGGAGCACTGAGGGTAGTTTTTAAGGCCCTAAATAGTGAGAAGAGAAGGATATTTAGATATACAATCCATAAATTCTGCATTTGAATTGACGCATACAAAATAAAACATTTTGTGTTAGCTGCACCTAGTCGGAGCTTCAACATCCTCTTGCTTCTGAGATTCAGAGTGGAGTCTGACTACAGGTCCTTAACTGGTTCTTAAAAAAAAGGTTACAGTATTTACAATGCCTGTGTAAAGGTGAAACATTTAATTACTTCCTTAGTCTAAGAAATTTCATATTCACATTTCTCAGCAAAATGCCTAAGCACCAACCAATGGAAAAACCCAGTGAAGCCAAACTAAGCTTTTAGCAACAGAAATACAAGCTTACTCGGGACAGAGGAGAGGAGTGCAAAAGATGAGAGTACCCAGGTGAAAGGAAGGAGAGCTGGGATCCAGGCCAGCAGCACAGTAAAACTTTGTAGATACAAAGTTTGTAAGTTTTATGGATGTGTGAATGCACAAACTTTCTCAGTCCCCTTCTTTGGGTTCTTTACAGACATTTTACTTGAGTTTAAGAAGATGTTGTGAGCCCTACCACAAGAGAGCAGGGATAAATTCCTCACTCTGTGACTGCAATGGCAAACCGATGATTTCAGTGGAGTTGGGATTTCACTTCCATATCAATACTTCTGTTTAACATGATCTCCAATAAGGCTATAATATTTCGGCCACGATTACCAAAGCTGACTTGGTGTCACACTCTAGGACTTTAAATGTTCTCAAATGTAAGCATATTGTCATACCAGAAGTGGAATGCCACAGATAATCTGTATCATCTACTGTAATCTCCTATAAAAGTCATTCTTCAGTGTCGGTTATTCTTGGGGGAAAAAAAAAAAAAAGTGTTTTAATATCTTAGAGAAATGAAATAAACAAGTAGTGACTGCCAATGTGTTTATGTGCCTTGCAAGTAGGCCACTCCTAATTGAGGAGCCCATATTTTGAGGTTTTTTTTTTCCAGATCTTGTTCCTCTTAGATACACATTCTCAATTCTGCCTCACAATGTTGAGTCTGCATGTTCTGATGAGGTTTGTTTCATGATGATTGTTCAAATTTGTTTATAAACAGCTTAAAATGAAATAATAAAGGATGACATAGCTCAGTTAGAAGTTACCACTTTTGCAAACTTGTAGCGAGCTGAGATGGAAACATCATTACATGATATTTTCCTTCAAGTCCATTTGCTGACCTGTGGTATTGGATCAAAATGTATTTCAGGTTCCTTGAACAAAGTGCAATAAAATAATGTTTTAAATTTGCTTTTATACATTATACCATTGTACTATGTTTTGTAAAGGTAGTATATAGTAAAACAGTTAAAAACTGTACTTATGTCTCTTCATTCTATTTGAGATAAAGTAGCACAAAATATTTTACAGAGGAAAGAGTGCTATCTGTGGTAAGTTTGGTATTTATTACCTATACTCCTACATTTCTTAGATAGATGTTATTCCAGAAATCCATAGAGGAAGTTTAACGTTTCTGATTTTCTAACAGTTTGTTGTAACTTTTGCCTCTGTGTGCCTGACCTCAGGTATTCTGCTCTCAGTTTTCAAAACAACCATTCTCGTCGCATTTTAATGCTTTGACTAGCTCTCGCAGTAGTGCAAATTTCTACACACAGACCAAAAGAGAACAATGGGCATCTGCCATAAGATTTATTTTTTGTCCAAGATTCAGCCAGCAAATCAAGGAAAATCTAGAAGTCATTTCACACAGGCTAATATCTCAACTCTTTAGCTGAGAAAATTGTTATATCCGATAAAGTGACAGAATTCCCATCAGAAAAAAAGAACTTGCCTTGCACCAAAGGAGCATAACATTTTCTTAAAGCCCCAGTAACCTTAATGATGAGTCCACTTATCTCTTATCCCAGGACCATAAGAATAAGACTGTTGATTGTCATAACAAGCACCTCACATGATATTTATTGGGTTAGACATTCTAACATTTCTTCATGATAAAGGTATAGCTACTAAAAGAGGAACATCAAAATTTCAGATGATTTACATATTTTAGGTAACTGGAAGGTGAAAAAGTGTTCTTGAATTAGTTATCACAGAATATTAACTGATAACTCACTCAAAAGATCAAGTGATACATCAAGGACTACAGGATTTTATGAATAAGTGACACACAAATGCCTTATCATTATGATTAAACAATGATTGTCTATTGAGTTACAGTGTATTTGATACCTTAAAAGAAAAGATTACAAGCATTATGTCTTGTCAATAATAGATTTTACAATACCTAGTCCAACAATATTCTTCTGATATTCATTTTATTAAAAAATAGGTTATAATCATATGAATAACAGGATTCCCTTCTTCAAATGCATTCTCATTCCATTTTTTGTAAATAAATAAATAAATAAATATATAAATAAATAAAAATCTCTTCATTCCTATATTTTGAGAGAACTATCAAGAGATTTAGTAAACTTTTAGGTCACACAAAATACTTTTGCTTTAACATTATCCTGTTACCTGTTTTCCTTCAGGAAAAAGATAGACCTGAAATGGTAAAATAATCTGAAACAGGAGAAACTATAAATTAAAAAATAAATAAAAAATCAACTCCTTGAAGATAACTCTCAAGAGTTCTGCAGGTATTTGAATAACAAAAATGCAGAGTTGTTATATAAAGCCTAGAATTTCTTTTGAAGATTTAGTCTGATCACAATTACAGCAGTGCAAGATTTGAAAATGTGTTTTCAGGAGCTTGAACAAATACTAAAAATTTTAAAATTCTTTGACAGTGATTAAGATAATTATGTTCAGATGAAATAAGAGCATCATGCCAGTTAATGCAATATTAGTTAATCACTACATTAATGAAACAGCAATACAAATTAAAACCTTACACTTCCTTTTGACATTCTAGAACAAAATATTTTGACATTTAAAAAGGTAAATCTGGTTTTGCTCTGAAAAGGAAACCCAGGGAAAATTAGATCAATTGGGTAAAGTGAGGTCCTCTCCACAAATTTGCATATTCTGATGAAACAGAGGCTAAGGAATTTTTGACCATTTCTAGTGATAAAGTATGAAGGCCTCAGCTCTCTTCTCAGAGATTGATTAAGCTAGTTAAAAAAAAAAAAAGTTCATAATATAGTCACAGAAAACAACGTTTGGTGTAAATGAAGTGAAAATTCCTTAATCTTCGAGTATATATTGTTATAACAAGATTAATAGTGTTCTTGGGTAAAACCTACGAGAGTACCATTCCCTTTCCCTGAATTCCTCCCAAGCTGTCTAAAATTAATAAGTTGTTAGTGTTTCCTTTGCTAATGTGACTGTTGGACTGAGTTTAAACAAACAGAAGTTCAGGTCAAATGGAATAGATCTTCCTGCCATTGCTTGCTTATGTGTACACCATAAACACAAGTATGTGTTTCTGAATCAAATTTCCAAGTTTTTATAATTCCAGGGTTTAAAAAAAAATAAAAATTTTTGGAATTCACTGATTCACAAAAACACATAGAAACAACCCCCCTTCCCCCAAACACACACACCTATTCTTTGCAAGAGACAATCTCACAGTTGGACATAAAGTTAGTACAGTGCTAATGATGAGTTTGCAAAGTCTGATTACCTCACTAAGAAATATACAAATCACTGCAGATGCAAATAAATATTCTTTTTTTTTTTTTTTTTTTTTTTGTAGTCAGTGTAAATAGACTGACAAACCTGAAGACTGACAACTTCTATTTTCTTATCGACAAGCAGGACATGGGCCGTAAGTATATGTTTCATCAAGAGAGTAAAAAGCATTCACTTCCAATCCAGAAAAGCTACCAATTAGCGTAAATTGCTATGTTGCTTCACAGAATAACCATTTGACCCTAGTAGAAAAAAAAAAAAAAAGTTTATTTCAAGTAGGACAACCAGCAGGTAAGTATTTATTTTTAGTCATTATTAACCTTAGACAATAAAAAGATATAATGTTCCAAATCTTTACTTCTCACTCAGACATGAGAAATAATTTCCAATGTTTATTAGAAATGGGTACTTCACAATGAAACTGCTATTTCACCATCAACATAGCTACCACCTTTCTATAAATAACAAAGCCTAGTGATTATCACTTCCTCTTTGTATGAGTCATATTTAAAGAGCACCCTGAGGTGCTTCTCAGGTAGTCTCTGAATCATGAATCAGAAAGAAGAGAAGCAGCCTCTGAAATATCACCATGCCCAGATTCTCCATGCCTACAATGTATCTTCTCCTATTTATAGTTTCAAGCTGTAGGGCAAAATGGAAGTCAGTGGTCATGTAGAAGTTTCTCTGCTTCAGCTATGCCTGTTAAACTGAGAAATTGATAATGGAAAAGCTATGTCCATACCCATGCCACATGCACACAAATCCAGTAGTAACTCCTGGACACAACTTTACTACTATGCATGATACATTGTAAGTCGTTACTGTTTTCTGAAAAAGGAAGCACTTGGACTCAAAGTCCACCCTCCTCCTCCCCCTCCCCCCTCCCCCCCTCCCCCCCTCCCCCCCCCCCCCAATAGGCTCAAGTCACACTTTTATTCAACCCGATGCCTGTAGAGACAATGGTGTCTGGCAAGATTATTCAGTTACTACTGCACAAGCATGACTACCCTTCTCTTAAAGTCATCTCAGCCCCACCTGCCTTAGACACTTTTAAGATGCGTAGGAGTTGCTGAAAAGTAAAAGCTAACTTCACAGTATATGTTCTTCCAATGTGCACACGTAAGAAACTCAACTGTGCTGCTTGTATAAGTCTCCACAAAGCCTCCACAGACTTTTGACAGTGCTGCTGCAACCCAAGTTAAAGAGTTGTTCTACACCCAGCTGGTCCCCAACAAAACCTGTTTCTATCTTCCTACCCTGAACGCTGTCTTCTTCCAAAAGGTTCACTGGACACAGAACCGGCATTGCAGGAAAGGTCAAACCTACTTATTTCAAAATTAACTGGAAATCCAGCACCTGATTGCAAATGGGGGTATATGACCCAGCAGCCACACCATAGCACAAGACCAGGTTTGGCAGAAACCAGAAATCTTGGCAGACCCATATAGAGCTTGCACTATCAGCCAGGCATTTCTGCATACAGAGAATACCCTCAGGTCCTCATGTGCTGTGAATTTTAACCTATTTTATGTCTCTTTAACAGAGATTCAGCTTCCAGATCTGATCTATGCTTGATTTATTTTCCAGCCAGGGCTACAGTAAGGCTTTTACTCACCTCAGCAGGACCACAAGAAGTTTCCTTCCTTATGTGCAGGGAAAAAAAAATGCTTTCAGACCTCACAGGGCTAGAGACAAGCAGCAATTATCTGACAAGAGATAGGCACATTCTTCACCACTCTTGCATAAAACATTGAGCAGTGCTTCTTGTAACCATCTCAGCTTTCTAAGTTTATTTATTTATTAATTTTCCAGATAACTGCTTAGAAGCTTTGCAAAACTGTTACTTAACAGCAAGGGCAAAAGTGTTCCCCCCCCCTTCTCTCTCCAGTGTATGCAAATATTTGGAATAAACAAAAGTCTAGCAAATTCTTTGCCTTTTTTCTTCATCATCCTTCAGTTCTTTCCTTCACTCACAAATCTTTCTCCCTTCACTGGAAGGACTCAGTGTTTTATCTTCCTCTTGGGCGAAACTCCTATCACACAGCCTTTCACCCCATGAATTAAAAAAAAAATAAAAAAATTAAAAAAAAAATCTATGTCCTTCAGCCCTGAGTAGAATAGGACAGTAGGTTAACGTAATTAATTCACTTCCTTGGCACATCAATGCTCATTAGCCCTGAGTGCCTTCATCTGGCCTCTCAGGCCCCACACTACAATTTTTGTGGTCTGCTTTAGACCTACCCACCCTTTTTGCAAATCTGTTTTGTCACTCCTTAGCAGAGTTCTCTGCTCTTCCTCTGGTTCTTTGCCTAAAGATAATTATGTCTGATTTTTCTTTCCCCTTTTTTTTTTTCTTTCCAGATTTTCAGCCATTCTTTCTAGACTTTTCCAGAGAGGTGGTATACTATATTTCCCTTTTTCCAGAAAGATTTGGCCTCCCTATGATCTGTGTCAAAATTACAAGTCCCAGAGCTCATTTGGGATTGAAGGCAGTAAATTACAAAATATCCTTGTTCACTGATATGTCAGGTCGTTGCAACTGTCTGAATATCTCCAGCCTCAGTAAAACAAACAAAAAAAATGGCAACAACACAACCTCTGTATTAAAGCATGCCTTTTTTCTCCATTTCATACAGTAATAATATCAAATGCAGATATTCTTTGACTGTATTACTTACACTGATATTCTGAAACACGATGACCTCAGTGACTTTATTTGCATTAGATAATTTTGAATATTAGGTAATCACTGTTATGATTTACATGTAATAATACAGAGTTGATAAGAATGAGACAATGTTATAGAATATCTATTTCTGCTTCAGAAACAAAGTTCTTCTTAGCTCATCAAAGTTCGGAGCATATTAGCATACTACCTGATGTAGCTCATGTATACACATACACACTCAATTAAGCACAAAGCATGAGATCAAACCCCTTAGCTTTAAATAATTGTGACGATATGTGTAAAAAACATCTTACAAGTACTAGAAGCAGTAATAATGTATTTGTCTCTGCACTGAACTCTACTTTTAACAGGAACTCATGTGAGTGTGACTTTCACAACTTAGATTTCTTTTGGAGACGTCATGTTCATTCTTCAGCACATTGACCACATGCAATGCTCTAGTAGGGAGATGAAAAATTTGCAAATTCAATGTCAAGCATAATTCCTACATCTTTGTAATTTCCATGTATATTGAAAATGTCATTAATGAGGCCTTAAAGAATGCCCCATTGTAAACAGTGGAAGGCTTACAGCTACTACTCTTAAGATTCAGAACAGTGCATCTATTTCACCTGAATGAAGATACATACATATTTTCCGTGTTTCACTTCACTGTATATGACTGTATAATTTCACAATGCTAATTCTGCACACACTGAAATGAAAAGGAAGGAAGGAAGGAAGGAAGGAAGGAAGGAAGGAAGGAAGGAAGGAAGGAAGGAAGGAAGGAAGGAAGGAAGGAAGGAAGGAAGGAAGGAAGGAAGGAAGGAAGGAAGGAAGGAAGGAAGGAAGGAAGGAAGGAAGGAAGGAAGGAAGGAAGGAAGGAAGGAAATGAAGTTCTCTTTAATTAAATCAAACATTTTCCTTTCACACTATGCTTTATGTACTCTAAGATATTCTATTCATCATCATCATATTCATCTTGATCATGGTTTTAAATTGTTAAAGGCCATTGTAAACAAACAAACAAATAAACACAATAGAAAGAGAGGATGTTACTGTTGCAATGTGTCAATATGTAATAAAATGGCTATTTCATTATATTTTGCTACTGTAAGAATTTGACACATACTGGCAAACATATCTAATTTACATTTTCTAGATCTAGTCAGAGTTGCATGTAGTCATGATTACATGAACCCATCTATCCCTCTATATGAAAAAGCATGTTGTGAACAATTTGCTATTCAGAATGGCACTTTTAAAATTGCATACATTATTAAAGAATAGCTTATATATCTTTTTTATTTTTTTTCAGAGTTACAATGTTCATGAGATAATCATAGAGAATACATTATATATAATCCTTAAACACATTTTTGCCACAAAAAAAAAGTTAAGAGCATTGGTAGAAAATCCTATATCAAGTTATCTGAAAATATCACCTGTAACCATAATTTCATAAAACCAGTGTGCACTTTATGTAATATTATGTCAGCAGGTTCCTTCTTTTTGCTCATATCTTTAGCTCTGTATTTATATTTGCAGTCAAGAAGTGCATCAAATGTGTTTTGTATGTGTGTGTGTTTGCAATGCACAGGAAAAATATTAGTTCACTCATATGGTAACTAATTATCAACACCACTGGACCCAAGAATGGGGAATTACAAGATCTTAATTTTAGCAAATAATTGCCCTCATATTTTTCTACCTAATGCTGAACATAACATTAATTAATATTTACCTCCTAAAGTTTACAAAACACCGATTGTATATTTCAAAGACAAAATCCTTACCAGCTATACACTGACTTTCATTTCAGTGTCTATTATATAAATTAGGACTCTGTTGAATTCTTACACTGAGGAGCTAATGATATCAACTTTATTTAAGTACATGCACAGTACCGTGCACTACAGAATTATTAAATACTATTTTCTGATGGAAGAATGAATTAATAGAAAAATAGATTTAATAAATCATTAGCATTTAAAATCTAGATAAAAATGGGAAATCATGGATTTCAAGCAAAGTTTTTGTTTTGTTTCGTTTTTTGATGAAATTTCATTATGACATGCAGAGAGGAGAAGCAGCTCACTCTGAACAAAGAACAATGTTAAGACTGCACAAAAATTTTGATTAAGATTGTTTAAATGCAAGACTGAAAATAAGTTGTCATTCTTGGACTCCCCTTCAACATTAGATAGTGTTGTGCAATCCTCAGACAAATCCCTGTTTTATGATTTCTAAGCTGTTAGGAAGTCTCTCAGAGGGCTAAGAAAGTAAAGACCTGAAAAACTGCCTCCACAAAATTTATGACAAGAAATGATTTGATTCCAGACAACAGACTACAAAAGGGGAATAGATAACAGTTTATCCTTTCCTAAGAGATGAATTTAGAGGACAAGTAAATTACGGATAGCATAGATGTATAAATAATAATGAAAACAAAATTAGATAAGTTTCATTTTCCAACATTTAGAGTATCTATAAATGTCAATATTTAGAGTATGTGTCTATGTCTATCAGTTGATGAAACAAATGAAAAGTGAGTATTTATTTGCAATTAATTTAATATTTTTTTCCTACCCCAACATTTGTCTGGACATTGCCAACATAATCAAAAGAACTGTAAATTTTCAGAAGTGAGTCTACTCCAGTGAGCTTGATTAATTATGCATTAACCCATTTCTCTGAAGCATCCTTCACTAAATCTTTGGTGGGAAATGCACTTTATTAGGCATGAGCTTTGGTTATTTGTGTGCATATGCACTATGCTATCGGTCGATGCACAGACGATATAAAGTTTGCCATGTTACAGTGATGTATTGCTCATTAAGATAATTCTAATGTTTCAACAAACAACACTGATGCTTAGTTTTGCAAGTATTAACATCTTCAAGTCTTAGCATGATCTCCTTAACCACATAGTTTTTACTCAAATTTCCACTGATTTCCAGTCTTGCTAAAACTTACACACGAATAATCACGATCATTTGAATACTGAACACATTGAGTTAGAAGATTTCAACAGATACAATTACTCATATACATAGGAGTTATCAGAATAAGATATAAGATTTTAATACTTATCTGAATAAAAATATTCTTAGGGTAGAAACAAATGATAAACTAAAAGTACAGGTTAATGAGACCTGTAATAAACTTTACTCTGAAACAGGTCTAATTTGTTATTGATATGAAAATGTTTGATTCAAGAGATACTGTTGAACTTATTGCATATAATCATTGTAATAGAAAAAAAAGCTAGAAATAGAATAGAGAGAAAATCAAATTATTCATGGCATTCCCTTCCTATATTTCATGGCAGAATTATCGCATAGATTAGTAAATGATATTGCATGCAACAACAACAAGAAAAAAAATGCTGCATCACTTCATGTAAAGATTTGCTTTCTTCATGCAAAATACCTACAAAACTGTGACTTTTTATTATTATTATTATTTTTTCCTAATAGCAGAGTTTTACATTAGCTCACTCACGGAAACTGTTAAACCAAAAATCCATGATTTTGCAAGTAGTATATATTCTAAAATTCTTGAAAGATTTCCAGCATAAATATTCCAAAGCCCAACAAAGCTAATTGGTTTTCTAAAAACTAAACTACACAGGCTTATTCCTTGCTGTGGTTCCTTGTTCTTTTGATGATAGAAGAAAAAAGACCAGTTTTTGGAGGAGGTCCCATCAACATAGGGGCTTGGTTCTTATGGGTAATTTTTATCTGGGGGAAGAAAGAAGAAAATCAGTTATCAGTTGAGCTAGTTCAGTTTCTACATGCAAGTATCTGAAATGCATGAATTACCTTTACATGCAATTTCCAACCTTTTTTCATTTAATCAAAGAAGGGAAAATATCCTTATTTTTATGAATGATGCTACACGTGCAGTAAGCCAATGTATCATTGTATGTAATCATTGTTACCACAAATACTTTAAATTATACATGCAATCAATATTAAAAATCCTATACAATAAAATACATGCCAATATATGATCTTACTTCTTGACTGTGGAATTTATTGCTTGCTATTGAATATTTTACATGTCTACAAGATTAATAAGAATTTAAAAGCTGGAAAGGACATATGTGCTGACAGATCTAGTCATTGCTTATTACTAAGATATAAACTGTATCTTTGTATGTTTTGTTTATACATCTAATCAAACTGTACCTCCCTTCTAACACAGGACACTGTTTAATTTCAAAACAGCCACTATGAATGAAAGTTAAAAGTTAACACACAAAAAAGGTCAAAAAAGATTAACTAGCATTCCAATTTGTTAATTAATTGTTAATAGAACAGACTCAAATATTGAAAAGCCTATTTAAAACACTTTGCAAGACTGCTCTAAAGCGACCCATTTTGATTTCTTTGATATAAAACTACGAATCACCTTAAATGAGACAACCTTAAAGTAGATTATGTCTGCAATTTTCTCTAATTCAAGTCTAAATTAGAGAAGACATTTTATGAATGTATGCTATGCTCAAAGCTAATTGAAAGCAATTATCAAAGTGGCATTTTGTCTGTGACTTTAAGATACATTGTAAGATAATAAATGATTCTCATTATGTAATAAAAAGGTCACATCTTGCCTTTGGGCTAGTGACGTTAAGAGTTTTTCAAAAGCAATCCGAGACATTTTCTTTAGTGAACTACGACTAATACAAGAACCATCACTTATTAAATATCAGTTGTCATCTGCATAGTACCCACATCAGAGATAGGTATTTCTTTCAAAAAGAAACACCACCTCATTAAAAACTGGAAAAATATATCTCTTAAAGTGCATACCTGACATTTTCAAGTTAAAATGAATATCCTTCACTTGTCATTCACTAACAGTAATGAAACAAAAAATGTATGTCACGTGGAGAGGCTCATTAAAACATAGATCAGGACATTTCTTGCGGTGGAAATTTACTTTACTATACAAAAGAGACAGAAACATGAAAATCCCAACAAAATGGGTGGGTTTATTTAACCCTATTAGAGACATATTTTATTCTCCAAATGTTCATTTCCATGCCACCTTAGTTCATTAATCTCAAATTTCATACGTGATCTCTTCTTTTCAACATTGTTCATTAGTATCAAATGTAGTATAATTTTATTTTAATATTTTATTTTAATACTTTATTTTATGGCATTCTATATTACTTTCACACAGAAAATAACTACTGCTTTCAAAGACTGGCATCAACATATTTTATCACATGAAATTCTGCTTCAGGCACCACTTTGGAAGCCAAATCTGTAGTTGGGGTAAGTTGGCATTATTCCATTAATGTCACTTTATACCAGCTGATGGAAAATTGCCTCAAGGATTACTGTAACTTTCACATGCTTCATAAAACATATTTTGGGTCTCAGGAATAGTGATGACATCAACCTGATCCTGAGAATCAATACATAAAGTAATCTGCAGCTGCTGTGAGTGAATTTTAGGAGAGGCATGAGGGTTCAGTATATTACAAGATTTTGCCATGATGAGGCAATAGGAATGTTCTCAGAATTTCATTTCAGAGGTAAATCATAATAATTCCATCTTAAAATGAATAAAAGAGCAAAACTCAAAAGATGGCTTTTGTATGAAGAGGTGAGTTATTCCTGAGAACCCATACAGATTGCATGTTGGACTGGGGCTGTTCAATGTTGCTGAGGGTGAATGCAATTACATATTGAGAAAATATTTATCATTTGTAATGTTCTTTTTTGGCTTGAGCCATCTGTTTCAGAGAACATGACCTCTTCAGTATGTTGTATCCTATCAGCTGAGATCAGCTAAGATGCCTGAACATGACTAACCACTCATGCGCATGAGGATGGAGTCCTACATGCATTTCTCTAAGACATATTTTCAACTGTTGTAAATTGGCACAATTCCAGTGGCATAAAATATACATTACATTCTGAATCTAAAAAAGTGAAATGGTAACTTAAAGTAATTTTTTAACATGTTCATGGTAATGTAAGTTAATATTGCATTGGTTAACAATGATAGCCTTTGATTTTTTTATTTTCCCCATGAAATATATATACACATATGTATATATCTAGGTCATAAAAAGAGATCAGTACAATACACAGTGAACCATTGCACTACATTGCCTGAAATATACTAACTTTGTCTTTCTCAAGACTTTCATTCACTGCATTTCTGTCCTAGAATTGTTGCTTCTTCTGTTTGCATACTGGCACCATTGCCAAAGTTGGTGCTATGTCAATGACAAGTGAAATTAAACACTTCAAGATGACTAAGGGTCTTAGAAAGGGAAACAGTGTATCGGGTCAAAGTAGGACTGAACACTAAGAGGGTCTACAGAGACGAAAATGGACCAAAAAAAATAATAATAGTTACAAGATGATGATCTGGTCCTGGAAAGATGTAAAAAGTTAAAACTAGAAAAAAAAAAAAATCAAAAAAATAAATCACTATCTGTGTATAAATTCTGTGTATGTCTAGTGTCTGAAGACTAACTTTTACTATTTGTTTTTTCTCTCCCCTTCAGCAAAAAAATTCATGTCTTTTGCATTAGAAGCGCAATTTTAAAAGCTTTGAAAAAGCTTTCAGTAAGACCCACTATTTTTTTTCTTTTTCATTTTTCCAAGGTGAATCTGTGATTTCCTCGCACACACACAAAAAATAGAGAAAAAGTGATTGGTCAGGAAAACAAACAAACAAACTCAAACATAACATTTTTAGTAACTAATGATACCCTGACAGACAAACTCATGCAAAATAGTAAGGAATACTGGAAAATATTGTTTTGAGATAATGTACTCTGGTTTATTGAAAATATAGAATGACTTACAGCAAGTATGGAGGACATTTTAAACATAAATTACGGAACTGACTGAAGTGCTGCTGGAGGAAAAAATGCAAGAAAATTCTTCTATTTGGCATATTTGTAAGAAATTTAATTAAAAGTACAAAAAAATTTGGAAATGCAATTTCATGTAGAATGAAAGCAAAAAAACACGAGTGGCTATGATGTTATGGATTTTTTGTTGTTGAAAGCTGCATATACAACATTATAGGCTAATCTCAAGCTGTTGGAATGGCTTGAGTGGCAAAATGGCACTGGCAAAACTCTCATTCACTAACTGTAGCCATGATTTTAGCCTTTGAGTTCACAATCACAGAAATGTAAAGGACTGCTATATCTAGTAAATAGGCTTAGCAGAAAAAATATTGCATTTGCAATTTCAAAATTGTCTTTCTAGCATTAAAAAGTGTGTCCATTTCATGGGAAGGGACAAAAGATCCATTTACAAAGAGCATAAATCTTAAGAGTTAGTAATTTAATAATCACTCCCTCTTCATAGATAACAAATTTTCTGATAAAGGAGAAGCCAGAATTTGTTATATTAAAGATATTTATAAATGCATAAACCAGAAATTTATTTGTTTTGGGAGCAGGTCAGAGTTTCAAAATATGCCTTGAAGTTACATTAACAAAATGAATCCACTCAAAAAAATGAAGTGACCATCAATAATTTTAGTATAATAGCCACCTCTTTTAGGTCAATCGCTTTTGCTTATATGTTAGTATTTCTACACTATGTACTGGTTATCTGTATGTTCCTGACTTCACAGAATGCCTAAATGCTTACTGTTAACACAGAATGTGGTGCTATATATGCAAGTGCTAACTACAATGCTAAATGAGACTAGATAACCAAAAATGGAGAAAGTCAGCTCTGCTTGTAATATTTCAATTAATATTAAATAAAAGAACCCTGTATTTTAAGGATAGAGGGGGGAAAACAAACAAACAAACAAAACAAAACAAAAACCTCCTTTTCAGCTTGGACCTGCTAGCTTATGGTCACTTTGTTCCATGTTATCATCAGGGTCTGGCTGTTGATAGTTTTGAGGGTATGAAGGTTTTCCCAGTTTTGATGCACATTTGCTTCTTCTCTTACAGGAAATAGGTGGGTGTAGCACTTCTATATCACAAAAGTGGCAAATACTTTTAACTTTTCATGGGTGATTGAGGGCTGTACTGGATGACTAAGATGTACAGAATATAAGCAGTGCTATAATAATTAACCTGTTATTTGCATTATGTGACATTTTGGTCAAATCTCTCAGGTCTAGACCAGTGGTTTTAAATATAGCATTATGCAATACATCTTTTAAATAAATTTCTTAACAATATTATTGTGCAAAGTGCAATCAAATCTAATCAGTTTGGCATTAATTAAGCTCTAATAATATACTCTAGTCTCTCTCCTAAGTAGTGTGATCCGTTTCCCCTTCACACAGGTAGATTGGAAAACATTATGGTGTCATCATAATTTTTAAACATACTGAGAAAATGACAGAGCTGCAAAATTAAAATAAATGATTAATGGCTTTTTTTTCATGTTTTGTACTAATAGGTATCACTGAGGTTTTAAATTAATAGAGCTGTCAAACTCAGGGCTGTTACAGATCTAGTGCAGAACTAAAATGGAAATTATGTATTCCACAGACACCTAAAGATGACACTTTGGAATATTTCAAATTTTAATTAGTAGGTACAATTGTTTTTTTTTCCTCCCTCCTCCCTGAAACCACTGCAAATTAATTGGCAATTAGTCACAACTAATTCTTTTCTTAACAATCTGAACTGGAAAGAAAGGTGCATTACATGCTAGAGTATTTGTCTGGGGTGCAGAAAGCACACATGCAGTAAATTGCTTTGTCAATTACAAAAACTACTGTTGTGAAATTAAGAAAAAAATGCATAGGTAAACAAAACTAATTAATGTGCAGTGTACCTGTGAGCACAAAAAATAATGCCCAACTGCACAATAAAGTGTTAGAAGCTCAATAAACCACTCTGGCCTCAAAAGTATGCACACTGTTGTTCAAAAGAGGGAAAATGTAGCATTTCAGTATAACACCCAAAACTTTTTTCTAGCAATTGACTTCCATTTATGGGAATAACTATACTTGTGTAGTTATTATACAACATTCTACAAACACCAGCCACCATATCTAGGATCCAGTTCCTCTTTGCTCGAAAGAAGCAGACACAAAAGTTTAATTTCCCATGTTAACAAAAAAAAAACAAACAAAAAAAATACATTCAGTGACATGGAAAGAGGATACTTTACAGACTGAGAGTCTAGAAAACAGCTGCAACTTCTTCATGGCATTTATGGAGTTTTGGAGCCAATGGATCTACATAAAACAAATCTGTGACTGTCTTTCATTTTTTTTCACCCAGCCCTTGCGTATCATGAATATGATATGTATTTTGTTCTTCCTTCTCTTTGGATTTAAATACAAAAGTAGGACTTCACTAAGTCCTCTGAGATCATGCTCATCACATCCCTAAAGGAAAGGCTAGAAAGAAAATATCCGGTCATTCATTAAAACTTATTTTTAAGGTGCATACAAATCATAATATTTCAAAATATAATTTCTGAGTTCCATAATTAAATGGTTTCTTACAAATTTTCCCTATCAGTAAATAATTTTTAAAAATACTGTTTTTAAATAATTTTTTTAAATTTAAATTTAAAAATATGCAAACATTTCAGATGTTTATGAAACTATTTTTTCTGGCAATCTACCAGGTGGGCTTTGACTATGGATTACCATTCCTTCATTTGGCAATACTCTTACACCTTTTATAGACATTTCTGTCTTCTACTTTATTTAGTCTAATGTTGCTAGCAGCTTGACAGTCTTTCAGATATGATGCCAACCAAGTCATGAATAGAAGAAAGAACTGAAATCACAGTTATTTCTAATTAAGATGGAATATTCTTACAGATTTTTCAAAACAATGCTAATACATTACGTAGCTAAATTGAAAGATTACTTTAAAAAAAAATAAAAAATCCTGATGGCTAAAGCTAGAAGTTTATTGAATTAACTTAAGAATCTCTGAAGTTTCATTACTATTAATGACCTATTTGGAGATCAGGTGAAACCATAGATATCTTTCATGTTTCTATATTTGTCTGGGAGAGCTCTGATAGAATTTCCTCCTCAGCTAATCAGACGAGATGTTTAACATAATATTAACATTATCATCTTTCCTTCTCCCGAAGATTCTTCTATAGAAAAAAAATTAAAAAAAAAAATACAATTTGATGTTCAGATTCTGCATCTTATTATACCAGAGCAGAGTGACTTTGTCAGATACTGATGTCTGCATCTGTTTAAAATATTGAATTAATTCTGGATGTTTATTAGATATTTAGACTGAGGCCACTCACAATTTTAAATATTAACAGAACTTATAGATATACTTATATATTTTAAATATTAACAGAACTTATAGAATTGTCTTTTAGGGATGTTAGGTGCACATGTAAGATTAGTTAATAAAAGAAGCATGCTACAACTTCTTTAGTACTAAAAGAGATCAAAGAGATCACAGGAATGAAAAATCACAGATCATAGCTTCTGGAGAATCACTGTATTATTGTATTCCATTATATATATTATAATATATATATTATATATTCCATTATATATATTATAATATATGTAACGGAATACAATAATGCAGTGATTCTGATTATATAAATAATATTTATTTATTTATTTATTCTGAGCCCATGCTATCATTCTGGGGGAACGTGGTCTCTGTGCATGAGAAGGAAAAGGAAGAGAAGTAGCAAAGATAAACTTATTGATTTCTTCAATGGAAAATAAACTTCCAAGTCTGCATTTGCAGCCTGCATTTCATACATAACAGGACTGGATACAGAACTTACTTTCCTTAAACTGCATAGTGGAATGTAATGGAATATAGAAGGAGAATTTTGATCAAGTTGAACCTGATTTCTTGAGTAATCATTTACAAAATGCCCTCATTTGTACCAAAATCTGAAGGAGAAACAGAAAAGAACTTCTAAGTCCTTTAAGACTTCTGAGTTCTGTCTAACCATGTGTACCTTGGGGCAAGGTTGATTAAATACATACTGACTGTATGAATTTCTTTCTCATTTGGGCTCTGTAATTTTTTTTAGGTTAGTCCCTAAAGCTACTGAATTTAAATGACAACGAAATTCCTGAGGTCACCATGCCAAAATTGTGTTATTTCGGCTTTCTAAAGCACAGTTAGAGGGGGAGAGAGAGCAGCCTTTTTTCAACAGTAGCTTTCTGTCTAGAGCACCCAAGAATCAAAAAGCTGAAGCTCAGCTGTCTTATCTAACTGACATATATGATCTCTGTACATGATCTAATTGATGTACATAGAACTACTGAGATGGTATATCTATCTCACTATATCTACTGTGTGGGGACAGTAGCCTCTGTCCTTAAAATAACACATCTAGCAAACTAATAACTGCCTTCCCTCAGCATCCTGATGTGAAGCATAGGAATGTCCCACCCACGTCACAATGCATGTTGTACAACACCAGAATCTTTATATATTGTCCTCAGGTCCTTGTAAGAGCTAGGGAAATAAATTTTCTAAGAGGAAAAGCAAACTGCAAACTCTCGTATGTCTCCTAAGCAACAAAACTCATGGATTTCTTAATCTGATCTAGTTATTTTCCATTTAAAAGCTGGTCATTAATCATTTGCTTGCAGGTAATTTTGTGAGAAAATTACCTCCAAGCAATTTTTTTATGCAGTTTTGTTTCTAGAGAAGATAAAAACTTATGATTCTCATATTGGTCTCACCATTTTTTTTTCTGAAATTTGAGATCTTGCAGGTTCAAATAATTGGCTACATAGCTGGCTACAGATAAGAATTATTTTTGATTTTATATTTTTTTCAGACTCCAGTTTTGGATATACACCACAAGAGATCATCCTTGTACTTATGTGATCAAATAGATGCCTTTGGCTTCCGAAGACCCCTTGGAAATCAAATCTTAAACCCCAGTTGAAAGAAGGCTGACTTCTACCCTTGGCTTTGTGTCAGGAGCGATTCCTAGTACTTTGTAAAGAACTTCAAGGAAAAACTTTAGCATAGTTAGAATTAGTGGAGAGAGGAGAGGTGGGTCTATACCTGTTTTTAATTTTGTGAGACGTAGAAAAGAGAGCGGGGTAGATAAATATATTAAGTTCCTCAACAGACAAAACAAACATTTTTTTTCCTGTAAAATGAATAATATAACATAAAATAGTTATTCTATATCTAAGTTCATAGTGGTGCTGTAGCATAGACAAATATGTTCTCTTGATAAATAAATAAATTTTACAGCAGGGTTTTCTTACGTAACACAAAGCATATTCTCTTAGCGATGATACAGCAAAAGGGACAGGGTCCACAAGAAAGTATATGCTATTTCAATCTCCTTTAAAAGGTTACTTTAATTGGACAGTAGTAATTATCAGTAATAATTTGCTGTTTCCTTAAGGCAGTAATTGAAATGTACGAACTGTCTCTTTTTCCAGGTTTGTCCTCTATCGTGCAGGCAGCTTCTGCTAGCATTATCAATCAGATAGCAGGGATTTTGTACAGAGCAAGCAATCAAGATGAAAAAAAGCACATGTTGTTGCCAGCATCCTTCCATAAATTCTCTTCTGTAATCTGGCAACTGAAAAATTACATCTTTTTCTCGAACAAGTAAATACTGGATACAGTACTGTTGCTCTGCACTGAGCCATTGCTGAAGAAGAAGTAAAGATAATGATATCTCTTAATTCCAAAAGGTTTTTTGGAATAAACCTCAAAATTCCCACTGTTTTGCCTTCACATACTGTGCATTCACATGGTTCCCCTCTCATTGCAGTATCTGAGAGCTTACCAGAGAGAATTAGAGTTTAGGCATGCTCTCTCCTGTTCACTACAGAATATCGGGCAAACATGGACTATCATAACCCTTTACTTTCATCCTAGCCCATACTTTATCAGCTCCCACGCCTGTTAGCACCTTACTGAAGGTGCTCCCTTTTACTTTTTCATGTTGCCTTTACTATAGATGAAGATCATGAAAGTGATCCAGGACCCAGGTTTGGAGAATTACTCCCTTCTGTAGTGGGACACTTTCTTTCTTGTCACATTACTGGTTCATCAGACTTATGCACTGTAAGGTGATAGAAACTCATCTACCTAAAAACTCAAGTTTTCTTAAGTAAAAATTAGTAAAATTGCACATAAAACACATTACTGTGACTATATTCAACAGTGAAAAGCTTAGACTTCTTCAACATCTGGAACTGCTTGGTTACCCTCTATAATATATCAGAGACAGACGGCAAGGGAGAGATCTCAGCGTTCTACCTTTCTTGCATTGTCCACTCAGTTGAACAGAACAACTGGAGTTCCTCAAAGAACCAGCTCTGAACAAGATCCTTCCTATCTGGAGGAATGGATTTCTCTTTCCCGCTAAGTTGCCCTCACTTGATACATGTGGGGATTGAAACGCTCTATGATAGTGCAAGAGTCTTCACTTCTTTAAATTGCAAGGAATTTTTAATTATTATTTCTGTTGTATAATTCAATCAGCATCATCAAGGCTTCAGCTTTAAATAAAATGTTCTTGATATGAACTCTTAAATGGAAAATATGCCTTAGTTTTTAAGGGATAATTACTTGTGCATATTAGCATCAAAACTCACATTGATTCTTCCTCAGCAATACAGCAAGAGACTATAAAACTAATACAGCATCACAAATGAATGACCACAACGGGTAAAGCGATGCCTGAACTGCACCCTCTGAACGTTTTCCAAACTTTTGAAATAACTGCCTTTTATTCCATCCCAACCTGTAGAAAAAACAGCATGATGCATTGAAAATGCAGTGGGTGTTGAACTTCATAATAACAGCATGTGAACACATTTCTTAAGCAATTGAGTTAATGCCAATGACAAGGTTTAAATTGAAAGATTCTGTTTCTTTCATTGAAGAATTGAAACTAAATAAATAAGTAAATATATCTGACTACTGTAATTTTGCAATTGCAAAAAAAAAGATCATTATTTTTTTTTCCTTTTCTTTTCTTTTCCTCAGAGATAACAGTATACTTACCGTGCAAGGGGTTTGCATCCAGGGTTCCCCATCTATCTGCATAGGCAGTGACTTGCTGGTCCTAAAGCGATATATTTCACAGTATAAGCAAAAGTAACTAGACAAACCTGATAAATGGATTTTTTAAGAAGACACATGCGGTGGCACACACATATAATAGTTGATTTACCCCAAGCTTCTATGTAATCTCCAGCACGACCCAACATGCTTACAAAAGTAACCTAGTCAAAAAAGGCAGCATGAACAAGCCTTAGTTTTATTTTGAACACACAAACTAAAAACATTGCAAATATTCAAACGTCTTGCTAGAAATACACTACTCTCATGGGAGAATACTCTGCAATTTGTGAAATAAAGAGAGAATTATGCAAGAACTTCAGGAATAAACCTTATTCACTGAAAACACAAAGAAACGCCTTGCTATTTTTAATGATTTGGACTGACTGCTATAAAGAAAGGGAGAAATAAATCTTAGCTCTATTATTGCTGTTTATTAGAATAATAAAACACACTTTTACACTTGTATTTAACTGAGTTAGAGCACTAACAACTGACTGTTATACTGTGTTCAGAGGCTTTAATATACTATGTTATAAATTTAAATTGTTAGTAAAGTCTCACTGATTTTAACATAAAGGTTTAGATTGTTCCATGTCTATTTTCTAGCACCATATTTAGAAAAGTATAGAAAAATGACTGGGGAAAAAAAAAAAAAAAAAGAATGATCTTTTGGATGTTCTTTTCCAACCCTATTTATGTGTTATAATAGTTTGCATACAGGACTATTCAAGATAACATGAAGCAGATAATTCTCATAGTGGAAAAATGAGTCATTTGACCTCACAGTTGGAAACTCTGACTTGGACGTTATTTAAAAATGACTAGCAGTTTGTGGGATTAACCACTGTCATCTACAGCCATAAGTGGAGGAAAGGAAGAACATTCAATGAGCTCTAATTTTTTAGGTTTGGAAGGGTTCTGGTTCTTTTGCAGTTGTGGTCTTGCTCACTTGTGATTATAAAAAATATTTCTCAGTAGCCAGAAAAGTTTGGAATGCCTCAGCATCCTCATTTCTCTTCCTAATCCTCACGAAAGAGCACTTTGAAGCCAACATCACTCAGTCCTTGAGAATAGTCTTAAAAATATGCCATGAACATCAGGAAATCCTACTTACTTTCTTAAAGTTTTGATTGCTACTCTTATGTTAATTACCTTATTTTATGTCTTATTTTAGTCTTCTTGGTCTTATCATTATTTAGCTTACGATTTTATTTAGATTTCAGAAAATTTCAGAAAATTCTTCTTCCTGAAAAATTCTTCACTGATGAAGAGTTGAATACCTCTCTCTTTTCCAGCCCTCATCTGATCCAAAGTTAGAATAGTTATCTTCTTGTTAAGATCGAATCCATCTTTCCTCTATTGTAAATGTACAGGTCATTTCTAGCATAGTAGATGATAAAACACAACTAAATTAGCCTGCTCCACTGTTCACAGCTAACACATACCCGCACATTTGTTAACAACGGCTTGTCAGTATTCAATAAATAACAAATAAATTAAAAAACAGAGCACTTTGACTTCTACGGATAAAAAATGGTTTACAAATACTAATTACATGATACTATTCTCTGAGGAGGAATGCATTACAAATGGGTTAAAATGTGTCATTAAAGTAATGTTAGATGTCTTTTTGCTCTAAACTGCATAGAATGTATGTCAATAATAAAGTCCAAGTTTCTGCCTTACTCCTTCTTCTCCAACTGCTTAACAACATTTCTTCAAAGAATGAAATGACAGCTGAATATAACATGTAAAAATTGAATCTAAACACTTCTTTCCTTCCTTCCTTCCTTTCAACACACTTAAATGCAGGAAGATGTATGGACATAGAATATGGACAGAATAAATTTAATATATAAAATGATATTTTAATAAACATTAACTACAGTATTTATGACTATTAAGCTACCAAAGAAAGTGTAACTAATAATATATAAATCTTTACTGTTTCACTACAACAGTGCAGTGCAAATTAAAGCTGACAATACCTGATGACAACAGATGAACACTGGGCAAGCCGTCTTCCAGCACTTTTCAGACCTGTATATATCTGACCCATCTCCATGGCTCCTTCCAGACCAACTACTTCCATAAGCTGGTCACTAAGATCTGAAAAAGTTGAAAAAAATCGCATTTGGTCTTGCCGTGATTTTGACAGTGGTCATCCTAACTAGCAAGAACTAGCAAACTGGACAGAAGGCCAGCTGGTAATAATAAAAGATGAGGTGAACAGAACAGGTGAAAATGGTTTAGACAGTGATTTCTAAATGATTACAGATTTAAGTTTGGGCACATCTGGGCCTGTTGTCACACCATTCTAAAACATCCTGACCAAAATAATTCTAAACTACAGTAATTCTAAACTACAGTAATAATCTCAATGGTTTATTTTAATACATACATACATACAGAACAAAGAATTTTAGCATATGATAAAATAGGAACTACAGGAAAATATCAAAATTGGAAATACTAAAAAATGAAGTGTTCATAGTTTAGAAACTTATACTTTTTATATGTATGTTTATTGTTTCAACAGATATTTAAAATCCAGTATAGGAAGAATCATTGCCCAATATACTGCTAGAATCTCTCTCCAGACAATGTGTACAACTCTAATTCAGTCCTTGTGTACATACATTATTACAGTCATTGTTTATGGGACCACTTTTTTTTTTTTCCATTGGATTTTTGCCTCAATTAGTGCACAGATTAAATGCAAAAAGGGCAGAAAAAAATTCTTATCAGCAAATATTCGTCTAGCTTTCCATAGTATGTTTCGTGCTGCTTTCTGATTACATAGCTTTTTGGCATTAAACTTCCAAAAATATTTTAATAATGTGTCTGGCAAAATACATCTTAGTTTGCTCGACTTCAAGGAGCAAGAACAAATTTTGTCTAGAATTTTGGACAAAGAGATACAACCAGAAACTTAAACAGTATTATAGCAGTCTGGTTTGAGAAGCAACCAAGCAAGGTATTGAAATATTATCCAGAATCAACTAGAGTGTTTTGTATAACATGTTTTATATGCTGTGGTTTAAATACATGTTGCCAAGACCAGATGGACAAGAAGAAGAAATGTTTTTTCAGCTGTATATTATGTGTGTTTTATAGATTGGCTGTTAATACCCATGTTTCCAAAAGACATGTTATTCGGTGAAGCAGAGTGATGAGCTAAAATGTTCAAGTCTATCATCACATTGAAAAAACAAAGAAAGGAGAGCACATTACTCTTTGTGTATTTTAAACCCTTCAACCTTTAATGAAGGTAGAACTCCATGCTAATTATCATATCTATGAGGCTAGTCTAAAGTTTCAAATGGAGTCTTTTCTCTTCACTTCTTTGGGCTTTGAATGAAGGTAATTAACTGAAAGAAGTACTGTAATAGAAAAAAAAAAAAGAAAAAAAGTATTAAAAGCAAATAGGATTTATGGTCTGGATATTTCTGCTTCCAACCAGAAAATCTGATGCTATCCAATGCCTCCAGTTTTCTTAACATTCTTCACTATTTCCAATTTCTCTTCACAGTGAAATTAGTTCCACATAACATTAATGAAGCAAAACCAAACTCTATTCTTTGCTATTAAGGAAGAAGAACAAGATGGACAAAAGTTTAAAATATGTAACATGATTAATTCTAACTATGCATTTTTATAGTTTGCATCCCTATACCACTCATAAACCCAATTTTGTATGTCTGGCTTTCTGTTGAATTGTTTTAAAGATAGTATTCTCTTTAAATGTTTTCCTTAAGTTACTTATGCACTTTTAAACTTAACTGAGATTTAAACAAATTCTGCTTTCGTTGTTAATCAAATCGATTTAAATGGGAAAGTCCTACTAATTTGCAAAAGCACACTAAACTTTATAGATTAAAAACATTCAAATGTTTCTAGCCAAAGAGAACATCAAATTCCATTTCACTGGGTTACTAGAAAATTATTATTTTTTAAATGGGAGAATAATTAAGAACAGATTTTTATTACTGACAGCTCAGGCAACATATGCAAGATTCAGAATAGTGACATTTGCAGTGATATAAATTTGATGCATCATTCTTCAATAGCTAGGAGACTAGTGCCAGTAACACTAGGTAACAAAGGGCCAAATCCTGCCCTTTGAGCCATACCACACATTTCCAAAAATGTAGTGTATTAAACACTGGAAGATTGAACAGAATAATACTTTTAATTCTCAGAAAAGTGAAGCCTTTTCTAAGCTTTACATATGCCATGGCACATTCACTAAGTGGCGTTATTTTAGGCTAAATATGAATATTTTTAGAATCAAACTTAAATTAGACATAGCATCCTTTCAGAAGCAGTAAAAACTAAAGCAAATGTAACAAACAATTACTTGGAAAACTTAACTTAGGGTTAGTTAAGTTAGTTAATATATTTGACCTGATGGCTTTGCATAGCCACATCCATTTCAACAAATCCTTGAGCTGTATTGACTTTGATAAGAATTTAGAGTAAACAAAAGTGGAAAAAGGAATGTGGATATTTTCATCCATTTCTTCAAAGATGTGGGTATGGATACACTGGTTGAATATAAATCCAATGCATGGGTTGCATTTCTTCTTAAAAGTTCCTCACCAATGACTCTGAAAGAAACTAAGCTCTCTTAAAAGAGGTCAAGTCTTCTTTTAAATTAAAAGATAGGAAAGGGGAAGTCATTCTTCATTCTGGTAGAAGGGTATCACTGATTTCTCAAAAGGATCTGTGCTGGGCTCTGTACTGCTCAACATATTCCCCTAAATTATCTGGGAATAGAAGTAGTTAGCAAATTACTGAGGATTCAGCAAAGTAAACAAAAAGGTCAATTAATAAAAAAGTTTAGGAATTTCACAGTACAGAGTGATGGGCAATAAGAAGGCAGAAAATTCAGTACATGCAACTTAACGTCCATGAAAGGAAACAGAGCTAACTGACAGAGCTAATGATATATATGTAGCTTGCATCATGCATGTATATTTAAAAACAAATGTGTGTGTCTGTCCACATATACTGGGTTACAATTAGCGCTGGGTTACAATTAATGTTGTCCTGCAGAAATTAAGATTATGGATTTACTGTGGTAATTTCTATGAAAATATCTGCTCAATGCTCAATAATGATATAAAAACAAACAAACAAGCAAAAAACCTATTTTACATTATGATTGGGACCTCCATGAAGTATAGAGTTTGTGGCTATGGTCTGATCAACAAGGCACAGAAAGATATAAAACAAATGGAAATGATAAAGGGCAACAAACATGGTAACAAAAAGAACAGCTTCTGTATGAAAAGAAATTAGACTAGGACCCTTACGAAAGGAAAGAAATATGTGGAGGAAAAACAACAGGTAGAGGAAATCATGAATAGCATGGTTTAGGTGAAGACAGTACTGTTACTTAGTATTTCTCAAAAAAAAAAAAATCTAAGGAGATTCATAGCACTTCTAGAACAAACAGGAAATCCTGTTTACATAATACAGTGTTAAATCATGATGCCATACTAGACCTCGAAACTCCCTAAATCAAAAAAAGATCTTGTAAGATATCTTAAAGGAAGGATTACTGTAAGTCTGCCCTCTTATGCTTTATTTCTAATCATGCTATGCAGGCTGGTGTCAGAGGTCAGATACTGACATACATGACCATGTGTGTTGACTTTGTGGCACTGTTATTGTTGTCTTCTTATAGTTTTATTAAATTGTAGTTCAAATAATGAATGCTGTTGCTCATTAAACATCAGTCATCACTTAAAACGGCTTGTAACATGGACTTTCCTATGACATGTTCCAACTATGCCTGGAATCTAATTCAGAAACTCACTTGTTTCCCTAAATTGTACTCTAAAATTACACGCATCTGTATGTGTGTGTGTGTGTCTACCAAATACAGAGAAATAAACCAAAACAACACATATTTCTTTTTAGACAGGTTGTATTTCTAGGCAGGTTTTATTTCTTCTATGTTCTATACATTTTATTCTAAAGATAAAATAGATTGGTGACTGTACTGGTTATGTTTTCTACGTGCTCCAATGCACGTTTCAGCTATTATAACCAGTTTTAGGATGTTGTAGGTTTAGGAGACCAAAGGTTACGTTTTTTAAAAAAAAAAGTTTAGGAACTAACAGCAAACAATGGCAACAATGCTATACCAAGCAGCTTTTCAATCTAACCAAGTCATTTAGTTGCCTAAATGAGAGCTGAGGTCTCATAGGTAAGCTATTATGGAGAGCATCTCAGTGCATTAGTAAAGTGTTTTTTGACTGGTGCCTTGGGGTTCTGGAGTCGGTTTGTTCTGCTCTGAGCTATGTGAAAGAGCTGAAGGCTCTCTCTTGTTTTCTATGTGAATGAGCCATTAGAGTGTGTGGGAATGTTTTCACAGCACCATGCCTCTCCTGCCCTCTTCCACAAACCAAACGACTTCACGTGTCTCCTCATATTAGCCCCATCAGTAAACAAAGCCTGCTCTCCCGGGGGAGCGCTGCTGTCAGCAGATGGTGACTAGCATGCAGAGGGGCATCTGACCCCTTGCACTCATTCCTGATGGGGGAATAAAGTCTCTAGGGAGATTACTGCCCATTTCCTCCCATCAGACAGCAGGAGGAATAGAAGTCCAAACAGAAACTTGCACAAGAGCAGACGAAGCACTGTACATTAATATGATCCCTTTATACTTCCCAGGGCATGAAGAAACACTTCGAGGCTTTAAAGTTTCCTAGTGAGGAGTTTACATTATCCATTAGCTTGGCATTAGCTGAACACTTCAATATTCAAAGTGAATACACAATGGAAAAACACATTTGGAATTCATCTTTGAAGATAAAGGAAGGAAAGCAAAGTGGGGTAGGGGGTGGAAAGAAACATGATTAGAAATGCTGATTTACATAGAGAACTTTCCCTATGTAATGGAACTGGTTTGATATCCAATTTATCTTTGCAATATATAAATATTGCTGTCCTGGCAAGAGATTGAATGACTCTTATAATTTGGGGTTACTGCGCTCACTCAGGCACATTTGCATAAAAACATTGTTGGTCAGTGGTAAATCTGTCTCTGGCAGCAGTTTGTCTTCAGAGAGAAAGGGTTCCTCCATTGCTAAATGTAATCAAATCCTAGTAATCATCACACTGGATTTTTTTTTGGTTCCAGTTAAAATACTGGATAAGAATATGAAAACTGGTGTGATGCCAGAGGATCCTTGAAAACCTGCTGAGCTCAATGCTCTGCACCACATGAATGCTTCAGTATCTTCTCAGAACACTGCATGTATTAAAACTACAGTTTCCCGATATGCAGGAATGTGGGGTCATTTCCATGACTGTTGTATACAATGCTAAAGATGCATTTAATGATTTAATGTCACAGTACTCATGATTTCAGATAAACAGCTTTTTCTATGTTCCTGGTTTCCAGAAATCAGTAAATCAAGACCAATCCATACATCTATTTTTTTTTTTTTACTTATGCTACCTGAGAATCTACCTGAAGTAACGTGTGCCTCAATGTATATGATTGATTATATCAGAGTTTTACCTAGAGGTCCAGATGATGTCAAGGCTCTGATAACTTACTGATTCACAGACATATAACAAGAAATAGCTTTTATATCCAAGAATTTATAATATAGACAAATAAATAAAAAAAAAAGCATGGGGAAAAATATTATTATATCCATGTTATAAAGTGAAAATTGTACATCGAGAGATTTAGGTCATGCAAAAGATTTGTTCTCAGCTGGATATATTGTGTGTAGACCCACAAGAACTAATATTTTTTATGTTACTATGTAAAGTTAAAAGCATGAGTTTGACTTCAGCAAAGTAAGGCAAAGTTAGGCGTGAGTGTTAATCTGCTTGAGGGTAGAAGGACTCTGCAGAGGGATCTAGATAGGCTGGACTGATGGGCTGATGCCAATCATATGGAGTTCAACAAGGCTAAGTGCTGGGTCCTGTGCTTGGGGCACAACAACCCCATGCAATGCTACAGGCTCAGGGAAGACTGGCTGAAAAGCTGCCTGGCAGAAAAGGACCTGGTGTTATTGGTCAAGTGGCTGAATATGAGCCAGCAGTGTGCTCAGGTGGCCAAGAAGGCCAACAGCATCCTGGCTTGTATCAGAATACAACACCGTGGCCAGCAGTACTAGGGAAGTGATTGTCACTCTGTACTCAGCTCTGGTGAGGCCGCACGATCACTACAAGAAGGACATCAAGGTGCTGGAGCATGTTCAAAGAAGGGTAATGAAGCAGGTGAAGGGTCTAGAAAATAAGTCTTATGAGGAGTGGCTAAGGGACCTGGGTTTGTTTAGCTTAGAGAAAAGAAGGCTCGAGGGAGACCTTATTGTACTGTACACTTACCTTAAAGAAGGTTGCATCACAGTGGGGATCAGGCTCTTCTAAGCACCAACTGATAAGTTGAGGGGAAATGGCCTCAAGTTGCACTAGGGGAGGTTTAGGTTGGATATTAGGAAAAATGTCTTTATTGAAAGGGATGTGTGGCATTGGAATAGGCTGCCCAGGGAATCACAGAATCATAGAATGGCCAGGGTTGGAAGGGACCTTTGAAGATCATCTTGTCCAACCCCCCTGCTGAGTGGGATCACCTAGAGCACATTGCACAGAATGGCATCTAGGCAGGTTTTGAATATCTCCAGAGATGGAGACTCCACAACCTCTCTGGGCAGCCTGTGCCAGTGCTCTGTCACCCTCACAGTAAAGAAGTCCCCCTTCATATTCAGCCAGAATTTCCTGTCCTTCAGTTTGTGCCCATTGCCTCTTGTCCTGGGCGCAACTGAAAAGAGACTGTCTTCATCTTCTTGACACCCTCCCCTCATATATTTATACACACTGATGAGGTCTTCCCTCAGTTTTCTCTTTTCCAGGGTAAACATGCCCAGTTTGCTCAGCATGTCCTTGTACAACAGGTGTTCCAGTCCTCTAATCATCTTTGTAGCCCTACTCTGAACATGCTCCAGTAGCTCCATGTCCCTCTTGTACTGGGGAGCCCATAAATGGACTCCAGGTGTGGCCTCACCAGGGCTGAGTAGAGGGGCAGGATCACCTCCCTTGACCTGCTGGCAACACTCTTCCGAATGCAGCCCAGGAAACCATTGGCCTTCTTGGCCACAAGGGCACATTGCTGACCCATGGTCAGCCTGCTGTCCACCAGCACTCCCAGGTCTCTCTCTGCAGAGTTGTTCTGCATCAGGTCAGCCCCCAGCCTGTACTGGTGTTTGGGGTTATTCCTCCCTAGGTGCAGGACCCTGCAATTGCCCTTGATGAACTTCATGAGGTTCCTCTTGGCCCAACCCTCAGGGGACACTGCTAGCTACGGGTCTCCAGCTAAACTCCGCACCACTAAACACAACGGTCTGAGCTCTGTCATCCAGCCAATTATCAATCCACCTCACTGTCCAGTCACCTAGGCCATGATTACAGAGCTTTTCTATGAGGATGTTATGGGAGACAGTGTCAAAAGCTTTGCTGAAGACAAGGTAAACCACATCTACTCTCTCCCCTCATCTACCCAGCTAGTCATCTCATCACAGAAGGATATCAGATTGGTTAAGCATGATTTCAAGTGGTTGAGTCACTATCCCTGGAGGTCTTCAAGACATGCGTGGATTAAGAATTTAGTAGCATGGTTTAGTGGTGGACTTTAGTACTAGATTAAAGGTTGGACTAGATGTTTTTAGAGGTCTCTTCCAATTTGAATTATCTTATGATTCTATGACTTGGCCAAGATCACACATGAAATTTTTGCCAGAGACAGGAAATAAGTTGACAACTCCTGAATTTCAACACTGATTTTAAGAATCTATTCTCCCTCTTAATATTGACTTTAAGGATATATATGTTGAGTCTGATGTCTATAACATTAGACCCAGTTTTGACTATTTGAGTTTGCTTGTAAACATTAAAAAACTCATATGGCTGTATATATCTATTTCATGGCACTATTGATTCCCATCTCAAGTCTTTTCTCTGGCCTTCATTTTTTTTTTTCCCCTGTTTTTAAAATAAAATGAAACAAGCTAAGCCTGCCTCTTAGTTTGAGGAAAGGCAGAAATATCACTGCTGTAATTTCCACCCTAGTGAGATACTCATACGATAACAAACTAAACAGATATTTTATACATATATAAACACACAGACAAGCACACACATATTTTATACCTATGAGTACATACACACATATGATATATACCCAGATGTATGCATATGCAAGAAGTACCGTACATTTTTGTTCTACCATCTGAATTGATGACGCTCTAAATAGCTTAAATGGGGTAAAACTGAAAGAGCGCTATTTTTGATACTTAAAATGAATGCAATCAATAAAATCCTGGCTGTGCTGAATTCAGTGGCAAAATTCACACAGACTTCAGTGAGGCCCAGTTTTCACACAGTATCTTCTGTACTGAGTCATTGCAGCACAGAGACACTGTCCTCTGATGGAATTGTTTAACAGATATAGCTCAAACTACTACTGTATACTAGATTTTTATTTTTTTTTTTTTGGGGGGGGGAGTATATAATCATCTCCTGACTCCCATTAATCATTGAATGACAAGTTTCTCAAGTAGGAGGGCAAACAAGTAAGAACCAGTCCTCCTAATAAAATATTTTATGAAACTTTTTGATGTGCACAGAAGGCCTTTGTAAAATGTTATTTATTTATTTATTTATTAAGCTTACTAGGGGAAGGAGAGAAAAATTCTTAAAAGAAAACTTCCTGATTAATAGTGAAAGAATAAAAATAGAAAAACAAACAAAAAACAAACCACATACACACACACCCTGGATCATTCAAATTAAATGACTTTAACTCAAAAACTATACCTAAATAACAATGTTCAACATTTGAAACAAGAAGTTTCATCCTCCACTTCAGGAGATCATTATGGATAAGTCTTTCATGGTAAAGCTTGACTGACAAAATGTATTCTTTTTTATACATTTATTCTTTTAATAGTTTGAGGTACAATTGCATTGAACATACTGCTGCACCAGAAAGCCCCCTATTATTTTTAATCTGTATTCTTTTAAAAGTTATTTGTTCAAAAGGATTTCACTGTGTTACTCTTATACCCCCTTCATCCAACAGAACAAAAGCTGTTCTATGAAAGGAGTCTAAACTTGGACAAACCGTAAAAAAAGCAAAGTTCCTCTCTGTTTTTATCAAATTTGATTGCTGCAGCTGTTCCCAGTTTCTGTATTTTAAAAATAGCCTTATTCAGTGCTTGTTGGCTAAAGGCCAGAGTACCATTAGAACATGCTGTACGGAAAACCTCTATTCAGTTACAGATACAGAAATATATTTAAGATCAGTGGGGGTCATCTGCCGCAAACACTTGTATGGGGGAAAATGGAATTTTAATGTGCTTGGACTGCTCACCACTTTTAACAGATATTTAAGAACTTAAAACCGGATATCTTTCTATTTGTATTGGTACTCTCATATTACTGAGCATCAGGTACAATACAATATGAGCAAGTCAAGATCATTTCAACTAACAAAAATAGATCTAATTCTCAAATTACTTCTTAGTAGTTCTGGCATTCACTTTAAATGGCTCCCAGTAATATTGGATATTTGATTAGCCTATAAAAATGCCACAGCCTAGAAAAGAAAAATACAGTAATATTGATGGAAATGTAGAAATCTGATCAATGAAAAACAGCTTTGATTTGTACATTTCTAAGAGGACTTGTACTAACAGGGGAAATGTTCCCTTTCTACAGGGTAGCAAACTCTGATAATGTCATTATTCCTATATTTATCCACCAAAGAGTTTTGTTGTTGTTTGTTTTGTTATCCAGCAGAAAGAAATCTTGATTCCATTTACATGAGTATTAAAACTCATTTTGTTTAAAGTGGTAGTGAGTTCCAAGAACTCATAAACCTCCTAAAGATTATTATTATTCTTTTACTTCAAGAGAACCATTTCCTTTTGTGTCCTCTACTGTTCTGGTATTCCATGGTGTTTGGAGATCATAGAATGAAGAATAGATACTGGTTTGAACAACAGTAGTTTTCTGTTATTAACCAAGACCCTAACCCCAGGAAAACATTCTGAAAGCCAGCGACATATCATAGATCAAAATTTTTATGATGGCCTAAAATGTCTGTGTCAAAGTTTTCAAGATTATATGTTTTTACTGCACCTGGAACAGGAGCCTGCAGCATGGTAGAGTATCCAAGGTCATTAGGTATCCAAGGTCATTAGGTATCCAAGGTCATCAGCCTGGAGAAGAGGAGGCTCAGGGGCGACCTCATCGCTCTCTACAGTTACCTGAAAGGAGGCTGTAGAGAGGTGGGGGTTGGTCTATTCTCCCATGTGCCTAGTGACAGGACGAGGGGGAATGGGCTAAAGTTGCGACAGGGGAGTTTTAGGTTGGATGTTAGGAAGTACTTCTTTACCGAAAGGGTTATTAAGCATTGGAACGGGCTGCCCAGGGAGGTGGTGGAGTCACCATCCCTGGAGGTCTTTAAAAGACGTTTAGATGTAGAGCTTAGGGATATGGTTTAGTGGAGTACTTAGTGTTAGGTCGGAGGTTGGACTCGATGATCTTGAGGTCTCTTCCAACCTAGAGAAATCTGTGAATCTGTGAATTATTTGGATAGGTACTAGTCAGAAAGAAACCACAGGAGAGAGAGTGTCAAAATAGTCTATCTGAAATTGTTGAGACCCTAAGTTCTTAGCAGTTGGTTGGACTCCTTTCTGTGACCCCACTCTCTCAGTACCCAAGTTATTTTCATTAAATAAATGCTTAAATAACTATCTGGATTGCAGGTTCAACTAAAAACTTTGTCCACACCTTCTCTGCATATAGAAGGAACAGGAGACAATTGAATTAAGTCATGTCTAATGAACTCTGAGGCAGGTGTTTACATTATCTAAGTAAAACAGAAAATCTTCCTAAATTTCCTGCAGTCAGTTAACGTAAAGAATCTTTGATTTAGTTCCCCAGTAAATCACATATGTTTGGTACTGTCAGAGGAGACCTAGGATTTCCAGGACACTCACACACTGTTGACAGGCCTGACACAGAAGCTACAGAGAAGCAGATGAAAGGATGGTATCTTGAGAGTAACTCTAATGGTGTTAGGATCTTATATGGACAATTGAAGAGTGCTTAAAATTTTGTACTAAGATGACACTTCATAGAACATCCCGAGTCGGAAGGGCCCCACAAGGTTCATTAAGTCCAACTCCTGCATCTGCACAGTACCACTCAAAAATCAGACAATACATCTGAAAGTGTTGTCCAAATGCTTGAACTCCAGCAGGCTCTGTGCCACTTCCCTGGGGAGCCTGTTCCACTGCCCAACCACCCTCTTGGTGAAGAACATATTCATTACATTCAGCCCTAACCTCCCTTGTCCCAGCTCCGTGCCGTTCCCTCGGGTCCTATCGCTGGTCACCAGAGAGAAGAGATCAATGCTTGCCCCTCCACTCCCCCTGTGAGGAAGCTGTAGGCCAAAATGGGTACTCCATTCCAAGAGGAGACTTCCTCTTCTCTAGGCTGAACAAACCCAGTGACCTCAGCTGCTCCCCATACATCTTGCCCTCTAGACCCTTCACAATCCTTATAGCCCACTTTTGGACTAATAGTTTTCTAATAGTTTTATGTCCTTTTATACTGTGGTGGCCAAAACTGCACGCAATACTTGAGGTGAGGTCACACCAACACACGGTAGAGCAGGACAATCACTTCCTTTGACTGGACAGTAACGCTGTACTTGATGCACACTAAGATAAGTTTGGCCCTTTTGTCTGCCACAGCACACTGTTGACTCATGTTCAGCTTGCCTCATGTTCAACTTGCCGTCAACCAAAACACCCAGATCCCTTCCTGTGGGGCTGCTCTCCAGCCTCTCATCTCCCAGTCTGTATGTCCATTCAGGGTTACCCCTTCCCAAGTGCAGAATCTGGCACTTGCTCTTGTTAAAGTTCATATTATTGGTGATTGCTCAGATCTCTAATTTGTCAAGATTTCTGTGCCAGGCCTCTCCACCCTTGACAGAGTCAACAGGTCCTCCTAAATTAGCATTGTCTGCAAACTTACTCAGAAACCTTCTAGTCCTACATCCAAGTCATTTATGAATTTACTATACCCCTTTGAGCCTGAACTGTCGGCCAATTGTTCACCCATTGTAGTATGTATTCATCTAGCTGTATGCTGGGTATTTTTGTCTAAAAGGAAACTGTGGGAAACAATATCAAAAACTTTACTGAAATCCAAAAAGATTACATTCACTGGCTTCCCTTGGTCAACTAGATGGGTGACTTCAGGAAAGGCTTTTCAGTTTCCAACTTTACCAATTCACCTTCATTATATATCTTTAAGTTCCTTTACTAGGAACAATAGAAATAGTACATATATAAGATTACAGTTTTCCAGTCCAGACTGAATTTGAGAAGCTTCTGGGGATAATTTAGTGCTTGGTATTCTAGGTGGGGCATGACAGGTCATGCTGTTGTGTTTATTATGTTATTAATTCTATTTTAGGTACTGTTTGTACAACATATGCCATATATTGTTTGACAATAATTCTAGGGAGAATTAATGTTCTTCATTGTGCCAACTGCTACAGATGAAAAAGAAAACTTTCAGGATGGCAAGTCCCAAATCCAGTTCAAAACAGAATGTGCAACTTCATATTGAAAACAAGTTGGGAACAATCATTCTGGGTTGGTTTTCATTTTATTGATCAATTAGACACTGGAAAATAAGGGTGGGAAGGCTGTTTTTTTTGTTTGTTTGTGTGTTTTTGTTACATATGTCAACTAATCTGGAAGGACAGAAGATTGTTCATGAGTATCTGGGAAGTTTCACTTCCCAGGTTACTTTCAACATAGAAATATAAGCAGAATTTTTAAAGGACCATAATTTTAGTCTCTGTCCAACCAATCATTTAAGAAAGTATATTCAGTATTATCAAATAGACTACATGTGAATTACAACCATGACTATTAACTGCTTTGTTTATTCTGGCCTATCTCTATGGTAACTTCTGTAGTATTCTAAAATCACACACCATAATTATAAAGCAAAATAAATAAGTTTGTGTGCAACAAATGGGTTTGCATTTACATATTTGAGGCATCCAAAATTCAGTTTTAATTGTATAATACACTGTGTGATTTATTTTTGAAAAAAAAAAAATCATTATAATTCATGCAGGGTAATAGTAGCTAAACATTCTTTTTCACGACACTCTTTTACACTAGGATCAGTGGCACAAGGAGACTGGCAATATTTTAAGGGAATTAAAGGAAGCAGAAGATTCAGGTACACTAATATACGAGTGGTCTTTGGATTACAGAATTTATATATGCTATGCTGAGCTAAACAGAAACCTAAATGTTACACATATGAAGTGGTACAACAAGAACATCTGTGTTGGGAGACTGAACTGGCATAGCTAACACCTCCAGGGCCAGGTGCAAGGGAAATTTCAGTACAGTTGGAGAAATTTTGACTGCTAGCATTTGTATGCATCAGATTCTCTCTCCTCTTCCTCCATATTTCATTAGAGTACTTATCTGGCTTTAGATTCTAGCATAGCAAAAGACAGGTTGTAATCTTTCCATTCCTGGATCCTAGCCACCTTTTTAATTTTTATATATTTTTTTAATTTTGGTTTTGCTTTTCCTAGGATCATGTGGACAGAGTTAATAGTATTTTTAAAAATATGGCTAACAAAATAAGCATTTTTTCCCCTTGAAAGGAAGAACAATACCTTTGATCTATTGAAAGATGATCAAAATGCCTGTAGAAAAATCTTTTCCTCTCTAAGAAACTAAAAGTTGGATTGAAATTTTGCTTTTTTTTTTTTTCCTGAGAAATATGTCCACTCTCCTGAGAAATTTTAAATTTTCATGAAAAGTCACTTAAAAAAAAAAAATCAACCTTCAAAATAAAATTAAGATTTTTATTTCAAATTCAAGTGACATACCTGATTCATATAATATCAGTGACATTTGGCAGAGGACCTAAAATATCTGAAAGAACAAGCTGGTTTCAGTGATTGCTAGGAGATGCCAAAACATTCACTTCTGATGTACTTATTAAAGTCCAATCTTAATAAACTTTGAAATATGGGAAATTCCTACAGAGTACATTGAGGCCACGACCTCTTTCTGTATTAAGTGGCTCAGGTTCAATCTTTTATTTCTTAATTAGAAAAAGTTTTCAGAAGTCAAAGCTGAAAACTGTTACAAAACCAATCAGTGGATCATGTCAGTTCAGGTGGAAGTCAATAAAAGCTAAAGCTGTTCCCCCCAAAAAAAATTGGAAAAGGAGGAAAAAAATAAAATATGGAAATATGAGGATTGTGATGAAGATTGTGCTTGAATTCTAGGGTGAATAGATTTGTAGATGCACTGTTAACATGTTTGAATCAAAACTCTACGTCTTTTATTTGTCCAGCACTTCTAACAAGACCAGAATTTCTATTCAAAAGAGAAAAGAAATGTTGTCTATGGTACAGCTGGATATATTGTGATTTGAAGGAATTTCTTCAGAAACATTTTTGGAAAACTGTTTCTTCCTCTTGGAAGTTTTAAATCAGCTCTTTCCATCTCTAGGCACTGAAAAAAGACTCCTGAATATGTCTAATAAATAATCTAAAAATGGAAAAGACAAATTATTTAAAGTCTACACTTTTCTGCGAATTGGGAGTTTGTTTCACCATACAGTAAATTATCTTTGTTAAATTCTAACAAGGTGTGACAAAAACGTAATAAATACAAATAAATCCACAGGGAACAGACTCAAAAAAGAATGCAAAAGGTTGTTTTTAGAAAAAAAAAAGCTACAACAATTTTTAAATCCCAAGTTAATAATTTTTTCTTGTTACTTCAGTTCCAATGCCAGATTCCTTCATTATTTTTTGACCTGATATGAAACACCATCTGGAAAAAGTATGTTGCAATTCTACATAAATGAAATAATTGGTTGGTTGCTTTAAAATATATTTCATAAATAAGTGTTATTATACGTTAACAAAACTCACTTCATTCCAGTTCTGTGTTCTATTGCTGAGCTATGACTTCTTGTATGCCTAGAGGACCTGGGATTCCCAGGGAGCCTTGCTAAGCAGTCATGAGCCTGATCAGCTTCCACAGTCAGAGAAAATCAGATGCATAATAAATATGTTTCATTTATATTTATGGTATACATTATTATTATTATTGCAACTACTGTTAGACTAGGGTAGCACCAAAGACCTCATAAGAATTACTGTCCTTAAACATTACAGTTTAAGGGTGCCGATGGATCTGTGACAACAGATTACAAACCATATGGCTGATAGGGTTACCATATAATAGGCCAAATGGCTGTGGTTATTCAAGACTCATTTTGAAAGTGGATCAGGTTTCCCTCTCATGGGACATCTCAAACACACTTCAAAACATCTTTAGAATATTTTTGGACAAACTCTCAGTTTACAACCACATAGATGTCAAGGCCTGAGGAGATCATCCTATTGCTGGACTCTGAAAATTCAGGTTGGACCTCCATACCCACAGAGTCTCATCTGTCAGTCAGTGGGATCTTCTAGTATATCACCCTAGGCATACATCACCAGAGGAATCAGGCCAGAAGAGACAAAGAAGAAGTCATTGAGTAACTGGATACGTTACAATGTTTCTCCTCAACAAGTTATGACAAACATGGAGTAACAGTGAAAAACAAAATATTTGCTGGTTATGAAAAGGGGTATACAAAACAGCAGTTGGTTGTGAACAAACATTTTGCAGCTATAAAGACACAGCTGCTTCAACTGACTGAAAATGAAAAGGAACAATGTTTTAGGGTATATGAAAGAAGATCTCACAACTGACAGATTACATGGAAAAAAAAAAAAAAAGACTTCCTAACAAAGCATGAGTACTCATAGTCCTCTTTCCATCCATTTCTAACATATAAAATTTCTCTGAGTCTAGAGTCCTAGGTAAGTGTGCCATGCACTAGATGAAAATCTGCTCACAGCTGTTGAAACCAGTTTATTCTGTATGCCTGTTTTTCTCTTACATTAAATATTCATTTATTGATATTAGACTTATGAAAAATTTAAACATAATTTTAATCCTCCCCTATATGAATAGTAGAAATTAAAGGAACAGGGATTTCCTGCTTTATAGGTATGAGTGGTACAGCTTGTGATATTTTCAAAAAAGAACAACAATATCAGGTAGTCAATGAGAAAGAATGTTTTGCACATCACCTAAATATTTAACTACAATATCAGCTTATGTTAATCATACTTCAGGAGTTGGGTTGAACACATTGAATTGTACCATCAACCCACATGAATAAAAGCTTTATTAAATAACTGTAAAAGCTGTCATTTGCTACTTTTAAAATATCTAATTTCTCACGGCCTTTACTCGATAACGGTCACTAGAGTTACAAAATGCTAAAAATATCAATGTTCTTGAAAATATTATTTGAGTCCTTATTGCAGAAAATGAAACATCTGTAACATTGTATGACAGTTATCAGCTTCTTATAATTTCTGGCAATGTTCAGTTAGAAAGGCTTTAAAAAGCAAGGAAAAATATTGGTGTTTTGACTTCTAAGAAACTGTTTTGTATACAACTAATATAAATGGAATTGCCAAGTTAATACAAGCATAAAATTCGGAGGGTTGTGTTATTTTATTTAATTTTTAAATTGGGAAAAAAATAAAACAACAACAACAACAACAAACAAAAAACAAGCTGTTGCAAAATCTAAAACCAATGGAGCATTCCAGGTATTTTATTTTAATTAAACTGGAAGCATATTGTCAAATTCAACAGATAAACAAAATAAGAGTGTAGAAAAAAAAATAATCCCTCTACAGTTTGTATTTGAAAAGTCCAACTACTATTCATCCTGCTTTACGCAATGAAGATCAAACAAAATCAAACTCTAAGAACGAGCATTCACTCAAAGGCAAGCACAGAAAAAGTTCAACAAAAGTTTGACTCAACTCATGTTCAGATATAATAAAAACCGGACCCAGTCCTAAATCTTTTGAATAAATGAAAAAGTATCCTCTCAGAATAAAATAAAATTAATCAATGCTATTTTGGTTATAGCATGAAAAACAATCAAACAAAAACAAAGAGGAAGATAAAAGGAGAATAGTGAGGGAAAAGAGTTAATTGCTAAGTTTTGAGATATTTTTTTCCATCATATGTTTTCTACCAAAATATCCTAGAACAAGATATGCTAATTCCCAGTGCTTAAACAGTTCTTTATATCATCAAAGCACAGTATACACACTGAAGTTCATGGCATTTTCCATGGAAAATACAATGTACAACACTTTATGGAGTCTAGAAAATTGTTGTCTTCACAGGAGGATTGAATTGAGGTTAAACTGTCTGAATATTTGCACTTCCTATGTTTTGAGTTCTAACTCTATAGCCTTGAAATTGTTCTTTTAACTTACTTTTTATTGTCAGTGTACATAAAACACTTCATAAAATGAATTTACACCATTATCCACATGGATATACAGTAAACATTTCATATATATATATTTTTTGTTGTTTTTGTTTATCTTATCCCTACTACTTGCCATTTTTTTTAAATCACTTTTTTAGTTTTGTTGTTGTTTGTTTTTTAATTGCCAAAACTACTGGTTAAAGATTTAATTAAAGCATTATCAAACCCAAACTACATTTCTGTTTTGCTTTGTTTTGCTTAGCTCCCATCACATACAGATTTTTCTGCTGCAAAATTTTAGCTGCAAAGGCTAAGACAAAGATGTACTACTGCCTTTTCTGTTCTAATTTTCAGCATTTCACAAAATAGGACTATATTTTGAGGCTGTATCATAGGATTCATGGCTACTGCTAATAATATGAAGTATAGATCTGTATTTGCACTCTGCTCACAAGCCTGCCTGTTCTGTAGGAATGAAATAACCACCATGTATTTGGTATCTTAACTGCCTAAATGGATGTAATCTTATATGAGTTATATTACTAATGTAATAAATGATCACTTAAACACTTTCATTTTATTTTTATCTCTTAATTGCAGAATGACAGAGGGAGAAAAGTCAGAGGTTTTGAATTCTCTTCAGCTGGACTGTGCAAGTGCTGTGTAACTTCAGGAAAGATGCCATATCCCATTTACAACCTTGGTTAGTTGTACCTATTGAATTAATAGCACTATGTAGAGTTGCTATACATCTTGATTCTTCTAGATCTTGCGGGAATGGGGGTGACTTAATTTATACACATTCTCACAAAATTTTCCAACAGCTCCAGTTTCACATGTGAAATCAATGATCAGCTTTGATCATCAACGAAGCACTGAGCAGAATGTGTTTTTTTTTTTGTTTTTGTTGTTTGTGCCATACTCTGTTCCTCATAATTCTGCTATCTGATTAGGCTCCTTAGGAGGTACTGGAATATACATAAATAATAAGCAAGAGGAGACAGTTTTTCTAAAAAAAAATAATTGCTACTATTAATCTAAAAGATTATGATGTAAACTACACATTTCATATTGCTCTGCTAACTCCCAAGGGAGCTTTGTCAAAAGAGAACACATACACATATGCGCACAAGGCAGTGTCATTGAGCAGAGCTCCCTCACCAGTTCAGCAAAAATTTCATCCCAGACTGATAATTTATTTTGTATTTTCCTTGGCTGACTTGTGAAATGTTCCTCACATAAGTAACCCAGCCTTCTTGCAAATGCTGGCTTATTTTTCACAATTATTTTTTCCATCCATGGGGATTTTATTCAGCATGAGTGAATGAGTACAGTTATGAAGGAAATTCATAGTATTAAGGAAAACCCTGAAATTCAGTTATTAATCTTGCACACGGTCTTCATAATTTTTTCAAGCTGACTAGTGCTTGTTCATCTGGACAATGCCAATGATCTCTTTCTAGGCTGACCATCATAAAGCCACTTGTAGCATGGCAGTAGCATGGCTTTTCTCTGAGCCTGTGGGTGTGCCTGCAGCTCAATAGGACTATTCACATGAACAGATGTTACTCAACGTGAATACTGGTTGCAGAATTAAGCCTGTCCTTGCTCTTCCTCTTGCTGCAAACATCAGCTGCTCAGATATCCAGGCTCCTTTTTTTTTTTTTTTAATGGCTTTTTGCCATACACAAAGCATGTGGATTTCATATTTCATTTAAATTCCTTTTTTTTTTTTTAAATCCTCCAGTCTTCCATTAGCACTTATATAAACTAGTGTTTTCATACTTCTCCATGCAGTTTATTGTATGAATGATGATAAAAAATTGAAGTCCAGTTAGTTGCTTGGCATGAAATTTTGTGGCATTCAAAGACATAGGCAGACAGATAAACCTCTGTCAGTCCATATTTAAATATATATTTGAATGGATATGAAAGCTTGTTGGACTAACTTTGAATTTTTATTCTCATACACACAAGAAAAGCTGATAAAGCTAGAGATTATGTTTGGCTTGATATGTTTTATTTTCATCCCAGCATGATTTCTGTCCATACCAACCTCACATATATTTAAAAGTCTTAACCATAAAAAAAAAATAAATATAAGAATTATTAGACAGTTACTTTAATAATTATCAAATTTTATACTAAACACCTTACAATATTTCCTTATCAAACCATCCTCCTCACTTTTAACCAAATTATGACTGTTGCAATCTAGATTTGCTTTTGTTGTAAGGCACTCCAACATAAGACCTGAAATTATGAGTTACGCTTGCTTGGATAAATAAATAAAACATTGTATTTGCAAATAAATAGTAATAATAATATTTCCCACACTTTTGGCCCTCTCATTTGAAGACTGAAAGCATTTTATTTAGCTTTTTACTTTTGGGTGATGACCAAAATCAATCATTGATATTAGTATTTTTATGTCTGTTTACATTTTGAAATCTCTGCATCTTGAGTCTGTGCTGAAAGCACAGCTGAAGTTCAGATACAAGCTGGAAAAGGTATAAAAAGATCCTCCGACATTGAACAGGAAAAATACTTGAAGACATAGAGCTTTACAAGTATCAACTGTACACCCAGGTTTAAAGACCATAAGGTTTGTGGGGCTAATTTATATTTGTGTATTCTTTGCTTTTCTTCATTATATAAACTCAGAAATTCTTTCAATTATTTCTCTTTGTTACAAACCATGAACCCAGTAGTCTAGGAATAAAGTTCTTGAAGGAGAAGTTTAAGCAAAATAAATTTCAGATACAGCTGGACCCAGTAGTCCAATCTGCCAGTTTACAACTACTTGGCAAACTATTTGCTCTGCCTCAGACCCCTGGTACATCACCTGTTCTTAACAACTTATCGGAGTTATGTTGAATGGATCCACAACTTATTCTGACAGTTCTGTAAGAACTCTTAACTGAACATCATCTGGCCCTGCTGATTTACAAATATATTTAGTTTTTCTAGGTTTTCTTTTACTTTCTTATCATTCATCTCAAATAATCCTCATTAAAAGTTGACTCACTGTGCTTCCAAATTTTCATACTAAGAAAGAAAACAAACCTGCACAGGGGGTGGAAGGGAGGAGAAGAAGAAAAAAAAAATAAAACAAATAAAACAACATCCCCCCAAAACAAACAAAATGCTGTAAAACCTTCAAAACAAATCTTGATGAACATTACCAAAAAAAACCAAAAACAGACAGACAAACAAGCCCCCCCCAAAAAACAAACAAACAAACAAAAAAAACCTAACCAACCAAAAAACAACTGTGAATTCCCTGATTCTTTTCTTGGTTAGTACCAAAACAGGCCAAGTAGGTGCAGATGTTTGTAAATGGATATGCCACCTAACACGTGAACAAGTGAATAATCTTGTTTAGCAGGTACAGCCACACTTGCCAACAAACGAAGAAATTTGAAGTACTTGATATCCCCTACCCTTCTCCTTCCATTTCTACAAATTACTTGAAATAATCTAGAAATAGTGCTGACAGTTCCTTAAGTACCAGAAGGGTAAGAAGATTCAGAATAAACCAATTTCTCCCAAACCAACTCCTCAATAGTAATGACAATTTTCTATGGTAAAATAAACACTACATTTTTTATAGTTCACGAATTATGCTGGATTTCATAAAACACTATCTCCCACTTCTTTTGGAAAGTATTCTCTCACCTAGTATTTTCTGTTAGCAACAAAATTCATAATATATATTTACTGGTGCCCCCCCCGCCCCTTTCTTTTTTCCCTTCTCCTATTTCATATTATTTCTTTCACTCTCTTGGTTTACTGAGAACCATGCTAGTACTGCTAGTACCAGAATTGCCATCTGCTCTGCCTTTATTATTATATCATTCCTTTTATGCCTTCTTCCATGTCCTGTCACCTCTTACTAACACTGCTTATTGGATCCTGGCACACTGCTTCTTGATTTAATCTCACAGTATCTCCTTTTCAAATACAGTATGTTTCCATCCTCTTTAAACTTATCTGCTTTATTCATTATTATAACAGATTGGGATCCTTTGCATCTTAATTCTAGCACCTCGTTCAGGGGGCACTGGAAGACCAGAGGAGAAAGTGGATGAGGAGATTGGCATACCCAGCCCTCTCAACAACACATATCTAAATAAGTTCAATGGCTCATCAGCGAAGAGATATCTATGCCAACAAATACTTCCTTCCACATGGGATCTCCTCCTTCCAGACATGTTACGAGGTGGGCACTGATGGATCGATGTTGCTTTATATTAGGAAAGAAACTATATAGCCACAGCAGCATCACTTACTGATTAGATTCTGGTACAAAGATCCCTCTAAGGTTTAAACCATAGAATGGCTCAGGTTGGAAGGGAAGACCTTAAAGATCATCTAGTTCCAACCCCCCTCCCATAGGCAGGGATGCCACCCAATAGATCAGGTTGCCCAGGGCCTCATCTGGCCTGGTCTTGAACACCTCCAGGGATGGAGCATCCACAGCTTCTCTGGGCAACCTGTTCCAGTGCCTCACCACCCTCTGAGTGAAGAATTTCCTCCTAACCTCTAATTTAAATCTTCCCTCTTTTAGTTTAAAATCATTCCCCTCGTCCTGTCATTATGTGATTGAACAAAGTGTCACTCTCCATCTGTTTTCTAAGTCCCCTTTAAGTACTGGAAGGCTGCAATGAGGTCACCCTGGAGCCTTCTCTTCTTTAGCCCTAGCTTTTTCAGTCTTTCTTCATAGGAGAGGTGCTTCAGCCCCTTGATCATCTTTGTGGCCCTCCTCTGGACCCATTCTAACAGATCAACATCCTTCTTGTGCTGGGGATTCCAGAAACCATACAGAGTAGTGTCTAACAACCAGCTTCCATCATATGTTGAGGGATAGTCATTGTGTAACCAAAAAGATATTATTCAGAAAGAAAGTAAGAAAGACTATTCCTGAAAACATGAAATGTGGATTCAACCACATGCAGGCTTGGAGTGCAGAACCCAGAAATCTTTCCTGGGTGAGGACACTAACAAGAACTCCCTAGCAGAAAATGTAAAGGGCCAGCAAGAATTATCTGTGCTCCAGACTAAAATGACATTCCAGTCTCTCACTGCTTGAATTGAGTCACAACAGAGCTTGGGGTAAGAAATGCACTTCTGTCTCCCCAGATTAATACTTGTATTCACTGGCGTATCAGCAGCCAACTGAGCAGGTAGTTTTGGAAAATGAGTCTCCTGAGTTTTACTGCCTAGAGGGTCTAGACACTGGAAGAAATTAAATGTATTGACTCTTTGTCCATAATTTAGATGGATTTTAGGCACCTACATTTCCAGTTAAGTAGGATTTAGATTCATGTGATTTCAGCTATTAATACTAATATTTTGATATTAAAATTGATTTCAGAGAATTGACGGTGCTTCTGCCTCCTGCAGGCCTTACCAATTGCCTTGAGGCATAGTGAAGGGTTATACTAGAGACTAATTTATTTGAATGCCAAACACCTAAGAACTATGCCTTTAGTTTTTTAAAAGTCAAAGTTTATCTTGAAAATATAAGTAATAGTTTGTATTTAATTTAAACAAAGTCTGATATGTGCTTATTATACTTTTACGAACTGAACACTAAGATGAGGTTTAAAATATGTTGCTTGTCCTTGAAACTCCCTGAATGTCATGTTTTGGCCTGAGGAATTTCTGTAGCTGGATTATAAACTCTAGGTAGAGTGATGAAAACACTGAATTATTGTGTAATAGACCACGACAGTATAATACTCCACTGATCTGAAAGAACACTGCACCCTATGGTGGAAACAAAACCACTCCTTCAGCAAATACTGAATGAAAACAATAATTGATACAGATCTGAGGGACATGGAGAATCATGCTGGAAAATAATACCCTATGGCAGTGGACAGCAAACTAGTTTTTATCTGATTTCAAAGAGGTAAAAGAAAAATGACATATTTTACCCTGCTCCCCTGTTTAATGTGTGCTGTTTTGTAATACTGTGCCTTGGGCCCAATAAGGATTTAAGAAGTTCTACCTGAGTACATGCTATGCTAGTCCGTTACACATGGTATAAATCTTTTCTTTCACCAGATTGATCTGTTTGATTGTCAGGGCTTTGTAACCTGGCTAGATACATACACACAACGAGTATCAAAAGTCAATGAGATGCATATTAATATGTTCTGAACTATAAGACAGTGACAAACCTTCAAAGAGCAGACATTCTATAGTGATGGAAACCCGGTCAAAGGAAGCTTTTGCAGTAGGGTGTATAGTTTCACATAGTGAAGAATCAGAGAAATTTTTCCCCAAAGAAAAATAATGCAAAAGAGGGACATGAGGAAGTAAAAGCATAAATACTTATATTACACTTGCATAAAGAAAAGCATTTGAGAAAAATAAATAAATAAGCTCTGATCTCTTAACTGATCCAGGAAACAATTCAATTAAAGCTATCAACATGCCAGATCTCCCTTCCTGATTTGCTTAAGTAAGTTTATATTTGCTAAAGTAGAATTAGATTGTGTATATATGCGAGTGCTTCCCTCCACCTCTTCTCCCGCAGGGAAAATCAAACTTAACAAGTGGTCATTTAGCAAATGTCATGGGGGATTAAAAAACCTTGGGTTCCCAGAACTTTGACTACATTAACTATAGGATTTGTATGCATTAAAGCCACAGATCTGGATCAGATTTAATTCAGCCACCTCTTTGCTAGCTCATATAGCTAAACTTCAGTTGCTTCAAGTATTGCTTTTGTCAGGAACTCCACATTTGTTCCACAGCAGCCGCAGGTTTTTTTTTTTAACTTGGTTCTATTCTACCCCAGAAGTTGAAACATTGTATCCCTCAGTGTATCCTATCACTCTTTGAAATGACAAATGAGATCCATATAACTAAAACAACAACAATAATAATAAAAATCTAAATTAACTATTCTGGTTATGAGGATGAAGTACGATGTTATTTTTACCACTTTGAAACAGAAATCCCCAGAACCAGCCAAACATTTCTTCAAGTTTGATAAAGTGTTAAAGATCTGTAACGTAACCAAAGCTTATAGTAATGATAAAAGATAGATTTTTAGACAGAGAAGATTATGTCTTTAGAGAAGGGAAAAAAAACACTCCTTAGTGCATGCTACTACAAAAGAAAATACAGGAATAGCAGTGATAGCTACAGCAGAGCACACTGATATGATTAGAGCATTCTCTGATGCTCTGGAAGACTTTCTGCACACCGAGTACAACACCATACTGAATGGACCCAGAATCCACAGACTCAGCAGGAATAAACTTGAAGTACCAGTAACATTATTATATGCTAAGTTAAATTTCCAATCAATTCATACGATAAGGTAAGGACGTCTCTCAAGGAGTAGCACACAAAAGTCTTCAAGAGCTTAGATACTGATAAGCACACAAGTGATGGTAAACTCCCAGATTTCTGCGTTATACTGCACAGGATTCACACTACCTCTGTTTATAATTTTCCTACACAACAGTATTTTTGAGGAATTCATACTTGCTGAGAACATTATGAAAACTATCATCACATGTATTAAAATTTGATCTTTGAAGTAATTTTCCTCAATTCCCTAGTTTTCACAATATACTATTATCATTTCTACAGTTTTCAATAGAATATTTAATAATTAATTTGAAATTATATTTTTATTTCCCTTACCTAAAGAAGATACCTTTCTACAAGATTTTTAATTTTTAAGGGAATGAAATTTGAACTAAAAAACTTGCAAGTACTTCAACAACTAGCTATATACATATTTCCATCCTATTTTTCACGTCACTGACGTTCCAGATTATTTGGCTTTTATACTGATGATTTCCAATTTCAGTATGCGAATCAAAATGAACTGAATTATGGAGACTTGAATCATGAGTCATAATTATTTTTTTCTTTATTTTTAACAATTTTAGATTGCTTCTAGCTTGATACTGAAATCACGCAACAGCAGCAAGGACAAGCAAAGATTTTAAGACAGGATAAGCCATTAAAACTCAGTATGAGCCATATTAGTCCAAAATAAACTTAGAGTTTAGAAATGTAATACGATAGTCATTTGCAATAACAGTTGCAAGTAGCATTAGTTCTACATGAAATAAGAATTACGTATTCTCATTTTCAGATCACTGAAAATCACTTTCAAAATGAGTTGAATGTTTCTCATTTAACTGCTTATCTGTTTATGAATAAATATCTATTTACTAAGTAAATATCAGAAAACACCAAAGTTAATGTGGTTTCACTTTGTATAGGCACAGGCAGGCTTCATGGTTTCTACTTGGTATAGATCTGAGCTTTCCGAGTACCATTACAGAGATCTGCTTGGAGATGGGAAGTGCATTCATAGCAGATTTCTCTGTTCTGTCTGTCAGAAAAGAGTGGCATAAATGACCAGGAAAGCTGTTCTGTGAGTTCTGGCAGAGGAACAAGGAAGGATGCAATTGAGATTTCTTGGATATGAGAATGCTATTGCTGTTTTCTTTTAAAATGCTATCCTAATTAAGGATCTAATTTTTAATTTTAGACGGTACTTTCAGACAGAATTGCTTTGGAAAACAGATGAAAGAAAATTTATATCAAGCACATAGGGAAGAAGCATACTCTCTCTAATGAAACTACATTATTAAAGAAAGATAAGCCATCAACTTATATCTCCTTCAGTATGTTGAACTTAACCATACCTTAACACCTAGGGTATCTAGGCTACCCCTTTGCTTCTATTACAAGTTCTGGGAATCTCAATATAAACCTACTCTAGTATTACCCATAAGTACTAGAACCAGGAAGAACTCCTTTTCATAACCATTCTCGTAAGTATGGCATTTTGTTTTCCAGTTGACCAGCAAAATGTAAAAAAAAAAAAAAAAAAAAAAAAAAAAATTAAGTAGAATGTCTTAAAAAAATATAAGTGGTCCCAGGTTAGAATAATTAATACTGAGGTTATAGAACTGGCATATGTTTAGAACTATTTGTGACTTGCTAAAATAAGTGGATAATTATCTGCATTTGTACATGATCCAGCATACATACTCTGTCACGCAATTCTATTTTAGAAGTCTATATTTGAAAGTCCAATATCAAAATATTTCCCTTTATACATCAGCTATAGAGATATATGTATTTTTTTAAGTTGTAAAACAAACAAAATAAAAAGACACTAAAAAAAACAAAACCATCTCCCCCACAACCCCCAAACAAACTTTCAGACATTGTGTGCACTGACTTGATAGAGCAAAAATGTGTAGATGATGGTGTGCATATGTGGGTATATGCTCTTATTTGCTTGAAGGGAGAAAGAAAGCAGAGAGGTATAAGGACTTACCTATCGCTCATTGCAGAAATTCTGGTTTTAAAGGCTTAGAGACTGTATTATGTCATAAGTATCTGTGCTTCACTAATTCCATGACTGCAGGCTTCTTTGTGATTTTCATTTTGCAATTGAAACTGATTGGCTGGCAGACAAAGGGACAGAAACAGCTGCAGCTGGTATTATTGATTATTTCCTCAATTTAAAGGAAGTAAAGCAGGAGGCTAACAACATTGCAGGACAAAGGCTAAGTTGTTGCTCTACATCTCTGGCAAATCCAGTCACTGTCCACTGCAGCATGCCCTGAATTAATTCATAACATGTAGCTATTATCATTTTTAATACCACCGATTGCTGTAGAAGTCACAGGGGCTCGCCTGTTATAATGGTGAGTTTTTAATCTTGTTATCGTTTCAGTAAAAATTGAAATCTCTAATATGAAAAGACACTAAATCTGATATAAACATTCTGGAAACTGCTTTTTGGGCTGTTTTATCAGCAGTATGAATAACTTTCTAGCAATACACTGAGCTCATAATAGTTAATGCCTACCCTCAGAGGTCTTGCCCTCTGAATGAGAATTGTGTCTTCCTAGAGAAAAGAGAAGATAACTCACTAAAACCAGAAGATACGTTAATAAGCCAAGATGAAAAATAAATAAATAATCAAATCAAAGCAGGAAATGTGTAAATTTAGAAAACAAGTGATTTAAATTTTATTTACTGTGCCCCCACCCCCCTTTTCTTTTTTTACCCCCTTCAATGCATTGACTTGACAATGGCCACTGTTATGCAACACTTCAGTTTGAAGGAAGTAAAGGAGAAGAATTGAATAGAGACTGTCTTCGTTAAAGAAATGTATGTTAATGTAGATGTATGATATAACCAGCAGCATGGATTTCCTCCCTCAGTGCAAAATTAGGTTTGTACTCACACAGCTTTTTCTGGTGACCTACTGGATGGAGGCCTCCTTACTTTAGATAGAATGTGTTCATCATTTTAAGATGCAGTTTGGGGGCAGGAGACAACAGTGGGAGGAATCAGATATTTCCTTGCAACCAACACTTAGAATGAATCTTAAAAATGACCAGTAAAGATGTTTGTAAAAAAACACAGACAAAAAAAGTGGAGACTTGAGGGAGCCCCTTGCCTATGCCACTCATTCTCAAAACCCTACTGCGACAGAAACTCACCTGCCATCCCAGGCAATCTGTTCCAGTTCCTCTCTCTCATTACCATTACAAAGTGTTTTCAGTCTAGCTGAATCTCTTAATAGAATTTAAGCTTATCACTTGTTGTTCTGTTCTTCATGTACATACAGAACAGATGATCCCCTTCTGCTTTAAGGAGTTGGAAGCTGTCCTCATGTTCGCTCTTGGTCTTTCCAAACTGTGCAGGGATTTTTTAAAGAAAAGTCCTCTAGAATCAAAGATAACGCTTAGGCTATCATTAAGACTGGATCTGTGCATTACTGGATCATCTGAGAACAAATACGATCTGCTCAAGCAGATTTCAACTTTTCTCTTGAGAACACCCTGAATGGTGCCTCCTACACCCACGGACTGACCGCCTATGCTCTCCATCTGCATTTTGTCTTACCCTCCTCTTGCCCTCCAGTTGAAATATTGTCTGCAATACTAAACTAAACAAGGTCATGTTCTCTGACCCTGAGGCCAACTGGCACAGAATGGTTTCCTTCCATACAGTTAAACTCTCTCATCCCAGATAACAGTATAGCTTTGTCAGTACTCCCTACTGGGAACAGTCCCTGGCCTGAGCCCAGACATTATCTAGGAAAGTCAGTTTCCACTGGGGAGTATTCTTGAAAATGAGCATGTGCCAGGGTTTGAGGCCTTTCCTCATTTAATTTACAGCCATAAATGCAACCAAGGATGTTGACTCTGTCAAACTAGAAGAGAAGTTTATGGCCACTACCCCTTTGGAATATAGTGCTCAGCTCCTGAGATCAGCCACCACCTTGGAAAAAAAAAAACAACTAGAAAACCACTATGTCACTACGAGACTGCTAGTTTTACTTTATAAATATTACAACACCAAGACATTTACATCTCCTCACTTCCTAGACATCATTTTAAGCTGTCCTATGAAGCAGGCTATACAGGATCTATATCCATGCAAAGTCTCAGTGTTAGGCATACTATGAGATGATGTGAACCCTTTGCTCAGATGCTTCAAAGCCTTCATAAACCACAGCTGAGGAGCTGCCGGCTCTTCTTCTTCACTGTTCTCACTTTCTGAGAAGTAGAAAAGCACAGTACTGCAAAATGAGCTGAGGCTGTTGTGGAAGATGGTGTTATCCAAAGAATTGGCTGTTAAAGATCATATATAGGGAAGCTGAATACCTTCAGGTATTGAGAAAACTATAACTGGAGGTGTTCTCTTGACTCTGGAAACTACAAGTCACCTCCTTGACTACCCCTCTGTGGTACCTGTCCTACCACTTCCATGTGGTACAACTGTGATATAATTTAGTAAGGCATTAGTATTAAAGATTTTTTTTTTCGCCAACTAAGCTGTAATGTGTTTACGTTGTCTTATACTTGTGGCTATTACCACTGCTTTGGGTTCTTATGTTAATATTTGTCACCTGACAATATTACCAGTGATTCAGTTCTTGACCACTGCTCATCTTAGGCATCTCACTTCATAATTTATTTGTATTATTTATATTATTGGTGGCTGGACTATGCACTGAATGTGATAATTAGCAGTCAGCAAGAACACTACTCAACTCATTCTGGAATTCATACAGAAGTGATTTGGGGTAGTGGATAAAGATACCTGTAAACATATGGGAATATAGGATCACTGAAATTAATTGAGCACAAATTAGGCACATTAAAGACACATTAGGCACATTTATATAAATAAAATATAGGCATTAGGTAACACTGTACAAGATGGGAAGCTTAGTTGTCACTTGTGATACAATAGGTAACTATTTTTAGTCAGAAAATATGATTTTCAAATTGACATGTTTATTTAAGACACTGTATTTTTCTTTCTGCTTCCTGAATACTGTTCTCTATTTGCTTTATCTGAAGTAACATAAACCATGTTCTTTTCCTTCTACCAGTTCATATAATGCTGAAGTTTAATGTTATGATTACTCTAAGTAAAGCAGTTAAATAATACATTTTAAAAGTGGAAAGCAAGCTAAGAAAAACATTTATGCTTTCTTTAAGGAGGGAAATAGTGCTACTCATTAAAACAAGAATCATTTCATTTTCAGCTCTTCTAGAATTTGGTGCAAAACTACCACAAATTCTGCCAACAGAAATGAACAGAGTTACCCTGTAGTGACAGATAAACAGAGACAGCCAAAACAACCATAGTTGGTCACAACCAACTATTGACACATCCAGAGAGGATCAAGAAAATTAGAGGAGCAAAAGCTAGATAAGTTGCATGTCACCATTAAGGCATATTGGCAGAGCTGTTGCCTTCCTTCTCTGTTTGGTTAGGTAAAATGAACATCTTTAAGTACTAAAATATCCCCATAACAAAATACAAGATCAGCCAACAGGTGAGCTATTGTAACATTTACATGCTAAATAAAAACTATGAAATGTATTACAGCTGCTTAAAGTGATTCCTTTCCCTGAAACTATGAAGTAATGATATTATGAAGCAAAAACTTAAAAAGCAATCTAAATATAATACATATTGGAAAGTAAATATCAAAATCGATTAAAAAATAAATAAAAAAAAATTATGGCTCCCTTTTCCATTTAAAAATAGAGAAATATTTTAGGGCCAAATATGGCAGCTTGCTTTAATTCTGCTGCTCAAGTAAAATGTCTTCAAGTGAAATACTTAGGCTTGCGGCAGGTAATGCCTTTTCAGCCAATTCTGTTTACATGCAGTAAGTAAAACATACATTGTGAAGTGTTAAGTAACTTCAGAATATTAAGTAATACTTTTTAAATTTACAGTACAAATAAAAAAGCCTTTAGTAAAACAGAATATGACTTAGCCCAAATTTGTGCAAATCTCTTTTCCCAACACAAACAGTTTGATAGTACAAGTTCATTATGAGTCCAGAAAACACTAATTATTTAGCTACTGTGAACTGACCTGCTTGCCATTCTTTTCTCTCATCCTGGGGATACATTTTGAGAAGTATATGGAAAACTTGAGAATGCAAATCTTTTTTTCTTTCAAGTTAAAAAATTCCCAGGAAGTCAGATCACAAAGCCAGATTATGAATAAAGTATCCCTTGTCTGTCTCTGCACAGTTTATAATGCAATAGTACTTGGCTTTCCTATTTCATGACACATTTCAGAATTTTTATGGCATTCTAAAAGAGATCTATAATTTGTTATAATTGTTATAATTACTAGAAAATACTGAGAAAGCATAAGACACCTGAGGACTTTCTAATTCAAATTTTGCAGTCTCAAGAGATGATATTTGTGGTTGAAAAAAATATTCAAAAGAAAGCCACTGTCTGAAAGAGAACACATAACTGGTGGTCAGTTACCAGGAAAGGAAAAAAGGCACCAAATACACCGTGTAACAAAATACTGGTGTGTTGGGAGAGCTTCCAAGTAAATGAAGCCCCAGTGCTCTCTTCCAACTCCTCTGAATGGCTTTTCTTAGCTGCATGCTCACCTGGAATGGGGAACAGGGTTCGTGTTCATAAACATATAGTTAATAATGCGCAAACTGTCCCAGTGAGAATGGTGTAGAGAATTACTAAAAGTATTGGCACCTCAGTCATTCTGTGTATAGGCAGAGCTAAGATGTTAAAAATCAAAGTATGCCTGAAAAGGGTTTTATACTAGCCTGCTTAGATTTTCTTGGTTCTCTGAATACTGTTGCAATATCAAAACTGAGGACAGCATAATGTCTAGTTTCCCTCTGCTCCATTAGTCTGAGGTTGTATGTGATTGCATATGAAAAATGCAGCTAGGCTGAGCTAGGTCAGCTAATGGGGCAAGTTCTACCGATTTCTGTTGAGTAGAAAAGAGTGATTCCAAAGACAATGTAAATCAAAACCCTTGAGAAAATTTGTGAAAATTTGTGAGGACTGTGCCAAAGAAGTTGCAAGGGACATGCTATGCTTGCTTGGCATGACAATGCAAGTAGAGGAAAAATGGTCAGAACTTGCTGTGAAATATCAGATGGAGAACTGCAAAGAGGCACCAGTGGCACTCAGCAGCAATCCACAACCTCGTTACAGTAGAAGCCACTCCCGAAATCTTTCCAGATATGCAAGTTTCATATGCAAAAAGCAGAAAGATTTAGATAAAATCCTACCATTGCACTAAGCAGCAGTCATAGTAATTGTCTTTGCACTTCTGTTTACAAAAGTACACTGTGTTCATGTAAACATAGTCCCAGAATCATTTCTGAGATACATGAGGAGACCTTGGCTTAATGAAAATGATTTTTGGTCTCTTGTATGGGTCACACTCTCTTATGAATCTCCGTTACCATGAATGGTATAAATTAAAACACATAAGGTATATTTATTACTTCAGTTCTTACATGTGTGTAATGCCTTTGAAAACATAGGTAATGGTTCAATTAGGACAGACAACAGAGGACCTTCTCACAGCTCATATAGCAGCTATAGGAGAGACCAGAACAGCCATAGATGTATCACGCAAAGCTTAGTGCACGTCCTCTTGCATGTCCTCCATCTATGCAATCTGGAAGTACTGGGAGAGTCTAGCCTAGTATTGACACATATCTTAAGTCTTCACCTATTTCCTAACTGTTTGTACTCTTATTACAAGTAAGAAGGTCCATTACAAGATAAAGTGGGATGGCTGAAGAAGTTACATAGATTGCTATTCTGATTCTGTGACTACTTTGGACAATAGCAAAATCTCCATTGGTTACAATGGGAACCAAACTAGATTGATACTTGCATATGTGACTGTAGATTCCATTGTCTAATGCCGCTTTCACCTCTCCTGAAAATACCTAATCTATTCTTGCATACTTAAAGAGGTATTTATTAATGTTGAGCTTCCTGTAGATAATTTGGCTGCTCTATGCAACCATAAAATTTTATGACAGTAAACAGGAGAGATGTGCCTAAATTGCACAGAAATGTTTCTAGATTGCCTGTTTTATTTTTCTTTTACAGTGTCAGTCCCATTAAATTTACATGGGTGCTAATTTTACAAAAAACTTTCTACCAAATTTATTAAGGTGACAAATACGCTGAGTCAATTCATTTTAGCTATGCCCCTCTGAATGATTGCATACAGTCCTTTTTGGTCTGAAATGTTTGTATGTGGAAACTCTACAGCAAATACTCCTATGCTTATCCAACTACTGCAGTTGTCATCGGGACCAGCGATGACAGCAAGGGATCATTAAAATGGGATTTTAATTGTTCATATCTCAACATGGCCATCAGTGCATGACGTCTTTCAAGATAAAAAGCTGCTTATTTCTTAATATTTCCCCAATTCAACAGCAAGGGCAGAATAGAAATAACTATTTTACTATTAAAGATAGTTGAATATTATACTACTGAAATCAGATGATATATCAGCTGCTGGACCTTTGCAGGTATGGAAGTAAAACAGAAAGCGGAACATTTATATGACTTACAGAAAGAGCTACAAAGCATTTAAGAATTAACCTCTCACTGTACTGATTTCTAGAAAGATAGCAGAGAGGAGACAGATTATGAAGAACAGATAAAGAGCTGTGTATCTTTTGACAATGGAACATTTCTGTGTGCTGAATCAAAGCTAAAAAATTAATCAAATGAGGGATTTTTATTTTTATTTATCTATTTATTTTTTACAGCCTACTACAGAACTATGTGAGTTCCTAGTTAGATGAGCATTCTCTGCTTGGAACTCCTCAGCTGAAAGAAACAGTGTAGGACCTGAAAATTTGTACAAATCAAAACACTTTTCCTTCACATTGAAATTACTTCAAGCGTGATTCTTTTAAAATATTTTTATTTGCATGAACTCACAAAGCAGAACCTTGTTTGGTCTAGTAAAATCTGGAATTACGTATTTGATCAATATCTCACTTTGAACCATGGGGAAAATAATGTTCATGAAGAACGTATGGGGATTTTCTCATTTTTTAATGTATGTCCAAGGTGGACAGATATTTCTGAAGTTCTGATTATGCTGCAGTGAAATGATTAACCACACCACTGGCATAGTATTTTCCCAGGAAAAGAATTAAAGATTCCCAAATCCTATTTTTCTAACTCCTCTTTCTGTTTGCTTCCCCTCAATTATTTTGCATTAATCTTTGGCTTGTATCTGTTTACATAATAGTCTATTATTCATCTTTAGTGTAACGGTGCAGCAGCCACTGAATCCATTTAATATAATTCCTGTAGCCTTTATTTCCATCTTGCTGATTTTTGAACTTATACAAGCAAAAAAGCAAAGAAAGGGTGTGACCATATAAAACGGCGTTGTTTGAACAGCGTCTTTTACAGCTTAGGCAAGGTTAATGCTGATTCCGGAGAAGAGTAAGGTTAAAAATTGTCTGTTGGAAAGCTTAAGGCTCAAAAGCATGACAAATGAGAAAAGCTTGAGATACAAGATGTAGGAATCATATTTTTGGTGTCAAGGAATATGAAAGGGGACATTCAGCAGGACATGGTTTAGTGATAGGACTTGGTAGGTCAGGTTGATGGTTGAACTTGATGATCTTGAAGGTCTTTTCCAAACTAGATGATTCTGTGAATAACCCTGGTGTTAGCTCTGAGAATGGAAGCAGATGATTTTACTTTCAGGTTTTGCCTCAGACACTTTGCACCTGATTTACTCTGCTCTACCAAAGGTTGCTGAGAAGGGAGCAGTAAGAGGGCAGAGCCACAGACCTGTTCTTTCTCCTCCTGCTGCTATCCTGGCCAGGCTGTCCCACCAGGCTACCTGGCTTTGCTCTGTAAAGATACCAAAACAGAGCTCCTCCAAATAGAATGACAATCCCCTTGAGCACAAACTCACAGCGACTATGCCTCTTTGCCTACAATTTTCCATGGGAAAAGGTGATTTAAGAGATAAGTATCACTAAGCCACAAACAGCTCCTTCAGCCTCTTCACTACAAAACTTATTCATATGCAGATCACCATAATTTTGTCCTATTTTCTCTGTCATAATCAGTTCTGATCTTAGTTTTCTTAGTTGTTTGCTTGTTTGCTTGTTTGTTTGTTTCTTCTGAATACAAGACTTCACAGCTTTCTAACTATGTCTATATACTGTTTTATAATGAAATAAAAAGGAAATACTCAAAGACAACTAAAAGGTAGCAAAATTAAAAAATACATGCAAATGCCAGATTTTTTATGAAATAATGTATTGAACCCACAGCAGAAAATACTACTAGGAGGAAGAGTAAAGGAGAACTCTGAAATAAATAAAATAAAATAAATAAATATATTAACTGAGCTATTGTTACAATTTTGGAGGGAATGGAGACTTCATGCCTCAAGATATAAAGTAACCATAATTTGCTTAAGGTAAGGAAGTAATTTCCTTTTCAGGCATCCATACTTATCTGTTCTAGGAACTTTTTTCATCTCTGTTAAGCAACCAACACAGATATTCAGAGAAAGATGAACTGAATCAAAGAGTTAGTGACATAGTTTTATTATATAGCAGTTACTCTTCTCAGCTTCTTATGCTTTTCATATAAAGAATTCAATATTTTTATGTTAAAAAGCCCTTAGGAAAAATATTTTAAGCTGCGAGTGGCTATATTTATTTGTCATACTGGAGACCCTTTTGCCAAGTCACTAGTCTCAGAAAACATTAAAGTAAAAATAAACTCTGAAATTGTCTGAGAAAATTATAATGACCGCATGACATCACACATAGAAACCTTACAAAAGATGAGAAATCTAAAGCATATATCTGAGAAAGAGAATGTTAAATGCTCTTGTCCAATGCACTATAAAAATGAAGTAAAAATAAAATACTGTGGAGCAGGGTATTTTACTAGCAGCAGCTGTAATATAACTAGACAGAAAAATATAAAAATTTGCAGTGGATTATTGAACAGTTGTAATCTGTACATTTCCCCACACATCTACATAAAAGGCCAAGTGTGAGGCAAATCTACATTCCTTAGTTCAGAGCATGCAAGAAACTAAATAGATATCATTTGTTTAACGCAGTCAGTCAATGACCTGCCTGCAGACTGATATCATTTTCCTTCACTATTACTAGTCTCTGGTGGATATCAATTTTGACTTCATCTTCTATAAAATGATGTTTCTCTAAATTACTGAGCAATCCAGATTTTGACATTAGGCCAAATAAATCATCCAAGCCAAAACAGTCTTAAGAAACAGCCCTTATACTGCCCTAGCAGTGATCTCCAGACTGACTGTGTTGGAGGAGAGGGAATTCAGTATGTTCATCCTTCCACAGTACAGATTATTGGCTGCAATGTCTGGCTGCATTTGCAGAGTCGGATGCTGTCCCTGCAGAACCAATGGTAAAATCCATAGCAGCTAGGTTTTCTATTTAGGTGTGGGTTATTATTTCAAACAAGGCAGAAGCTTACATCCTAGGCAATCTGGGTCAGGCTGTCACCACAATCCCAGATCCATCAAAGTAATTTCTTAAAACGTGAAACAAACCCTTAAGAAATACTTATTACCATTTGTAAGTTACATTAATAACAGAATAGAGGAAGACTATTCTCTCTAACGTGCAATTGGTGACCTCAAAAGGTGCTAATACCTAAAATAAAACTACCCCTCTTATGACTTCCCAAATCAATAATAATAATGTCTGAATATGAAGTTAGATCTTCCAAATTCAATAGAAATGTCCGTGACAGTAAATTTTAAGGAGGCTTCTTACCCATAGACATGAAAGCTCTTCAATAAACAGAAAAAAAAAAATTCTTCTGGCTCTGTCCCAAGAACACCTAATGTATCTTGAGTTTAGAACAGGCATTCTCGCTTGTGCAAGAAATCATCCATCTCTCAGAACAAGACTGTCTTAAAAACACAAACATGCAGCTTGGGGGGAAGAGTCCTTTTATTAGGGTTTAGGTGCTGATGAAAGAAATATTTCCAAGTGTTCTTTTGTGCTCACAGAAGCTCAGAAGCTAAAAATGTTCTTTCATGTTTCAGGGCTTTTGTTTGTTTGTTTTTGTTTGGTTTGGTTTTCTTTTCTTAAGAAAAAGATTATTTTTTCTTTATTTTTATTTAAATAATAATAATAAAAAAGAAAGATATTCTTGCTGTGTCATGTGATTACATGATCTGGGGACTGAAGAAAAACACCAAATGTCTTGAGAGCTGGCAGCACTGAGAGTGTTACAAAACAAGCCCCTGAGCCAACTAGACTGAGAGATGTTGGCCTCGCACAGTTACTATAACATAACGATAAATGTTTAAGTTAAATGTCTATAGCACAAGGAAGCCGCCTCTGACTTCAAATGTTTATGTAGAAACTCTATTAGGATAATAGCAGATGCCAAAGCACGCAGAGCTCTCATGAGAAGACACATTCCATGGTCCCCTTAAACAGGACAGTAGAGCTCTGGCTCTGCTGGCCCACCTCCCTCTATGTCAACCAGCAACCTGTGCAAGAGGAAAAGGTGAGAGCAGAAGGAATATTTTGTACTTACAAATACGCAGCAACCTAAGCACTGATGCAAGAAAGAACCAGAAAACACTTCCTTGCTGATAATCTTGAGCTTTTCTTGTCTTAATTCATATGGTGAGATCCGTCAGTGCTCATAGGGGAAGGTTAATACTGGTGAGACAATTTCATGTTCTTACTCAGATGAGAATGATAATGGGCTTACTTATCAAAGTATATAGTCGCTCACACAAAATAGCTTTTTGTCATTTTTTATATGAACTTGGTCTTCCTCTGGTGTTGATTATATTTCACAAAGCCATGGGAAGCGAGTCAAGAGAGCCAGTTCTATTCTGAAACACTTGGAAAACATGCAAAAAAGTAAGTGAGCAAACACCTACTGCACTTTTGTGTTCTTCCTTGAAAAATGGAAATGATGTTCCCAACTTTTTCATACAGATATAGACCAATAATAGGAGTTAATGACTATTACTTCAGATACAGTGTACTATCAGATGTTTCATTTAACATTCATGCTTTCCTTCCACTTTTTTCTTACTCTGACAAAAAGGGATCAACCATGAACACATACATTCATGGACTTCTAAAGATGCACATTTTGTATAATGTGTAGATATACAAATTCACATTGTGTGTCAATAATGAATCTCCTGAACTATAAAACATGTTCAGTGTTTAAATTACATTAATGAATTGATGGGGTATCACATCCTAAGAAATTGATGCAAGTATTTATGACAACATTTAAGTACACATGTAAAGCTAGTGAACACAAACTGCAAACAATGCAACATGTCTATTTTATTAAAGCTAAGGACACGCAATTATTTAACCATATCAGTGTCTATATATTCTTGAATTTGGTTTGAGATTGCAGAGGGATCACAAAGACTTTTATTTAAATGAATGTATTAATTTGGATAATATAATTTTTAAAGTAATTTAAAAACTTAAGAGAATAACAGCTCTGAGTAATTATGTAATTTGGCTTCAGGAAATGAAACCTGCTAAAATGGGGTGGAGGGGAGGGATGCAGAAGGGATAGGTGGGGAAGAGAAAGGACACCTTCATTACAGTTGCTTTTAGGCACTTAGCACCTGAAGTCAGTCTGCTTGTCATTTCAGGTTTTCTCTACAGCAAATGGAGCGAAATGGGCAGTTCCAGATGGTGACTATGTATGAGCCTCAAAATGCTTAAATATGCACTCACAAATTCTGCCTTTCCCAGCCATACCATAATGATTACAGAAACACAATGTGTTTGCAACTACATAGGAAACTCATCATACTGTACAAGGAAACATGCAATCAGTAAAAAGATACTACTCACATCTCGTTCAACTTTAGTACATGTACAAAACAATAAAGAAACCGATTTATGAAGAAAACTACCACTGAGGGGAACAGAGATTTTGGAAGCCAGTGATGAACAAACAGATATTTCCAATGCTAAAGGGATTCTTACTGGTCTATGTTTCCAGCATAATCCCTATACCCTTTGCATGCTGTATAACATCAGAAGTGAGAGTAACACCTACAGGATAGTAAACACATTAATCTTGCAAGAGAATGGCAAAATATCAGCAATCAAGAAAAGAATTTTAGTAAAGACAAGAAATGGCCAGACTGAATGTGAAAGACCACTGAAAAACAGGTGCAAAGCTCTAATGGCAATAAGGTTTGTGACAATGATAACTTTTAGACATTGTTTTAACATTGCATATTAGCTCCAATAATGCTGTGATGAAAGTGGTTTATGTTTAATGACATGGTCATTGTTGGTACCTAACTTACCTTTGCAGGTCTTACTGCAATAAATGAAAATTACTAGCAAAGGAAGAAGCTTTTCAGGACTCATGGAAATGAAAGACAAGGCTAACGTACTATTTGTTCACAGGATCAAGGAGCAGTTATGAAATAGAGAATAGGAGCAATTATCAAATAGAGAAAATGTTTGTTGAATCACAATTCAAAGACAAAACTGAACTCATGCAGATGGAGGTCACTGGGAATTGTTCTAATTAGCAAAGTGCAACTAGATTGATCATCTGTTTCTGCTTCCTCTCCCAAGTGTCCAAATATATCTCATCAAGAACAGCTGCCAGAAAATAAATAAATAAATAAATAAACCTCGTGAGATAAAAGTGTCATGAAAACTAGCAAATACCAACCATGATCTCTTTAGAAACTGGAGCTGTGCTTCACTATGAATTCCAACCAAAGAAAGACATATCTCAGTGCCAAGGTTTCAACAATGCAGATTGGAAGATCATTCCTACAGATTTAATCCAACGGTTCATAAATTAATGAAAGAATCTATATGCAATCAATACTGAACTGGCATACAGACATACAGTCTCATTAAGCTGTTAGATACTTATGTAAATAATATACTTTTCCAAGTCATTGTGATAGACCTACAATAGCAACTCTACTTACTCTTCTCCTGAAACTGATGTTTCTTGAAGCTAAAAATGCCCATGAAGACAGTATAATTTGACATGTTATAAAATATGTTTTCACAGGAAAAATTGCAACTACTCTCCTCTATCTTTATGATGCAACTGTAATTCAAAACATCTCACATTGTTTATATGTTACCATTATGAATGTGTTGATTTTGAAACTTCACATCACACAGAAACTTGGTTTATTATGGAAGAAAGAAAAAAGAAAACCTAGAGTTTACTTAGGAAAAAAAATGCTAAATAAATAATTCATGCTTAGATGAACTGAATTCTAGTCTTTTAGGAGGTGCCAACAGATGGTTTACATTTTTAGAAAGCGCACTTGCTGACTTTGAAACAGAAATTAAAATTCATAAACTGTATCATTAGTTCTTTGAAGCACCATTATGTTTATGATGAGGATTTGGATTTTCCCAGGTGAACAGTCTTTAATCATAATTTTACTAAGGAAAGAGTGCAACGATACTTTTTAGCTACTGTTTTGTATTTGTAGGTGTAAAGTCAAGCTGATCTAATGATCATGTCAAAGGACAAATTAAGAAACATGGAAGCTGGACTAATGCTGATGTTTTCAGCTATTACAAATTTCTAAGTATTTTTAAAGTTTTCCTGTTCCTTAAAAGAAGGACATGGTACCATCAGTCCTCATGTATTAGGGTTTCATAAATCGTGGCTTCAGTTTATAATATCCCTGCTTGCACTGAATACTGTAACCACCACAGTAAAGAGAGAGCTTGCAGCTCATATATATAAAAGTGGGCATGTAGTTCTTAGTTAATTTTAGTAACTCCTTAGTGTAAGAGCAGCTAATATAACAGCCTGGTATTACTGCAACACTTCATTTCTAGCTAGACAAAAAGTTTACACCTAACAGTTAGGGTTATGATTGAGGTTTACTTTACACCTATAAAACATACAGATATTAGCTTTCATTAAGTATTGTCACGTACATTTTTTCCTTGTAGATTTACCATTTATATATATATATATACACATATATATACATATACATATATATATATATACACACACACATATATATATATATTGACAACAAAGGTTAGAGAATCCCAATAGATGGGAGTAGAGTTTGTTGTCACAGGGTCAGACATAGGACAGAAATATCCTCTTTTTCAGTAGAAGGCTGTTGAATTTAAACATAATTTTAAAAAATTTTGTAAAAAGAAAGTAGACAAAGTAACAATCATTAAGAAAATACTGCAAATTTTAGATGCCTAACTGCAGGAAGCCTGCTCATATCTGCCCACAATTCCTAAATGGCTGTTGATTTAGAATCATGAATGGTTTGGAATGGAAGGGACCTTAAAAATCATCTAATTCCAACCACTCTGCCAATGGCAGGGACACCTCCCACTAGACCAGGTTGCCCAAAGCCCCATCCAACCTGGCCTTGAACACTTCCAGGGATGGGGTATCCACAACTTCTCTGGGCAACACATTCCAGTGCCTCACCACCCTCATAGTAAAGAACTGGTGCATCACCATGGAGTGATATAAAATGCTACCAAATGTATCAAGGTATGTAAAGTATGGACAAAATCAGCAAATCTTTTCCAAAATATTATTATGTCCCGGAGACAATAAGCAGTGCATAAGTAGTGCAGGTTGGCCTAACACCGGCATTTAAGTTCGGCAGTGGAAACGCCCCTAGCTGTTCCTACAGATAATATCTGAAGACATACGCAATCTATGAGGTTTGCATAGCACTTAAGAACCATATAATCCTACCCTCAGCCAAGCAAGGTTTAATAATACTTACACCAAAATTTAGAAAGAAGATTAATGATGGTTATTTCTCATCTGAATTACCACAGACACAGAATTATATTCAGGGCCTGGGCACAGGGTATGCTAAGCACTGTGCAAACAAGGCAAAAATGCTACTTCCTTGTGTGGTGAAGCTGTTTTTTGTTGTTTATTTCAATAATGTACCTTGTTTATAAAGAAAGGCCAGACAGTGTTTCTCCTAGTCCTTCTCACTGATGATCCTGGCCTAGTCAGACAAAAGGAGGCATTTCTAACCAGCCAACATATAAATTGGAAATTCTTGATCTTTTTCATCACAGGATAACTATGTTCTATCAATATGGTGTAACCCATGACAAAACAAATGCAGTCCCTGGTATCAAGGAAACACAAGGAAGAATGAATGTCTTTATTTGTCGAAAATGAAAATGAAAATTAATAATAATGAAAGATCAGTTAAAGAAGGATCTGGAAGATATAGTAATTGTTAGGATAATCTGAAAAGAAAAAAGGATCCTTGGTTACCCTCTATAAACATACCAAGGGACCAGAAGAGGACACAGGGTAGATTGTCCCTCAAATGCCCACAGGATTTGGGTTAATCTCTAAAACCTGCTTTTTTGTGTGTGTTATTTTATTTTATGCATAAAGGGACAGCAAGTGCTTCTTCCCCCCAAAAAACATGCAAACAAAACAAACAAATAAAAAAAAAATCACCACCACAATCCTCCCTCCCCCCACCCCCCAAATTGGGGATTATAAAGTCTTGACTTTTCTCCAGTGGACATAAGATTTACCAGCAAAACTCGCATCCTTTTCACACATAGTAGATCTTTATAGTTTTTTAACAGCTCTGTAAACTGAGGTGACCTACAAATTTACTTAAATTCAAATATGTCAAAAACCTGAACTTTTTATCTATTTACTTCATTATGTATGTTTGATACAGCAATATAAATGGGGGAAAGCCAAACTGATTGCTACTAATGGTCCCAACTACAACAGTTTCTCCTTGATATCCAACATAGGTTCACAGCATTCTTAAAATATTTTGTTTAATCTGAGTACCAATATAGAAGACTAGTGGGGATGCAAAAAAAAAAAAAAACAAAAAAACTAGAAAAGAGTCTACATAAATTGTTGAAAAGTGAGTAACAGAATCAAATTTGGGCCTATTTTCTAAAATCCCTAATATTTTCCTTCTACTCATTCTTCAAGCTTCTGTTCGGTTCCCTCCTCAATCCCTATTATATATTCCACCAAATTACATCAGGTAGTAATGTCTATGGAAAACATAGCTTGAAAAGCTATAGGAAGAGAGATTCCTGAGCAGCACTCCAACAAAAACAGGGAACGGTCACCAATTCTATATTGCTGAATGTTTTGTGTAAGAAATATATCACACAAGGACTTTGGGTCACAGTTCTGTCAATTACTCAGCTCATATGAGTATCTGGAGAATCACTGTTCACAAAGCTGAAGGAAATGGATTCAATTAGAAGAAATAGTTATTTCCAATATATTTTATAACTGCTACTATATTCAAGTGAATTCAAGTCTGTTATTATTCTCTTGTGTATGTTGTTTCTTTTGTTTTGTTTTTGTGCATTGGAGTCTTTGTAAATGAATAAAAATGAGATGCTATCATGAAAATGAGAATAGGCTGTGTATTGATGGAAAATAAGGGAGAAGCTCCTAGTTCAAACAGTTTTATACAAAATCTTCTTTGCAAGGCCTTCAGGACAACAGCAGTTTTTTAGTCTATAAATATCTTCCATTAACATCTTCCAAAACATATATAAAATCCACAGTATATACAGTGCTGTTTCAGACACCTGCTCAATTCAAGTAGTTATCAAGAAAAGTCATCCCACTTGCCCTTCCTGTTAGTCATCCAGACACACTGGTCCAAAAACAGCTGGAAAGACAGCTGCCTTGCCCTATCAGTGGGAGTCAGGTGTGGAGACAGTTCACTTTGAAGGATACTTCAGAGATTAGGCTTCCCTGTGCATGCTGGCTTGTACATGAGTGACTTCACTAGACTCTTTGCACAGCAACATACGCTGTTTCTCTCCTGTTGAGGTCGGAATATAAATACTCCCAAAGCTCTGGCGTATTTCACTGGGTTAGATTCAGGTCCATTATTAATATCTAATTTCCTGACTGATATTAGGAACCTCATTAATACTTTGAAATTTGACCATTAATGTCACGTACTGGTTGTTAAAGAACTGAAAGTTTCTGATACTTAAAATATTCTTTTCTTTAAAATCAAGATGTGTATTTGTATATGAGATTTATGTTTCCAATAACTCAGAGAAAATTAGTAAGACTAAATAAAACATGCGAATCATTGTTTCCTTGTATAGAGGTTTATTCAAAACAAGAGATAATATATTGATTTGGTTTATTGCAGAAAAAAGCCTGCCTGTTACTAAAAAGGTTATGAATAGCATTTTAGGTGCAATATGCCTTATGTAACTGATTATTATATGTTTTATACTTTCTCATTTAATAATTGGACAAAATAAGGAATACTATCTATCAAATGATTGTTTGCTGTCACTCAGATACAATCCTTTTATCTCTTCTAGTTCCACTTCTCATGGGCTCTTGGCCTGTGAGCATAACTTTGATCCACTGTACAGAGAAGCCATAAGCAGGTGTTCCATCCCTGTCTGTCTGCCTCACCTGAGGTCACCTTGGCCACCACCCACTCCAATGCAGGGGTGGGTACCAACAGCAGGGAAGGCAGAAACTTCTGGCACAGCTGCTGGAAAACTACACATCTCTCATGGCCTCATTTATCCGAGTCTCATATTGCATCATACTGACTCCCGCAAATAGAAATAACTCAAAATGAATATAGCATCTGAAAGCTTTATTAGCATTCTCTTCAGAGAACAGTCACAAAAATGTAAATGGAATATTGACATATTAGGGAAACTGTTAGACAGTAGGAAGAAGGATTATTCGTTTATCTCACGTCCCTTTTAGAACATCCTGTCAAAGCTGCATTGGTGGGCTGGGTACAAGGACGGATATTTTTTGTTTCATCTACTATGTCTTCACAAATACTTCTGGAGGCAACAACATCCTTGTCAATAAGTAATCCCACTAACTCATCACCATGTCTGACTCTCAGAGTAGTAAGCAGGACTAACCCAATTAATCTGTTCTATTTCAAATGTCTACATCAGGAGCACAAGAGGAATTATGTTAGGCAGACAGCTACTGTTGATACATAGGTGTAATGAACCTCAGCAATGATGATTTGTATGCCAAGGTTTGCAAGAGACAGACTGTGCACCTGAAAAATTTACTTGTCTTATTCTGTTTCCTCTATTACCCTTTTTGGGTCTTTGCATGCCTTGGTCTTACCCAGAATATAAAGAATGATTAGGAAGAGCTCTTTGCTGTTTACTAATCTGGAAAACACATATACTGCAAGATCTTGAAGGCAGGTATTCTTACTTCATGGTAGGAAAGAACCATCAATCACATATAACAAAATAGTCTAGGTATTGACTATTTGCTTTCTAAAAGAAGTATATGGTGTTCACTATAAGATGAATGGAAATTAATGTTTTCGAATTTATTTCTAATAATACAGTGAGGACTAATAATGAGTGCCACCAGTATCAATTAGGAGCTGCTCTTTTTATGTAAGATCTTTATAAGCAGAGATCTTTCTATTACCATTTTATTTTCACACTCATTTCTATTATATTTTGATTTATACACATATGAGCACATATACACAGAGGATGTTCTGTTTTCAAACACCAGAATCTATTTCTGTACAAACTGGATGATTTGAATTCAAGAATTTTCATGAGAGCGTTAAACTGACATTGGTTATTAATTTGTGGTCAAACCGTTACATGTTTTGAACAGATCTTTAAAACCTCATTAACAAAGTAATTTTAACTGGACTCTGCATGTGTTTAATCATACATGCTATCAGTAATCCAACAGAAAACAAGGAGACTATATAAGACTGAATAACTCTTTGGCATGTTGGTTCCTACTGTAGTTAACTTAAAAAAAAAAAAAAAGGTAAAATTGAAAAAATAAAAATCAAACCTTATTAGAAATCTCAAATAAATTTATCCTTATTTTTGCTAAATGAGAAATTATGACAGCAGGATTTTGCCTGTATGAATAGATGTACCATTTCATTATACACTATTGCAAATGAAAGGCTGTTGCAAGACTACTCCTTAAACTTCATAAAAATTTAAGGCAGATCATACAAACCTCTTTTTTTTTTTTTTTTTTTTAAGTGGTGTGTATAAGCAGGTTACAGATATTCCACATACTTATGCAGAGTTTTCTGAGGAAGCTGTGTGTGTTTTGAAACAGTTGCTCCAAGACCTCGTTGCAGTTCTTATCAAGATTGGCTCTTACCACTGTCATTCCCTTAGCTATGTCTACTGACATTCCACTTTTGTCTTCAAACCAGATGTCATACTTTACAGAGAATACTCTCTCCACAGGTGCATTAGTGTCTCCGCATGCCAAAACAAATTCAGCAAGGAGCAGAGATTTCAGAATGTACAGTATATATATATTTAAATTATTTACAATTTTCACCCATCTTACAGTGAGCTTTCTACACACAAAACCCCATGACTGAGGGAAGGAGAGAAACCTCCTGCTAAAGACAAACTTTCATTTCAGGGAGTATAAAGGTTCCAATATTTAAAAATAAAATAAAAATGAATTTACCCTCCCTGTGGTTTTGTAACTATGTTCCACATGTTATTAAGAAGATGCAGGATTTTGGTTTAAGAAAATAATCAGATATGAATATAAATGGGGGGAATGGGGGTGGGGTGTTGAAGAATGGGTTTGTGTAAATTTGCATAACTAATTTAGCCCAAGTACCTTATGGTACTATACCTATATATTGTAACATAGAGGATCTGAGCCTCCATTACAGCAAATGAGGTTGCATTGCAAGTAACAAATAAGGCCATTCAGGCACTCTTATATCACTGTCTTAACACTGGGCTATCTCCTTAACAAGCATAACCACAGTTGTAACTTCATGAAAGTCAATGGGACTGTGACTGAAATTTTCATGTCACACAAGATGTACCCCTGCTCGTGCAGCATTATCCTGCTCATACATCTATCATGTTATGTCTTCCACTAACTCAGGTCTTATCTGATTGGGGAAGTTAGTGGAGAGTAAGCCGGGATCTGTACTTAAACAGCAACTCCTTTTTAGACACTTGTAGTTTATACTAAAAATGTTTTTGTGTGGGATAGTGAAGGATCACTTCCCATGCTGGTAAATCATACATTCAGCAATTCTTCTTGAACAGAGGCCTATATATTCAGTGCTAATTACTGCTGACACTGCATGGATGCAGTTGCTGATGGCTGTGATATTAGTATAAACACAGTCTGTAATTAAAAGACCATGGCTCTATACAAACATTTCCTGAGCATCTCGTGCAATGACACAGATTTCAAAATCTACTCGGTATGTCAGGGAAGAATTGAAGGAACATCTCACTTGAAAGCACACAGGTTTTACATGTTCTTAACTTCCAATTAAAAAAAAAAAAAAAGTATCTCTAGCTTTTGAGGCTGGGAATTTTCTAAATGCAAAAGGATAGTAGTAAATAATGTATTGCCCCTTCCAAAAATCCAGACAAATATTAAAATTCTGCCTTTGCTATTACTCGTTGCAAAAAACTGCCACCAATTTCAGGCACTTAGACCGTATGAGTAATATAGCCATGAGATTTTCTTCCAGAAAGAAATACAGTTATTATTTTTCTTCTAGTTTTTGAACCTTTAAGTTTCACCCAGGCATTTTTCTGCAACTCAAAGAGAAAAAAAAAATTAGAGAAGAGAAGCCATTCCTTCCTTACTGAAATCTGAGAATTTCAGAACAGAAGACCTTGATATCTGAGTGCAGGTTCCATACGTGCCAAAATAATTTAAGAGATGCCTGGTTTTCTGTGAAGGGGAGGATAGAAAGGGAGATAGAAAGCAGGTACTTCACCTACTAATTCCAGAAAACTACTAAACCATTACCTATCTGATAACTCTGGTCTGCATTACTGATACCACTTTTCCTCTTGGCTTGAAAGAATGCTCACTTTTTATTCTTGCTTCCAGAAGACTGAGAGATGACTTTCAGAGCTTCATTACACAGGATTTTTTTTTTTATTATTATTATAAAAGGATACAAATTAATGTCCTCTTACAAAGGGAAATTTATTCAATGCCACTCAGACATGCAACTTTTATCCCTCGACTGGGGAAAATCATGTAAAAAGTTGCAGGAATGTACTTGGTTCTCAGTGGGGGGAAAAGGTGACAGTTCTCTGAGAGTCTTTCCTGCTTGTAGTCTGTTAGGTTGGAGGGTTATTATTATTCTTAGAGCCAGGGGATGTGGACATCTGTCAGCTTGCTTCCCTCACATGTGCAGCAACTGTGTGTGGTCCTCTAAATGAAACTATTAGCTATGTAGTCTTGTATTCATGTACCAATTCAGAGCTGGCTGAACTCTTGCCAATTAGAAAGTATTTTGTTATGGGTGGGTGAAGTGGGGATACATAAGTACCATAAGAAAATAAACAATTGCTTTAAAATAACATTTTTCTTCTTAACCTCCTCTCCAAATTTTAAATGTATTCTTTTAAAATGAAAGCACATGCTAAATTAACAGGTCTATTTTTAAAATGCAAGCTTGCTTTATATCAGCGTGCTCCAGTGAATGATAATCACTGTATGAACAGCTGCTGTGGGAGGTCAGGGAAGTCAAAGAGGAGGAAAAGTAGCCACTGACATGAGAAGCTGGGTGATCTCAAGATGCGGTTGGTTTAACACACAAAGTCTACATTACTAAGAAGAATGCATTAATAAAGACTACTAGGAACCAATGTTTACATACAGAAGTTGTTACACAATTAAGGATAGTCTACTATACCCATTAGTATGTGTCCTTTGATTGCACAGGTGTTTATGAAATACTTGTTGGGAGGTTGTCAGCTGATGCACATCAAGCACAAATATGCTTCATAGCACTGAATTAAGAGATTTACTTTGTTTACTGGTTTAGTCAACTTTCCAGACTAGGGCAGCCTTTCTTAGATTCAAGATTACATTCAAAACACAGCAACTGTAAACACACATACTTCACAGCATAAATCATGCAGCACTGCAATCATCATGCAAATCCTTCACAACAGCAATGTCCAGTCCGTATGGAATGCCTTTTTGTAGGTTTAAAGCACACAACATGAAGCATTTTCTGATGAAGGGCAGAAACACACACTCATCTAACATCCTTTTCCTGACAAGATAACCTAGCTATGTAACTTCATTTGCTTTGCCTCTTTCTTCTTCCTTTTTTTTTTCTATGTATGTAACAATGTCTTCTACCATGCTGTACAAGTAGTAAATGTTAGTTAAATGGATTTTTCTTTTTCAATTATCTAGAAACATTTTATTCAATTATCTAGCAGCTCACATTGGCAAAACTTGTCATGAACTTCATAGATCTGTCAGATTCTTGTAATGATGGAACATATGTTAAGAAGACCCCCAAATCCCTTAAAAAAAAAAAAAAAGGAAAAAAATCAAACATGTGGCCTAGACCAAAAGATATTTAATGCATGTACAATGAAAGGAATCTAGTGATTTTTTGAATTCACTGGTCACAATGTCACTCTCTCTTTCAAGTTGCTACAAGTAGTTCCTCCACTTTTAAAGCTAAAAGACCATCTTCTCTCCTATTAGCCTTTGTTTTACCAGTCCTTTTATTTCCACAGCAGAACAAGTCTTTTTCCATGAGCTGACTGCCAAATGAAATTTTCTTTAACTACCTATCTCTCAAATGTACCCAAAGCCTTGATATTACTCTTAGGAAACATCTAACAATTTGGGGATTTTTTTCCAGATTTTGACAAGACATACCATCCAACACATTTTTAAAGTTATTCAAAACAGATTGTATAAAATCTTATAGTTAACCCATAAAGAAATAACTTCTGAACACTAACATATTAAACAGAAATACCGCCAAACTGGAATGGGTAGCCTTTGGAGAATTTTGGAGGATGTTTTAAACAGATAATATGCTGCTAAATATATTTTTTTCTTCTGGTTTCAAAATCTATTTATTTTTCAAACAAAGAAAATACGTTGTACTCCAAAATGTGATATATACAGAAAGCCAAAGAATGCACAAATATAGTACTAGTTTTACACCAACAATAACTTTTACATTAATTTGGATCAGCCAAATTCAAAAGTGAACTTTATTAAGACCCGGGGCATCTAATTGTTCAAACAAGCAAGCCCCATCCCAACCACAAAACCTTTGCTTCACAAAAACAAAACTTAGCTTAGAAAAATGTGGACAAAGCCTATCTGATCTGTGTCTTTTCTAATATTGCTAATAAATTGTTATGAATTTTCTGACATATGACTACATAATTTAACAGAGAGTACATGACATGATATGTTAAAACAGTTTAGCAGAGCAGTCAGTATTTCATATACGTGCACTCATAAGTAGGAAGTGATTTGAAAACTGGACCAATACAGTTATGTACGTGAACTCAATTTTCCCTACTTGGAAACATGTCTGATGTAAGAAAGACCAGTAATGTTCTCTGTATCACACAGATCTCTGCAACTCGCCTTGGCAACTCTGAGTAGAAGACCAACAGAAGCTGTTTTAGACTTCTTTCTTGAAAAGTTTTAGCAGGGAAGAGAGATGTCCAGGTAAGAATACCTTGCCATTCATTTAGCTTTATCAACTTCTATTTTCTCTGTAAGGATAATTTAAAGTATGAAGGGAATAAATTACAAGGAGCATAACTGCAGTTCTTTCTAGTTGGAATCAAACATTTGGGATTTTCATATGCCACTGGACCTAAATGCCTTGGATGCTTTATAAAACAACTCCTGAACTGAGATTTAGCTAGTATAAGAAACTCCAATGTAAATGTTAAAAAGATACTGACAAGTCACCTGAGGTTAAAGAAGACTTATGAGGTTCTTGGAGATCATTGCTGTACTTCCACAAGGCAGATATGGTAGTTTAAAAGTTTTTGTTTTTATATTGTATAAACATTTAGATTAATAAGTCTACCACTTGGCCTCAAATCTGGCCTGCAACAAAAGCTAATGACAACTAGTCACTTTTCCTGTCTATGAACTCGAAATTGAATAAATTAGAACCAAATGTGTATTGAGCATCATTAAATAATGTTATTTAATTTGTAAGGACAATCTGTATTTGTACCACAATCTTTCTTGCTTGTTTTTACTAAACTGACTTTTTTTTTGTATATACAAGAATCATAACTCTGAGACAATCCTGTAGCAAAATAATGAAATGCTTTAGTAGGGCTCACCATCACCAGATTATCCTAATTTCAAACACTCTTAGATAACTATTTTAAAATATATGTATCACACCAAGCAATATTAGATCTGATGTTTAGTGTTATTTCTTTCAAGAAGGAAGAAATGATTTCATAAAGGCCTGATCAAAATGAGTTGTCATTTTCACATTCAAATAATTTTATTATTATTATTTTTTAATATAATGTAAGCAGAAGATTGATATAGCTGAAAACAGATTTTTTTTCCAAACATTACAGGTATGTAGCATGATTTCCTCCCTCTCCAGTGGGCTTCTGTAACCTTGAATTTTTTCCATTACTTTTTATGGAAATATTAGGTTGACTCCTAGTTTGATCTTACTTTGAAATACAACTTACTGCAAAGTTACATGTACACTGCCATTCTCTATTAGTATTTACACTCAGATAGAGCTTAGGTATGCTTCAGAAAGTTTTACAAACCTGGACACATATAGACAAAGAGATTGACTGCATTACAGTGATATTTGAACTGAGTTGATCCTCACTACATAAAAGGGTCTCTAGAAGGAGAATATTTAAAAATAAACATCATGGGTATCTTCATGAGTTGATATCTAAAATGAATAGCTCTATATGTTTTGATAAATGAGTGGCAATTTTATAACTAAAAAGCATTGTCAGTATATATGAGACTAATCACACAGATTTTCACCTGTAGAAAGCGAATTTCAAAAATTGCTTCAGACAGACTGAGATTAATCAACTCTATCACCCCCAAATTAATTATACAGCAATTATTTTTTGATGTTTTAAATGTCTTCTGATTATGTCTTACACAGTAATTCTCAAAGTGTCTACATCTTAATATGATTTCCGATCTTATAACAAAAATTGCTGATTGTTTCTTACTAGTATAACTTTTTCATGCTCTAAAGACTTAATCATCCATATTACCAGTTCTTAGGTAATGGTTCTAAACATCCCCAAACTGGCAAAGAATATCTGAATAAACTTATTTAAAAGCTTGAGACACGAGTAGTGTTTTCCACACAGCCTAGAGCAAAAGGCCACCTATGGGAAACTTTTGACTACTTGTAGAAGGTCATTTAAGTGTGAAGCCATTTGCACTCCAGGGAGCTTATTATGATTATTATTACAAGTTTGTAAGCCTCTTGGAAAGCAGAGGCTCTACACTTTTAGGCAAATTCTTGGAATAAAATAAAATTGAAATTAAAACAGCCATGAGGTAAAAGGTCAATAAGCAGAAATAAAAAGAAGTTAGAAGGAAAATTACATTCTCAAGTATATCTAGAGTCCAGATAAATGGAGGAGAAGCTTTCTAGAAGACACCGTGGGCTTCAGAACACACCTAAGTTCAATTGCCTCTAACTGGATTTAAATGTAAACTTAAAATTCAACGTGCCTCCACATTGATCATCAGCGGGTTAACCAAGTCTGTACGAGAACTGATGAACATACTGTTTTAAGTCTATAAACTTAACAGAGATGAAATGAAAAGCCATGAATGTAGACCAGAAAAAGTGATGAGATAAAAAATTCCAGAGCACTATTTGTCAGTTGAGGTGGAAGTTCCACTAAGGTTTCATATGGCAGTGTTGCTTTTGCACGTGGATGGGAATACTGAAGTTCTTTCAAGAAGATAGGTCCTTAGCAGAGAACTTCAAGTGAATGGTAGGAGCCTCTGGGATAGGACTGTTGAGTCAGCTAAGACTATCATAAACTGAATAAGAAATATGAAAATAAAACAAATGACAGACTGACTGCCTGAATTAGGGTGACACACAATCAAAAAGAGATTGCACTTCTTAACCTTGCATTCAGGAACCAAACCCTTAGATTTTAGCAAACAAACTTTAGGTTGTAAATTCTTAGACTCTTTAGACTGTAAGTACTAGACAAGCCCCTGAACAACCCGATATAATTAGACCTGCTTTGAGCACAGAGGGTTGGTCTATTTAACCTTTAGAGGTCCCTTCCAACCTAAATTATCCTTTGATTCTTCAAACAGGAAACATCCATTTGATCTGTGTTTATAAAATGTCTAGTGTCTGAGACCTTTGGGTGTTACCACAGAACACATACATAATAGTCACTAACTGCCAATTTATTGATAAGTTTCATGTAATGTAATACAAGGAATGGTTTGGTCAGCCTCAGATTATTTATTGGGTTATAAGAAGGCTTCCCCCTCTCCCGATATCATTGCTTTTCCTGTACTCAATAGTATAGTAGACCTTCAAAAGAAAAAGATCATCAAAATGATGTTAATGGTACACAGACATCATTTGTGATTTATTACAAATCCGTCGCTACTCTACTCCATATTTTAAAGAGGCTTTATTACTGGTTGGCAGCTGAAACCACTGCAAAACCTTTCTGATAGCACGGAAAGAACTTATTTAACTAGGAAACAGTCTTTATTAGAAAATAATGCACACAGAAGGTGTGCATTTCTGAGTTCCGTTGAGGATGTGCAAACCAGAAAAATAAAATTCAGCTCAATCACATAATTTTACCACTTCTGTAATGTTAACAAATATTAAAAGTTATTTTAAATGTAAATGTCTGAAAACTCATAAGGAGGATGATGGGACAACTCCTGAGACTTGCACAGCAGGCCTTTAAAATTGTTCAGTTTGCCTCTTGCAGATTTCTGCAGCATGGAATGTATTGCCAAGGGGACACAAAGCCAATACAGTAGCTTTAAGCTGTGCATTCTCAATATCATGGAAAGAAGCACAGCTAGAAATTTTCTCCCCTGCAGGAACCACCCACTGGGGCTATAGATAGGTAGCACAATTTAGTGTCATCAGAGATCACAACTTATATAGTAAATGGCAAAATCTGTACCTACTTGGACTTTACAATTAAGCATATACCTCTGCTTTACTGTTATTTCTCTTATGTTCAATTTCAAGGACTTCTGATGATAATAAAAAAACCCTCCCACTGACACGTATGAAAGATGAGCAGTGTGTGTGTAGCCCTGTTGCCTGGAAATAGTAGGTCCAGAAATAGTTGGTGCTAAACTTTAAATAAAATTATAGAACTCTTTCAGCCTTTCTACTCTCACTGTGTAAACGCGAAAATATTGTAAATCTTGTTGACAGTTATTGCCATATCCATTGGCACACAGTCAGCAGCAGTTTGAAAAGTGTTGTGCAGCATAGCTAGTGCCCATTACCTGTCTCCCTATATTTTCTTACAATTTATTTTCACCCCAGCAGGCAGCACCTCACAATGCCATTAATTTGTTGGGCAGCTCATACTTTCCAATACAGCCTACTTTACAATGTGCTCTTATAAACAACCTGGTGGTTTACTGGCAATGCTTAACAGTGTCAGGAGGGATACTACAATTTAAAGGCAGCAGGTAAAAATGAAACAGGTCACTGACATGACATGGTCTGACTGAATATCTCCTCCTTTAATTTGACTTATCATCAGCACAAGCGAACAAAATCACCAGAATTACACTTGATCTCTGTAAATATGTGGTTGAAACAATACTAACACAGTGCTTTTTATAGGTGTGGTTGCACACATGCTTTTGCTATACAATATTTTGCTATACCATATTCCCTAGCAGAACATGGGTGCTTAGATGAAAGGGGGCTGGGGGAACAACAACAACAAATCTCTGCTTCCAATGTAATTAGTCACTAGTAAAATACTTGTACGATTCCAATATATGTATATTTAGTTTTAAGTATATTAGAATGCTTTTCTCAACTCAACCCTTTGCGGATCAAGAGGAAAAAAGGAAAAAAAAAAAAAGAAAAAGAAAAAAGAAAAAACAAAACCAACACCAACAACACAGAACCAATACAGAGGATTTTGTTTGTTTTTTAAATACAGCAAACTGAATCTGACATTTTGTTTTGCTCTAATATATGCTTCCTTTCCACATCCCTCTTTCTTTCTCATACACAAACACTACTTTTCTCTTCTAAATTTGAATTCTACCTCCAGTGAGTAATAGAAGTGTATATACAAGCAATATGTGGTCTTACCCGATTCTTCATATCACCGATATTTTAGAATATTCCGCTTTTTTTTTAAAGTAATATTAATGTGCACATTAACTGAAGCTGTCTCTCCTGTTGTTACTCAAAATTAAATTGCTGTCAATACAACACCTTTTGCAAACACTCAAGGAATATGAAATTTTCTAGTAACAAGTAATAGAACACTAGAATGTATCAGAGGATATGATTATGTGTTACAGCAGCCAGAAATGATAGGGTATTATACTTTCATTTCTGTATCTTTAATCTAAAGATTTAGGCACCTGGGGCAGGGTTAAATGAACAAGCAATTTGAGTAACATGCTATCAGACATTCCTAGGGAATACTGGTCTGCCATTAAACAAATTGAATATTGCAGAATGATTATTGCAGCTTTTTGTACTAAGGTCAAAACACAAAAACATATGTTTGGCATCAGAAAATATTACTGAAAATCTAAACCATAAATGCATAAATCTGGTCACATCTAGGATTGTTGAGGGAGATAGCAATCACCCACAACATTCAGAAAGCCTGGAAGGGTTAAAACTGTTTCAGTCTTAAATTTAACCAACCTTTCTAATTCATTTTTATCATTTTCCATGTGTTTGTAATGTTTTCTAATAACAGACCAATTCCTTAACTCACACAGGAATCTAAATTACAATAATCATATGCATTCCATTCCCCAAGAAAGGAAACACCTGTTGTAGTTAGTTAATTGCTGACTTTTTGTAAGCTTTAGTAAGACCAGCAACATTTACAAAACTTCAGATGCAGAAAAACACATGAATTATAAAATTGATATGAAACTCAAAAACTATGTTGAGACAGTAACAGATGTTTTCGCTTTGTTAATTAAAGAAAAACTCTGTATAAAAGTACCATAATAGAAGATTTTTATAACTAAGTTGGGGGCTAGTTTCTGTTCTCAGACAGGTTTAACACTTCTGCATTAAGTGTTAATCATGCTACATATGAGAAAAATATGAGAATTTAATGTTTTGTAAAAAATAAAAAATATGTGAGCATAAATCAATATACAATGTAGAAGATATATCCAACAAAAAATCTTAAAAAAAAAATAGTACATGTTTGTTAAGGAAATGTAGCTGACGTAGAGGAAAAGGCATTTATGTGATCACAAAATCTAAAATGTCAATTAAACATATGTTTTTAAATATATCTATACACACACACACTCATATTTTTTTTCCTCTGAAACTTGTTATTTTTTCCTCGTGCACATTCAGAGATACAGAACATATGAAATTCTGCCCTGAGCTATGGCATGTTATTACTCCCTCATATAAATCTCACAATTTCAGTGGAATTACCCCCAAAAGGATTTATGGCCCAATGCTCATGTAGAAATACTCACATTTTAAGGATAGCACAGTGAACTTTAAATAACAATTGCTTGTCTTCTACATTAGTAAACCAAGTTCTAGACTCACCACACCATGCTACTGCCACTCTTCTGTGCGAACTGCTAAAGCACAGTAGCAAAGCTATAGTCAGAGAAAAGACCAGAATGAAGAAACAATAGAGTTCAAGAAAGGCAAAGCTGAGCTTCTCCTTTTGTCTATAAATGAACTAATTATTATAGACCTTTATATCCCGCAATGTGTATTTTAAAGCAAAAGTCAAGTCTTCACACAAACACCAGTAAATCTGTAGCCTCCAGCACTGAAAGCAGAGGGAAAAGAAAACAAACAAAAACCTTGCATAAGCTGATCAGCTTTGCTATAATGAAAATGATATGTATCATCTTATGCCATTGGGTCTTCCATTCACATCCCTTATCATTTACCACATCTTCACTAATAACATGGCTGCCTTACAGGTAAGTATTCATTTACCTGGGTAAGTAAGGTACAAGAGTCATTAAGGGCTCCCAGCAAAGCAGAGTTAGTGTGTCTGTTGTGGAAGAGGTCACACTAGCCTTCTACAGACACCTGTGCTGAGGTAAGATATAGGCCCTGCACAATGTGTTTTTAAGGAAATATCCCTTGTTCCAGGTAAGGTAGACATAGCCTAAATTTACTTTGGATGTTGCAGCATGCATTATAGAGGGACCTGAACTGCTCCAAGGTGCTGGATGAAGACTCTTCCTAAGAAACTTAGACCCATCAGCAAGATGATGTTTTTACTGTTTAGCAGCAAAGGAAAGTCCCAGCAGAATACTGCATTAATGCTGCTGGTACAGAACTTGGCTTGATAGTTTGCATGCTATATTATGGTGGGTGTACCCTACAACAATGAGTAACTTCCTACTTTTTGGTTGGTACCTAACATGCTATTCTTCTCACCTTCACTTAGTTCTCTGTACAAACCAATTTACTTGGTCTTTTTTTTTTTTTTTTATACAATAGCTAGAGTTAATTTCACCTATTGCATTTAAAGTCATAAGAGTTATATGTGTAAATCCCTGTACTTAGAGATAAGATAGTCCTTTATGCCATTTTAATCAATCTTTGTCATGGGTATGTTACTTAATAGCTCTGTCTTCCTATAGAAAATGAGCAACTTAAGGGAAATGAAACTTTTCAAAGATACATTTTCCTTCTGGCAGTCTATGAAATACACCATAATTATCTTCTTTTGATGAATAACGTTTGAAAGAAAATGAACATTCTGTGCACCAAAAGGTATAATACAATGACAATCTCAATTGCCTTGTAAATAAAAGGAAATTGTTTTTCTACTATGATCTATATTGCACAGAAACCTATATACATGCTTTATAAATATAAAACCAAATCAGACTATCAATCTATTTTTCAAGGTCCTACTACTTCCTTCTAACAATAAAAATCAGTATTTCACAGCAAATAGGAATGGTATTTATATTTCTAAAAGATTCAAAGTGTGTTATGAATTATGGACTCCATCCCCTAGGCTGATGAGTGTACTTGCATGAATAAGGCTCCTTCTGAATATAGCACCTTGTGAGTAATAAAGGTATATAGACGAAAAGAAGGTATCCTAAAGCTCTGCTGCTGTGGGGGAGGAAGAAAGAGGAGAAAAGCCTTTTTTATTGGCATGATCAAAATGTGAGTCCAGTAGTACATTGCCTTATTAGGAGAACTCTGCTATTTTTAATATCATGGTAAAGTGAATGTTTGACTTTCAGATATTACAAACAAATGGGTACAATGCACAATTTAAGTAAATGGATAGGACAAAGTGCCATTTGTCCCTTCCTGATAGCTGGATCTGTTGTGCCAGTATACGTGTTCAAGCTGTAAAAGAGAGGAGCTAAATCCACAGAGTCATCAGTAGCTAATATGTTGAAAAGGTATTTGAATACAAACTTACCCCTCAGATAGTCAGAAAAAATCCAAGTTCTCAGTTAGGAAAATTACGTCTCTACTGAGAAGACCTTCTACTTGCACTTCCCAGAGCCAATACTTTGTCATGTTAAGTAGCTCAGCACCTTTCTCACCTCTACACTATGTCTAAACTCCCAAACCATTGCTTAAAGTAAAAGACTATAAGTAGGAATTTGCTAATGTGGAAAAACAGCGACATTTTTTTTCCCTCATTATTATTATATTCATGTATCCACAGAAATAAAATATTGCTAAACAGTGGAAATACATCACAATATGAAGCACTCTGCTCCACAACTATTAGAGGAACTGCCAAAAAATGGAAACTATTGTATCAGTGGAAACAACTTAGAGTTGCGTCCTGACTTTTGCAAAGCTGCAGGTCCTGGGTTTACAGGAACAGATGATTCCATGTGAGCAAATTGGCAAAGGTTCCTTGCCCTCGTTGGCTTTGGAGAGATTGCAAATTCAGTGATCACCACTTCCTACACCAATGAACTACTCCAAGCAGCTGCTCTCGGTGGGACAGCAGTTCCCAGTAGCTATTAAGTTCTCACTGGAGACATGGAGCAAGATGTCTGACGTGGTGGCCAATTGCTGCTACTCTGCTGATAAAAGAGGCAATGCACAATGGCTGAGTGACACAACACAAGTGCACACAAAGGAAATGGGATATTCAGTGAGCCATTCAATTTTTTTTAAAAGGTGACAAAATAATGCAGCCCAAACTAAAAAAGGGGCAACATATAACTCCACTGAATGTTACTCCACTTCCCAACATTGCCTATGCTATAATCCCCCAGACAGGTACTTTCCCAGCTCAAGTGCCCAACACCTGGAAGCTATGCTGCAACAAGAATTTGCATATACACTGGAAAGACAGATATTCTGCCATGGTCCTTTCCGTACAATGAACTAGTGACTACAGCATTCACTAAAGATGTGGGACACTTTAGCATTGTATCCAGAAAAGAGAACATGGTTCTACTCATCTAAAACAAACAAACAAACAAACAACAAAACCTGTTTGAATTTAGATATATATTTCAAAGTGTTTAATGTTTGAAAAAATATCTGGATTAGAAGGGTTATCTTATTTATATTTAAGGGATTTCTCTGTCTTCCTAGTATTCTAGGACAGAAAATAATGTGCCCAAAACCTTGAAAAATGATGCTATTTTCTGAGCAATTATGGAAAATTTAGGAAGAAATGAAAATTTGGAAATTTCATACAAGGATAATTCTGTGTTATTTTCCAAGCAAAGAAATTGAGGTATATCCCTAAATGAAGTGGATGTGTGAATAAAACATACAAAGCATTTTAGATTCATGTAACTTTATAACTCATCATATGTACGTTTCCTAAATTTTCACACTAGGAATAAGTTCCACATTAGTTTTATAGTACTTTACATTTAAATAATACTGGATTATTCTCCAGAATTTCATACACTTATTGCTTTGACTTAATGTTTTATACGTGTGTCATCAGTGATTAGTTCCATTTAAATAAGCATACTAGCATGCATATGGATACTCCTTCCATTTTACCTTTTTTGGGACCTGAAGATTACCTACCATAATTCTTCTAAACTTTACCTATTTTACTGCTTAAGAAACTTGTTTCCTTCTTTTTTTTTTTTTTTTTTTTTTCCCCTGATGTCTCTGTCAGACAACTTGTAGGTCCTATTGGGTTGCTTTCATTAGGAAGAGAACACCAATATTATATTTTCTTTCTTCATACTTTTTTTCTTACTGTTACAGACAAAAGAGCATTTTCCTTAAAATATAGGAAGACAGAAGAGACAGAAGGCAGTCTCTTTGCTTAGCTAACAGTTTTATAGTCAGAATTCATCTGAAAAAGCTGTCTTCCTCTTCACTTTTCCTAAGAAATGCCTCAACAGATTGTCTATTACTCTGTTCAGTACTTTCCCTTTTCTCAGATTCACTGTTCTTTTTCTATTATCCTTCACAGAAATATAAACCCTTACATATATTACCCAGAAAGGTATTTCCAGCATATACAACTTACTTGTATCTTTGCTTTGGAAGCATATATATACACCTCAGCTTGTGTACAGACTCTTCTTGCAAAAGGACCGTAAGTGTTTGGCAAGCTGTCTAATGATTTTTGAGCCTAGCCCACAACAGTGTGCATTACTAATTATTTCATTTGTTGTTTAACTGATTTAGTCACTGGTTTTCATGGGGTAGACATATTTCTGCTTGCTGGAATTATGAATATCAAATGTATTACCTCAAGTTGTTGAATGGATATTTTTTATAAACTTAAGGTATTTTGCTCATTTGCCTTTTTATTTTCCTTTCTTTAAAGTAACACAAATAACCTACAACACTGGTTACTAAAATTGGTAGAACTGGATTATATCAATAATATTTGTATTCTTCAAGTTCTGTACATATATGCACAAAAATACCTACTTAGGATTGTCAAGACAGCAAGTAATTAACTGATTCTATTTAGATGCTCTGTCTAAACAACATTATTTCTCTACGTTCAATAGGCTTTCGTGGACCAGGTCAGAAACAGCTATATTCAGTTATTTTTCCGTGGTGATAATGTGTCGATGTGTATCAATTTATCAGTGTGTGATAAACTGCCTAAACAAGATACAAAATTAGAGAGATAAGGTAATCTAGCCATTACATTATCTGTAGCTTTCTATAATTGCAATCTTATACATGTCTTGTACCATACCATAAATAACCCAAACTTCTACTGATACTGAACTCACACTGTATGCTGAACTGGAACACAGTTTCTAACTTCTCCAATATAATTCAGTCACATTTAGAGATCTCACAACTCGTAATAGTTAGGAAATTATAACCAGCAAGGAGAAATCACATGGCCAAAGCATATTTTTTGAAAGACCTCCAGAAATGTAATTAATGTGCTAGCCCACAAAGCTGACAAATTGGCTTTAGAATTCTTGTTAGAAATCCCCTACCTATATGAAAATTTGGGATAGGATGTTTTCCTTCCCCTGTAGAATGGAAACTGATACCTAATGAAAAAAGATATTTTCTCCTTTTCCACTGCGTATGGATGTTTTGAAGTGTTCTGAGGCCTTCACACCCTCTGTACGTCCCCTCTTTTTGACTGTAGAGTAAAATGTATACAGACAGTTCACTATATCTAAAATTTTTGCATTTCCATTCAGAAATTCATAATATAGTTATTAACCAAGATTTCCACGTAGAATTACAGAATCATATTGGTAAGCATGGTATATGGCTAGGTGCTGTGACATGAATGCACACTGTGTTGAAAGGGTATAGAAGTCTGGGACGTTGCTGAGCAATAGCTCACTGAAGCTCTTTTAACAAGCTGTGCAGATCAACTTGTTCACTACTTTGTTAAGTATCAGTGTGCCTGGTGATGTACAAAATAAATAAGAAGGTAGTATTTTACTGAAATATTTATAGTCTTAAGGTTTCAACCATTAATAGTTCATAGATGCTTCCTTCAGGAATGAATCCATCAAGGTGACTGAAACTACTCTTGTGAAAATAAGTTATGTAGATGTTTGCAATGAAGTCTTTAGAGATTTTGTTGTTTAGCCCCAACGGGCAGCTCAGTACCACACAACTGCTCGCTCACTCTCCCCAGGTGGGATGGAGGAGATAATTGGAAAGGTGAAGGTGTGAGAACTCATGGGCTGAGGTAAAGTCAGTTTACTAGGTAAAGCAAAAACTGTGCATGCAAGCAAAGAAAAGCAAGTAGTTCATTTGTTGCTTCCCATCAGCAGGCAGGTGTTCAGCCACTCCCAGGAAAGCAGGGCTCATCATGTGTGATGTTTTCTTGGGAAGACAAACACCATCATTTCAAATATTTCACAACCCACCCACCCACCCCCCATCCCTTCTCCTTCTTTCCTTCAGCTTTTATTGCTAAGCATACAACAGTATGGTATGGGATATCCCTTTGGTCAGTCTGGGTCAGCTGTCCTGGCTGTGTCCCTCCCAGCTCCTTTAGCACCCCCAGCTCCTCGCTGGTAAGGCAGCACAAGAAGCAAAAAAAAACCAACCAACCAACCAACCAAAAGGCTCTATGTAAGCTCTGCTCTGCAACAGCTAAAAACAATGGTGTGTTATCAACACAATTTTCATCAACAATCCAAAACACACCATTGTGTGAACCTCTACAAAGAAAATTAACTCTATCCCAGCCAAAATGATGACTGACTTTAAAAGAGATTGATGACCTTAAAAGATACTTCATTTCAGGACAGGGATCTAATTGAATTTCTGCAATGACTACAAAACAAAGCATAAAACATTCCCCCTAAAGGAATCTGACTCCACTCAGCAAAACGTTTAAGAGAGAAATTTTCAAAATAATAATTTCCCTTTCTCACAAAAGGCTTTAAAGTTCAATTTAGTGTGTCTGTGAGGAAGAAAATTTTGCTGTTTAACACCTAACATAAGTGACATATCTTTTACAGAAGATATGTTTTCATGATTCAACTTATGTTTTGGATGTCATTTCCAAACAGCAAGTAGCTTAGTTATTTATGTTTCTCAACTCATACTTTAGTTTATATGCAGTATGTTCATCTTTTTATAGAAGCAATTTTTGGCATTTTCAATATCTGTATACATTTATCCAAAATTCCTGTCCAAATACTGTTCAAGGATAGTTCAAAGTTGTATCTAAAAACTGTACTTAAAAAAATTGATTGTGAATAGATATATCATAGATATGTACATACTGGGAGATTTTAAAACAAAACAAAACACTGCAACTGTCAGATTCATAATGTCAAGGTTTTACAATCAAATCATCTACCTTCATGGACTGTCATATATCTGTAGTTATATATTTTTTCTGATACATTGAGTTTGTGCAATAGAAATGGTAATGAGAAATTAGTAAAAATAAATTAGATTAGTTGAAGAAGAAGTAGAACAAAGAAGAAGAAGAAAGAAGAAGAAAAGAAGAAGATGAAGAAAGAAGAAGAAGAACCCAATTATTTCCCTAATAATATTTGCAGAAAGACCATCTATAGGCTGCATTTCTGGATAGGAGCTGAATTGAAAACTGTAGTATTTGCTTCCATTAACAAAGAATAGGATAATATTTAGTATTATTATAGCCTTAGCTAAGAAAGGTTTTCTTTCTAAAGAGTTATATGAAAACATATTTGTGCAATTAACTTATGTTTTTATACAAAAATATCAAAGCCAGTCAGCAGTTCAATAGAAATATATATGATATATATAGACACACACAAACCTATACACTACCAGTGCCAAATCTTGCTCTTTAGTGTACATGCATGAGACGAGCTGGGAATGTATTTAAGCAACACATATTTTAAATTGCTACATTTCAATATATCATTTTTCTGATTAAGGCTAATCAGGTTGTTTTCCAAACAGGTGACCATTTTATTAAAGCACAAAACTGTGGATTGAGTATGCAGAGGTAGATAATGGGAAGGCAAGGAAAATACAAGCCTTTTGGCTTCAATTGGCTACCTACAGTTTAACAACAGTAAGTGGGGAAAAAAAAGAGGGGAGCAGGCTTAGAGAGAGATACATATCTGTATGATCATTTGGGGAAGGTAAGGAAAAAAAAAAAAAAAGATGTGGCAGAACTTTGATCATTTTTCCTGCAGTGATGACCATGCTGCATATACTTGGCTCACATTAAGTAACACATACGAGAGCAGAGGGAGGACAGCAGCAGGACCTTGCAAAGGTTCCTTCTTTAGAAGGTTTCAATCAAAGTCTTCCCAGTTCAAAACGAAGTGCAACAAACACGCCCAGTTGGGAAATCCTCTTTTAATCTTATTAAGCACTGAAATGCTACTGTAGATGTATACTACCCATGTATTCAGTGACAAGATATAGGTGTTCCAGCTTATAATTTTGAAAAGTCAACCTCTGCTTTGAAACTAGCCTTTGGGTGAAATCACTTCCATCCACAGCACATAGTTTCTACAGTAAGGTACTTAATGTTTGCATTATGAATACTTCTATAGATAATGTAGGATCTTCTAATCACTTTGATGTTTTAAAGTCTTCGATATTATTATTATTATTATTTTATTTTTTCCTGTACAGGAAAATGCAAATACATAGCAACATCCTTCTAATATCAGCACCAAAAATAGTCATTAGTTTGAGATCACTGTTATTTATGTATTAAATACATACATAACCCCAACAGTTAAAGAAATAATAAATTGTTTCACTACTTATCAAAAGGGTCAAGTGTCCCATCTCCCTATGTTCAGAAGCAACAGAAAAGAAAATATTTTTGTGAGTCCATTACCCATTAGTCTGCTTCCATCTCTTGAACACTGACAGAATACAGAGATAGTAGTGTACAAAGAAGCTTAGCAACTGGTAAGACTTCAGGTGACAATGTATTTGGTAAGTTACCTTGAGACGCTGAGAACATATGAAATTGCTACAGCATAGAAAATTTTGGGTCCTAGTACCTACTGCAGTCGCAAAGCCATAAAAAACTTTGTTCCTCAACTTTTGTTATCCAGGTAAATTAGCTGGATTAAAACCACACCACATATTAAGATATAACTAGTGATTTAAAAAAATATTGCTGATAAAATACAAAAAATAGGATATCCAAAACTAGTAAAAGGACCATAGTAACATCAGACAGTTAAGGTCCTGACATTTATTAAGTCTATGGATGCTGGAACCACTGAAGCAGGAGATATTATTTCCATAGAATAAAAAGTAAAGAAAGGAAATTAAAAAAAGTTTTTGAAGTCTGGTCTGCTTATCCCTTGCTGTGAACAGAAAATTTTAAAGTCACCACAACTTGTGATATATAATGATGTGTTAAAACACCTAGTATTCAGATTCTGTAAAGTAGAATAAATATTACTATTTACTGTAAGGATTTGTTGAAAGTTATGATTATAATAAAATTTAAGGAACAAATTCTTCTAATCACCAGGAAAGTAATGAGTCCTGAAGGAAGGAGCATGCCCATACAAACAAGCTACATCATATACAATGAAGGATTGCACACAGCATCACAATATGGTAACATAAAATATATAGGCATCTTTGTCTTGTTATCCTAAAGTAATTTTCCATAGCCTCAGGAAAAGTTTGTTAGAAGCAGGCCATGATTATTCCCAAGTTTTATGCACACTGACATTTATAAGCATTTAAAATGCTAAGTAAGCATTTTCTTACTCCCAAAAACTCCAGGTATGCCTAGACCGAATATGACAGTAGCAAACAGTGCCACATGGTGTGCTTAGTCTGCTTAACAGGTAACATCCCATCTAAAAAAAAGCAGGTTTGCAAGTACATAGATTGTAATCGTCAGCATGTCTCTTTATGCCTTTTTACATTTTGCCAGTGCTTCCCATCAGAAAAGCTAAATGCAGAAGAAAAGAAGTAGCTAAGAGCTGTCTATCCTTTGTCTTGACAAGAGGCAATGCAAGGGCAATTATAGAACTGAGTTGACTGTATGGAGCCAGGTAGCCTATATTAATCTGTAAGCTTACCTTGGCATACAAATTTCAGTTCCTTGGCATCTGTGACAGTGGTTCTTTTATCTGACCTCTTCTTTTCTGTCCGACGATGGCTACGTCTTTTCTTTGTCTCTCCCCAAAGATTTGATCCACCGTGCATACTTGGGATGTTCAGAATGGCAATTCCTTCCAGAGAAATATTGATTAAGTCTAGCTGAATTCCATCACACTGATTAGCAAGGAAAAAAAAAAAAAAAACAAAAAAAAAACAGAAACAAACAAAAAACAACAAAGGGTTGGGGGTGGGGGTAGAAAGAGAGCAGTAAAAGAGAAAGAAAAATCAGAATGTTCTACCTATCACTCCAGCTATTAGCAGACAAACATTTATACTGTAAAAATCACTATAGCAATAACTGCTAGGTTTTTTTTGTTTCCTGTTCCAGATAAATTGTCTGTCTTACAATTTTGCAATGATATTTGCTGTCATAACACCTGAGTCCCTTCCACATGAAACTGAAGTCCCTGAATACAGGGCATACACAGTTTTATAGAAAAGGGTCTAAGAGGGTCCCTGATAGCACAGAACACCATGCAGATATTAGTTTCAATCCAAAGGTTCAACTGGCACATTAGTATAGAGCTATGCCTGACTAATAACTCATACTAAGAGGTAAGATTATTAAAATGCTGACGCAGGTACAGCATTTCTTATCATAGGACCTCCATCAGCAATAGTTATTATGCTAGTTCTCTGAAACATGCATCATTGCCAAAGGAAAACATGGCCATTTTTAGGAGCGTCATTGAGGGATTTTCACTGTTTTGTATATCATGTCTTTGAGGTTTTTCAATATTTCTTTCACATTTAGGCAAAAGAGGGATATGGGGCCAAAGAAGAAGTATCACTTATCAAAGAGCTTTCCAAGACTCACTAGATGCACTCTTGCTTTCAACAGCAACACTGGACACTGGCAAAAATTTTATAGATATATAGTAATTTGTTAAATTATGGTTTTAAGTTAAAAGGACCATTAAAGGGACCATAATTTTCATTTGCAGGAAAACTATTCAGGGACCTTAGTTTATAAGCCTGTTGAGCAACAAACTGCAATGTCTTCTCAGGGGGCAGAAGCCTACATTTGCAAGCACAGTTTGCCTGACATACACAAGACATACCTAGCCTTCAGTGACTACAACTTATTCAGGCAAAACTCTCCTCCCCACCCACATTCTCTTAGGATCTGGGCAAGCTCCTCACACATAGAAAATGTAACAAAATACTGGAGAACCTCCACAGAATTAAAAAGACCCAACTTCAGGGTACTTCAGTTGAACCTGTGCATGTAAGCCAAAGTTCCCAGGACCGGTACATAAACTTGTACCTTAGCTGAAGGTACATTAGCTTCATGCCTCACAACATAGCTAGAGTACACAGACATCCTGGTGAGTTACACATACCTTATTGTATACTGCAGTATATTTTACAAACATTAGATCCTACTTCTGCAATGCTCTGCAAGCCAGTAGGGGGTCCAGTCATGCATTTAAATTTGATTAAGGGTCTTATTTTGTAATTCCAATATGTAATAATCAGGAAGAAAAATGGAAGAATAATTAACCATGCTTCAGTAACAGTCCACTGACATCTTGCAGCTTGATGCTCTGTGGGTCACTGGCACTTTGTCCTCTTTTTATCTAAACTTTTATCACAGCTTTTAAGGAGTGCAGAACTCAAAAAAAGCTGTGCATAATTATTCATTTACCCTAAAACTTTCCCAGAACACAAAACAGAACTGTATTATAATGCATACTCTGCATCTTAATGTTGTCAATCTGGAGAGTGAACAATTTTGACATTAAGGTTTCCATTTCATATTTTTTCATTAAGAACCTGTGTATTACATGCATACAGGGAAACCTTTTAAGTGAAAAGACATATCTGTGAGTTAGCAGATGTAGCAACAACTACAATTGAAAGTGTAACTTTTTAATCAGACTTCTCTGGCAATAAAAATGTCATGGGCCTTCACAATTATTTTGGAACCAAATTCATGTTTTTGCCCATATTTTATATGTATTAAATATTGAGACGATTAATTTTACTAAAAATTCTTCTCATGTATATGCTCACTTAATCCTATACATTCTAGATAAACAGATATTAATTTCATAATTAAAAGTAATCTTGTGTAAATACCCTGCAGGCCTCAATGAATCAAACACATACTGTGTGTCAGGCCTCCCACTGTCTTCAAGTGGAATGTACTGGCTGGATAATTAGATAGTACATATTTTTTAACCTTATTTGCATGCATATTATATCTTTTGCACACTGTCAAGCAGCAGTAACAACAAAAGTCAGATTACCACAGGGAATTCCCACAAAGAAGTCTTCATTCCTTATAATTTGCAGCCTAAATTAAAATAATTTGATCTTTGACAAGGATGAAATGTCAAGCAGAAGGGGGTCCTCTACAAGCCACGGCCTGTGGCTTCTGAAATCTGCCTAATTTATGTCAGTCACTTCTTAATACATATTTAAGTATTACACGAGAAAGATGATAAATATGCAATCTGACACCTTTGGTATTTCCCTGCTGTTAATTTATAAAGGTCTGGCGTCCCCCAAACTGACTGGAATTATTTAAATAAAAGAAGATCTGTGAAATAGGATGGCTGAGGGTCTGGCTTCCATTTTCACTCAATATTGAACACAGCAGGTAGTACACTAAGACAATTATTTGACTAGGCCTCTGAATCCCACAGTGGTGAGGAACTTTCTGAATTAGCAAAGGGAGGATTTCTTTTGTTCGCACACAGTCAAGAAGTTTGCACGACAGGTAGCTCTGCATTGTCCTAACACATTCATATGCTACAACAACAAAACTAGATGTGTTCTGCTCCTTTTCTTTCCTTTTTTTTTTTTTTTTTCCCAAACAGAGCAATAATAAAGCAATGATACTGCTAGAAATAAAAGCATACTTTCAAATACAGAGTATGCCTACTAGATTTAAAATAAACATTAGTGTTCCTACTTTTTTTTTTTTTTTTTTTTTGCTTGACTTCAGTCCCTATTCTGACATTATCTTCTACACTTGATTCATTACACCAAAATTTCCAGATCATCTCTCTGTGGAGAACATATCCATGTAACCAAGTACAACATTATGCAAGACTACGTAATCATTTAAGCTCCTCTCTACCACCTATTAATATCAGGTGGTATAAGCAGGCTTCCTCTGCTCACATGATGCTTTTGCAGCAGTTACGTACCATGACAACCCCATTTACACTGGATCTATGCCTAGTCTCATTACATATCTTTCACATATTTCCTTCCTTCCTTCCTTTTTCTCTTCTTTCCTCTTTTTTTTTCTCTTCCTTCCTCCCTTCCTCCCTTCCACCGTTCCTCCGTTCTGGTGGAAATAAAGTATAAGTGCTCTAAACTGTAAAGTCTTAAGCTTCATTTATTGACACATTATTATTTTAAAAATAATAATTATTTTTTTTCCTTTAGAACCTGGTTCTCTTGTCAAATTTTGGATCACAATTTGGAAATAAAACCATCTCGTATTCTGAATAATGTTTTAGTACATGCCACTTTCTTGGGTTACCAAAGAGGTGACGTTTCATGTATCCTCAATACAGATTTTAGTTATAAGAATTTAGTGTTAAAACTGTGTTCTCCATCTCAAACAGAATAAAAAATACAGAACTTAAAAGAAGTGACTGTATATCAGGAAAGCCAAACTTAATTACATTAGAAATCAAATATATGGTTGAATAAATATTTGCCCACAGAATGTTTGATTGCTGTCTCCTAGCTCAGAGATTTAGATCCCTTAATCTTCATGGATTTTGTTCATTCAAAATTTGGCTGTAGAGAAAATGCATTCTTTGTGGACTTTGTTCAGACTGAAATAGGTAATCATACACCAAGCTCTCATTTACAGCAACATCCCCAAGCAAGGGACAGGCAGCAGGTTAAAAAAAAAAAAAAAAAAAAAAAGATGAAAACAGCATAACTCCCAAGTGTTTACACCATACAATGAGAAATATTAGATACAACCATATTGGTTAAGCATTGTTCATTTAAATGTAATTTACTTGTAGTAATATCTGTAAATAACTACCTCCTAATAATTCTTGTGTAAATATTTTGGAAACTATTTCCCCTATGATTTTTGTTCCTAATTGTAGGAATAATGAGAACGGACAGGATAGAGGTAGTGAATATTAACAAACATGTCTTATATACTAATAATGTAATATTCTATTGGTAATAACAATGTTACTAATATGAATTGATAATAATTATAAAACTGGTATCAGCAGCATCATGAACTTGTATGCATATTTGTTCACTTTTGGATGTTAACATTTCATCAATCTTTTGATGGCTACAGTCAAACAGTGTAAGAAGACAACAACTTACTCTGTATGAGACTATGTAGGATTTTTGCCGAGTAGAAATATTTTCTTAGGAAAGCCAATGAAATTCATATTTAATCAAAAGGTACATTTAACTTGCAGTATATTCAAACTAAATCTAATCAGGTAAGCATTTCTTCCAATAACTAATCAAGTATTTGTCAGGCTATCTGTTCTTAAACCCAAATGTGTGAATCACTGTCCTAGTAATTTTATTTATTTTTTAAAGAAATGTGTGTGGGAAAAAAAAAAAAAGCTGTGTAACAAGCAAGTCTGGCACCACAACCTTAGAGGTTTAGTCTCAGTATTTGCTACCAGATGTTCCCTTCAGATCATTTCATATTATGCCTTTCAGGAGTCTTTAACCTAGCATACTCTTACCATACCTCTCCAAGTATTTCATACTGCTATACAAATACTCCATTGACATGAGGAGTTTCTCATTACAGTAGGCAAAAGAGAACACCACAATCCTCTTATGAAATGATTTCATTATTTAACTTAAATTCTCAGGTTTGTAACTTAACTTATATCACATTTTTCACATTTTTATTCACTTATTTATAAATACCAGCCACCCAAACAGTTTATGTAATGTAGCCAATTATTCTGTCATCCATCAAAGTAGCAGTGGCACATCATTTTAAATTCGTATTTTGTCTGTAACTATCCAGTGTCTTTTCAGTTAATGTTCAATGCATAATGGAATGATGACCCCTTGTGCAGAAAGAAAAGCTATTTAATGAAGGGGAATGATTCCAAAAAACATATATCCTTTAACCTTTATTCAGGAAAGTAAGTATAATTTTAGGGAACTGAGTTTTAAAGGTTATAAAAACTTGGGACCTAGAAATAATAAGTAAATTTTTTTTTTTATTTTAATCCTGCAGCAGCTCTCACTCCCTCTGACAGTCTTTCATTTTTCCATCTGACCTAGCCACACTCCCTATTGATTTCTAATGTTATCTTTCACCTCTTGACCTCATCTACTGTATTAAGACTTCACTAATCATCAAACTGAACTTTGTTCCAGTGTTCAGGGCTGCACTACAAATAGACATGATAAAAATAATATTTTGGAATATAGGGTCAAAAGGATGTGAACTGCTTTGCCTTGTTGGATTCAGGCACTCTGCACTCTTGCTCCCTGAATTTCAGCCAAACTAGTGACATTTCAAAGATAAAGGCAACAATTAGTTTCTTACTTCTATTTCTACAGATTCATGCAGCTTCTTACAGGTGGCTGAGAAAGTTTCCGAAGTGCCAAATTCAAAATACCAAAATTTGTTCTTCATTCTGAAACAAGAAAAAAAAAGAAAAGAAAAAAAGATCTTATTCACTATCGATATGTGACAAAACTGATCATCCTGTCTTCCATTATAAGTAATGGCAAAGGCTTGGGAACATGTGACATCCCATTCGAAATAGATGAGCTCATAATTTTCAAAGCTTAAATGTTGGTGTCAAGTTGTATGATATCCCCTAAAGGGATAACAGAAATGTGTTGAACTGACAGGTTCAAATGTACCTTTGACTTTTCTTTTTCAGTGACTATCAGAGTATTTTTTGACACTTAACCAGTGGCATGCCTCAGAAAAAATGTATCGATTTTATTTCATGTCTTACACCTACTATATGATTTCCGATTCATGGTTAAAATCTCTATCCTGCAGAGTACTAGAATGTGCAAGCAGGGAACTCCCATTGTGAAGAAGAGTCAAGACAAAAATGTAGCTTGCCTTAGGCTAGCTGAAGGTAAAGGTAAATGGTTATTGTTCCTGATGACAGATGAGATATTCAAAGAAAATAAAAATTCTAGATCTAACAATCTTTAGATATTTTGCAGTAGGAGAGCTGTATTACAAGATAATTAACTCATAAACACATTTTAAATAGGTGACAGAACCTGCATTTTGAAGTTCATCAATAAATTCTACAGAAAAACAAAACAGGATATAAATATTAGTAAATTGTTTAGTTTATCATGACAGCAGGCAGAGATTTTTTATTTTTTTTCTCATCAAATACATAAAGACTGCACTTCTGTTTTACCAGATTTATTGCACACTGTTAAATACAATCAGGACGCCAGCAGTACCATTTCAAATAAGTACGCACAGTTTTGTTTAACTATCATAAGTAATTACTATTGTGTAACAAAATGAAAAGCTAAAAATTAAAAAACAAAACAAAACCGAAAAAAAACAACAACACTGAATTAGAATTCAATATTCACACTTCAAAATGAGGAATAACTTCTTTTATGAGGAAGAACTTTATGGTTCAGGTGACAAAGCACTAGAACAGATTGCCCAGAGAGGTTGTGGAGTCGCCTTCTTTGGAGAGATTCAAAGCCTGCCTTGATGCAATCCTGTGTAACACTCTACGTGACCCTGCTTGAGCAGGGGCATTGGACTAGATGGTCGCTGGAGGTCCCTTCCAACCTCAACCATTCTGTGATTCTGTGAAATCCGGTATGAATACAATGCATCCACTTGCATAAGCTATACTTTGACACAAACATAGTGCAGTGTGCTTGGAACTTGAAAAACTGAGTTTGCCTGAGCTAGAAGCGGAGGAGTGAAACTCAGATTACCGTCAGGCAGCAAAACTACAAAACCCACCCTTGGTACATATTTCAAATTACATAAATAAAAGGTTAGTTAGTGGCTCTTCAAGTCCCTTTAATTGCCTCCTTAGTCACAGCCATGCAGAGGGAGAAGTGACAATACAGTACTGTCTATTCCAAGGAAGTCTACTGGCATGAGAGCCAACAATTCCTTCTCACTGTCAGAGATGAGCAAGGGTGTCCAGTCTGGCAGCCTTCAAGGGGTGGGGGACACAAGAACAATATGAGATGGGAATAGTAAGAGAGAAAATGACACATTTCTGAAGAAAAAAGTACCAGTATTTCCTTTCTTTTTTTTTTCACAGAAAATCTGAAAATGTTTGGAAACAGTTTCTGAGGGTGGATTCTACCCATACTGCTCTAGGGTAAATGAAATTCTTAAAAGAGCACCAACAAACAGAAGGGCTTAGATCAGATTCAGTACCATGTGACTGTGAGTGGAAGTGGTCTGACGTAGGTTCCTTCTATACCTGCAGATTTGTTAATATACTGACATGCTGACCTGGGATCAACTGTTCTATTTATACCAATGATCATCAAGAAATGTATAATCCTTTCATTTCTAAACAAGGGTGAACAACGTACTGAATTTCTGTTGGGTACCTTTGAAAAATCTAGATGCTGCTATTCTCCTGCTACTTTCTATACACGAATGATGAATAATGAAACAACAGGAAAAAATGATAAGAGCTCAGAAAAAGTACTTTGTCATTTGTTCTTATACTATTATTAAGATTAACGAGCCTTTTCATTTTTTGTTCTTTGAGATCCTTTCCTCTTGCTATTTGTTATTTTACCACAAAAGAAGCATCTTTTCTTTTTCTTTATTGGAAAGCCTTCTTTAAATTGACTTCTTAACATTGCATATAATAAACTCTTTGACTTGCACATGGATAAAATAGATAGACATATCTTAGAGTCATTCAGAATCTGCGGTTTCAAATTCATGTCTTTTGAGTTCAGAAAATGAAAACCCAGCGTTGGCACTGGTTTACCAGAAAGTGCAGGTCTATAAGTAAAACCTTGTAGAATTATAAGACAGAAGATTAAGTGCATTCATCAGGTGAATTTTTGATGGCAGATGTGTTTTGTATCATTGTAATATACCCTATTCTGTACGGCAAAAATAAAATAAAACAACAAATAAAATAAAATAAAATAAAATAAAATAAAATATAAAATAAAATAAAATAAAATAAAATAAAATAAAATAAAATAAAATAAAATAAAAGTAAAAAATATAGTCTTGTGAGCCTGTCCTCCTTTTCCTAGCTGACTACACCTCTGTTTTTAAGGATAGAAAGGCAACGTACTTGTTGCCATAATTTTTACAGTGAATACATACTTAATTTTGCATATTTTTTTCCAGTAAAAAGATAGATATGGATACAAATACTTTTTTTTTTTTGTTCATTTTCAAAAGGACTTACCAACCATTAGGTAGATTAGATTGCATGCTTTTATTCAAATGCACTAAAATTTTTATTGAACAGAAAATCGTATTTCATCTTTTGTTATACATATAAAGCACAGTTAAATGTACAAAATAAAGACAAATTATACTTATCTTTCCATACTCAAATTTCCATTTTTCATGATCAGTCATATAATAAATGATAGCAAATATACTGTTTTTTTCTATTAATCAAAAAATATCTAAATATCTAAATTCCCATCTTCTGCTAGTTTTACTCTTTCAAACAGGTGAAGTTTATTTACTCATCAAGACAGCAGTAAATAGATGAGTCCATTCAGAAGATTAATAAATTTCTAATTTCTTTCAAAATGATACAAGTAAATTTTAGACTGATAAACAAATACATATTTTGATGCATTAAAACTGTAAGAAACTGAATCATGGGCTGCTGTCATGTCTATTTTTTCCCTCCTAGTGGAGCTGATAATTTCGAATTGTTTCAACTTTTAATAAGAGATAACCAAAACAAAGATAAAACTTATTCCAGTAAAACAAACAAATAAATAAATAAATAAATTGTCCTACAGTAGCACTTCTTTACAACACTTTTTGTTAGATTCAGAAAAGGAATAGATTATTTTACAGGAAAGTGTTTTTGCATATGCTTCAAAGAGCATAGCTAAACTCTTAACTTCTTGTTTGAAAATGCAATATAAATAAAACATCAATTGTGATTAAAGGCTGACCCAACCCTATCTAATGCTGCTATTGGATTACAGTATGTCAAAATATATACCGTCTATGGATGCAAGAACAACAAAACCAAACTTCCTTCTAGAGCCTAAATACTTTTTTTTTTTTTTTTTTCTGGCGGTGTTCCACACGGTCAAGTATTGGTCAATTTTCTAATAAGTGGAATGAGTTTCTTAAACGGGGTTGAAACAAATCAGCAAAATGGTATGGTAGGGCTAGTACTGCCTTTTCTTACAGTGCTTATATTCTGCAGATAAGTGTCAGACTTAGAAACTTTAATATGTTTCTTGGAAAAGTTCAGTCTAATGTTTGGTAATCAAGGCAAAATGATCAAAATAGTCTGTGATAAGGGTTTGCTCCATTATCAGTTAATCAGAAACCCCCCTACTGCTAAAACTATTTTATATAACCTTTCTGATTAAGCAATTACAAGACATATAATTGAAAAATTGTCCTGTATCTAAATATGGAAATAGTAAATACTTTATTCTACACCTGAAGAGCACATATACTTCATTATAGCGTGCACACTGTGTCAGAATGTGTGGAACAATAGACCAGCAATAAGATGCAAATAAAAGGAGGACAGACAATAAAAAAGGAATATTTTAAAATGTAAAAACCAAAGTCATATTCAGGCTTTAAGGGACTAGAGATTGGGGCAATCACTTATTGTTACATTTGAGTTTGTCACAATTTCTACTGTTTTATTTACATATCTTATTAATGTATCTACTATTTATATTTATTTCCATTTTATTTTAATTAGGTAATGTCAAGCTTCAATGACTTGAGCTAAATATTTCTACATCAGTAAATTTTTGACCGCAATTTAAAAAAAAAATTCAACTGAAACAGTTTGACCATTTTTAAAAAAGACTGAAGAAAAACATGTATATTTGCTTATATTAATTGTGTTTGATAACATATATTTCAAACTGTTTTAATACTGCTACACTTTCAGAGCGGGATTTTAAATTTAGTGCAAGGATGGCCTTGTGTCAATAAAATGCTTCTGGCCATCTGTGTGAAAATACATACATAATTTAACTATATTGTGACCAATTGGGAATACAGTCTGGGAAAGCTTTATTTCAATATTCTCTTGTGGCAGAGAAAGAACAAATTTTTGTATCTAGTTCTATCATCTTTTATCCTGTTATCTATAAAAACAACAGAGATTTTTACCCATAAAACTACAAGAATTCATATTTTTTCTATGCTAAATTCCTTGAAAAGTGCACTGCTTGAAAGCAATCTCTACCACAAATCTGTGTAAGAATATCTGCTCCCAGATACAAAGCACTTTTTTTCTTCCATAAACTATACTGGTTCCCCAAATCTCTAATCACTGTCTTCTCAAAAGACTTTTTTTAAGCTGTTGCAATTACATTGTAGAAGTACTGTCTGCTTGTGAGTGTCAAGAGTTGGTCTCAGCCTATATCATAAACTCATATAAGCTCCCAACATAAAGTGCCCATTCTAAGAGCAGTGTTCATGAACAACAGTATACAGAATATGAATTGAAAAAAAAAATAAAAATAAAAAAAATCCACAGGAGAAACACAAAGAAATAAACAAAACACACACACAGTGGGAATGAAGCCCTATAGAGAGAACGCTTATCTTCCCATTCACCATATTCTTGGAAGGCATTCAGAGGATAGATACTTCAGTGTTAAGTATTTAGAGGAACAAGTCTGTCTCACTTTTCTCCCTTGTTTACTCCAAAACAGAGGACAGAAATACTCTGATCCATGAAAATGTAGAAAAATGTGTAGAACCCCTCTGCAGGGAATCAAAAATGCCAGAGAAGTGTGCAGAAATGGAGGTGTGAGAAAGAGATGTTTTTTCCACAGTAAAGAAACCACGAAGAGTCCAAGGGGAGAAAGAAGTTGACAGGTAGATATAGAAAGAAGAAAAAGAATATCATCATCAAGGAAAATAGAGGAATCAATGAAAGAGAATAATGGGGAAAATATAGGAACCTATTTTCAAAATGCATTGAAGTTCTGCAACACTGAAAGAAAAAATTGATAATAAAACGGAGAAGAGAAGAAAAATAAAATAAACCTAAAGGAGATCTGAACAAAAACACACATTTCTGAAGACTGAAAATACAGGTAATAAGGTCTGAAAATAAAACTGGGAGCACAGAAAATGTCAATGGCAAAAAGAGCTGAACATCTGTTCCAATGTTCTGCCACTGACTGCGGTTAGTATCAGACACCTGAGAGAACAATGTAAATACCCAGGTAGTATGCAGCTGAGAATAATCTAAGAATAATCTAGCTCTTAATACTATTTATTGTAATTCAGTGGCCATTTATGTTATGACGTGTGAAGCAATATGGTGAGAAAAAAAATAACCAGATTTATGGGCACAAGCTACTTTTTTTTTTTTTAAAATAAAGTTTCTGCTTTATTAGAGTTTTCAACTTCATACCTCATTTTTAAAAAGAAAATATAGAAGCTCTAGTGCTGGTTCCCAATGTAAGGAAAAATAAAAGTCTGCATCAAGGAACAATTGAAATATAAGCAGTTTCAGAAATCTGTTCCTGCATCTGGGGATAAAAGTGCCTGTAACCTTAACCATCTGATTTTCTTCAGGTCTTAGAAAAGTTTTCTAAGTTGTACCTGAAATTGCTGCTTTTGTTTGTGGAGTCCCAGCCTTCTTACATTCAAGAGTAAGAAAAGTAAAATTTACAGCAGATTGTATGTCATGGTGACTCTGTTTTGCATTCCTGGGAATGAAATATGCTGATATATTGGATTTTATCGAATTAAATAAATACTGAATATGAATACTGAATATGTGATAAAATAAATAAAACTTCGATTGCTAAAAAAAAAATATTCAAAAATAAAAAATATATTTTCATGCTTTGTACAACTCAATATAAAGAATATTTTATCAAATCCTGTTCTTCCCACAAAAGTTTTCAATAGACAACATATTTTCCATCTTTTCTCACTGTTCATAGATCTATTATCTAGGTAATTTTATACTTAGGTAAAAATGATTTCATTGCAGCACATAATATATATTAATAAGAATGTATGACTTTTTCTAATGTTCTTCTTTTCTTTCCACTTCTGTCTTAACAATCATATAATTCCTGTTCTGCTTTATAATGAATCATACGCAAAGGTAAGGAAATAGCCAGTGGAGATGCACATCCATAAGAGATTTATGTGTGACTGGCATGATTTTAATAGAGACATCTTTGTCAATTTTCTCTTTTTCCATTACCAGCTGTACTTAAGGCAAATCTAAGTGTTAATCTCTTATGGCACACAGCAAAAGCAAAGACTATAGATAAGTGCAGAAAAGTTACAATTCTGAAAGAACGATTCCAGTTTAACAAATAAAATAACTAAAATTTTCACATGCGATGTGATGCAAGTATCTTCATGCGATGATACTACAAGTAGTTGGAAAGTTACTACATAAAAACTTGCATAATTAAGCATCATTCTGAGACTGATTCTTCCCGACATTTATTAGTTCTATAGATACTGCTGCAAAGCTGTGTTTGATTCAATTTTTTTCCTCACTCATTACAATACAGTTTGGCACTGTAGCTTGCACTTCTGTATGAAGCTGTTCTGCAGTCTGCTCTCCACCTACCTGCCCCACTTCTCTGTGCCTGGTTTTCTCCCAGATGTCTACAGTCTCTTACAGCTGTCACCACCATCCCCTTCCCCATTCAGTTCTACTCTTGCCTTCAGCTATGCTCTCACATCCCTCCAAGAAACCATCCTGGGACACATTCGGATCCCTTTCAATGAAAAATAGAAATCATGAAGGGTTGCAAAAGGACCTCACAGTACTAAGTGACTGGACTGTGAATAAAGTCTGAGAGAGATGGGGTTGTTCAGCTTGGAGAAGAGAAGGCTCCAGGAAGATCTCATAGCAGCCTTCCAGTACCTAAAAGGGGCCTACAAGAAAGCTGGGGAGGGACTTTTTACAAGGGCATGGGGTGATAGGACAAGGGGTAATGGTTTTAAACTGAAAGAGGTTAGGTTTAGATTAGATGTTAGGAAGAAGTTCTTCATTACGAGGGTGGTGAGGTATTGGATCAGGTTGCCCAGAAAAGCTGTGGATGCCCCATCCCTGGAAGTGTGCAAGGCCAGGTTGGATGGAGCTTTGATCAACCTGGTCTAGTGGAAGGTGTCCCTGCCCACGGCAGTTGGGTTGAAATCAGGTAATTTTTAAGGTCCCTACCAACTCAAATTGTTCTATGATTCTATGAACTGTAGATGAAATTTAACGTGGATAAATACAAAGTGATGCATAGTGGAAAAAGAAAAAAAAAACAAACCTCTTATTTTACAAACAGCGATAAGGTCTCAGGAACAAGGTCTTGGACTTACAATAGATAGGTGAATGAAGTGTCAGAGCAGTGCTTAATAGCATTTGCATGAATGGTGTTGTGATGCTGAATACTGGGTGCAGTTTTCCCCTCCCCAAAGGGAAGGTACGGTGTGTGTGTGTGAAGACTACAATTGAACTGGAAGAAGTGTGGAGAAAGAAAACAGTGAAGATCAAAATATTGAATTTTTTTTTTTTTTAGGTCTCCATCCTGAAAAGATGATAAATGAGGGAGATTTTCGAGATGGAGTTCTCTAAAATTGTGTATGATATGGAAAGGATGAATAGGAAATTCACCACCTCTCCCAAGGAAATGCTACCACAGAAAAGGAGTGAGGAGACAGAACAAGCAAGAGGATTATTTAAACAACATGTAATTAAGATGCTAAGCTATTTGCAACAGGATGCCAAAAGCTTAGAAAGGATTGAATAGATTTGTGGAAGAATTAGCCACTGAAGTCCACATAGCAAAACACCACGAATGTGGAAATATTATTATGTTACCCTGTTCTTCTTCTATGCTCACTGGTAGAAGACAATGACGAAAGAGCACCTAGCTAGACAAACCTTTTGGTTGACAGTGGATGGGTATTTTTATGTTCTTAATTTTCTGGTCCAAACGCATTTCTCCTTTTCTCTAAATATCTTCACTGGAATATCTATTTCTTCTCAATAAATCCTCATTACTACTTCTTATCCCAAGCTCCAACTTTCTATTTGGACTGAAATCTTGGTACAACAGTCCACATATGAGTACCAGTAAGTCCACACATTCCAGACAGGGACTGATGTTCCAGAACATCATTTATTATCTGTAAATTTGCAGACAAAGTTGCCAAAACTTCACCTGAGGTCCATGCACTGTTTCCCAGTTTGTTGGTCTACTGATCAGAATGTTATTTGTCTGGGTTTTCAAGAAAAAGCGGGATTGAAAGCATTCCCTCTGTTAGGGCTAAGAGGAAAAAACATGGTAATCAGAAAACATCCTAACCTAGATGACAGTCATATCCATAACCTGTTCTCTATAAAACCTGATACCTGTTTCCACTGGATTACCTGTAATTGCCTCACACGACAGACTCCAGTGGAGAGTAGAAGCCTGCTACTATACAGAGGATAATTTTATCCTAAGATATGAATAAAAAGTGCCTATAACACAACACAAACAGCACCTCCAATCATTTTAAGAACCTGAGAGTTCTGTGCTAGGTACTCATGCACCTAGGGAATGAAGGGGGAACTCAATGACCTTTGAGTTGTACCTCAGAGTGAATCTGTTCTGTGCTAACACGCAACTGGATATTCACGAGGAAAAACAAAACAAAACAAAAAATATATTTAATATATTTCTCCTACAGTTATAGAAGTGCATGTGGTACACTCCACTAAGACAAATTGCAGGTTAACCTACAGCACACGGTATAAAAAACAGCTATTATAAAATACTGTTGTACCTGCCTGATAACTGTAAAGATTTGATTTAAATAAGGAATTCTGGCACGTGCTTTTTAATATATTGTGCTTTAAAAACAGTTATTAGTAAGACAAAAAAAAAAAAGAAAAGAAAAAAAGTTTAGTTTCTCAAAAAATGTACCTAAAAAGTATCTTAATTTGTCATCTAATTTTACAAAATGAACATTCCTGTAACACTTCCTTTGTGTCCATTACCCATAATGAAGATTCCTGCTTTTAACATTTTACTTACTTTTGTCCTCATATTTCCCTTCAGTTTCTTTCCCAAATTCCCCAGTCTAGGGAGCAGATGCTGAGGCACCAATGACTCATTAATCTGAGGAGGATTTTTATCATGAGCAAAAATAAAGCTTATAAACAGTTCCACATTTACCAGCCTTGGTTGTACTAGAGAACCAACAAGCTGTGTTAAAAAACACCTCTCTGTATATGTCATAATAGACCTGCTATCTCAGAGCAAGGTCATAGACCTTCACATTTCATCTTTAAATTATGTCAGACGAATAAAACAATTTTCCTTCCCCTTACCCGCTAATATGGGTATGTAAAAGCAGATATGACATTGAGTAGTACTTAAATTAATGAGACCATTGTTAAGGCAGTTCAGAGGTTCAGGGATAGGTTTGCCAGGAGCTCCTCATTGGCTGCTTCACATGCACTATCTCAGATCTATTTTAGAAACAAACAGACATATAAACCAGTTTTGTTTCCTGTAAAGTAGATGTATATATGTAATTAATTTATCTCTTTCTCTACCCAATATTTTAACTCCCACTGAAAGAACAAAATAACTCTAATACCACTATTTGATTCTTGCCAAAACAAAACAACAACAACAAACCAACCAAATAAAAAAACTTGAACTCCATTGAAACACCATGCTTTATATCACTCCCAAGTAGGACACAAAGAGCAGATTAAAGAAAAAAAAAAAATATATATATATATAAATAATCAATGAAATGTTGTAAAGGAGCAGTGAGCAACTCTTATGTAAAAATATGGGAGAAACATCAGACTTTCTGTGTCATAGCATATCTTTTTTGACAAAATCTTTTTTCTCTCTCTAGGATCCCTCCAGAAATATCTCAGCCTGACAGGATAGGGGCAGGACTAAACATCTTTGCCTGTCTGACTGGGATTCACAGGACTTTAAAGTTTCTTCTATCGGAAGAGCAGATTTATGAGTTTAGGAAGCCTTGTGCTTTTCAAGCTTCGTTGCCTCCTGATTCCACCCCCATGAGAGGACCACTTCTAAGAATGTGATTCAGCTTAACACTAGATTTAGGCATGTCAATGTGTTTGCCTGCCTTTGAACTCGACAGTTGTATTCCCAATGAAGACAAAAGACATCTACTCAATGAAACTGAAGGTGTGATTCACTGGAGCTGAGTAGGCAGAACTGCCTCTCCAGGCTTCACTGAGAGAAATAACTGTCTCTCCACTATCTAAAATGAGAGCATCGACATCTAGTTGATGTGTACACAAGTTCCTTTAGAAGCCTATGTTTAGGTGTCTAATTTCATACTGAAAACCTGTCTTGTCTCGAAGTATTTACACCTAATTAGAAAAAAAAAGGAAAGAAATAAGGGAAAAAAAAGAGAGAAGGAGAGGGAGGGAGAGAGGGCGGGGGGGTGGGGGCAGAGAGAGAGAGAAGAGAGAACAAGAAAAACAAACAACAACAAAACCATAAGATAAATAAAGTCTCATTGTTACTCACTTTGACTGCAGAAAGAGAATTAAAAAATATATATATATATATATACCCTTAAAAGTATTTACATGGGACAAGGCATTTGATCATCTATATACCTAAAACTTTTAGTGACTTACCACAGAAGAGCCCAGGAACTGAATTTGAAATTTAACACAGTCCACGTGTGTTCCCTAAAGCACCTTAAATACAAAAGCCACCATAAGCTGTTCCTGCTCTCTAGCTTGTTTTTCTGAGAAAGCTCAGATGAAATTCACATATAACCCATCTTTCTTTCCAGAAGATGTATGGACACTGTGCTTCCTTATTTCCTACAGAATGGTTACAACACAATTCCCAGTTCTCAGGTACAGACCATGCAGGAAAGAACAGGCCGGTGAACCATATGAAACCCATGGGCCAAGCTTCATTCTCGTTCTGAAACAAAAGATCATAGTTACTAAATAACAATGCATCCCTTTCTATCTTGTAGGGTGGGATGGGATGTGTTTTGTTTTTAAAAGGCCACTGATTGTTTAGAAACCTGAAAATACCCATAACGCTCCATATGTGAGTCTATGTTTTTAGGCAACATTTTTTTCCCCCTGAAAACTAAACACAGTCATCAGCTGTGGTTTAAAATGCTACTCTGTAAATGTGCAGAGACTTCAGAATGCATTTTAGTATGACAGAAGGTCTTTACTTAGTAGAGATCAGGACTTAGGATCGAAAATGCACATGGTGGCTGTATAAATAATAAATCCTATAACTACTTACCACCTTGCCCTTCAAAATACAGATCTAGAAAACTTTCTACACTGAACAGCACCTAAAAGGACGAGGCAGGCTGCCAGGCAGAGAGTAAAGCTAAGAATACTGTCATCTTTTTGCTCCTCTATACAGAGCTGTGTGACTGAGTCATTCCATCAGAAGTCTTGTTGGATGATCAGCAAAGAGCTGCTCAAACACCTGTGAGCTACGCAGCCGCATGTCATTTGTTTCACTTGTTAGAACCCGGTGAGAACACTTATTTTTTTAATCCCTGTGCACAATTACAATTTAAAATACATACAATCAAGAACAAATTGATATCTTTTCAAAAGTATATTTAAAGTAAATCCATAAAATTGTTCCGTATGTGTCTTCTATGGAGTGTGCCAGTGATTATATACACTCTGCTTTGAGGAAGACTATGGATGTAGCCTGTTTTCACAGGGATATACACACAGATCACAAGAAATCTGCCTTTCTGATTTTTGGATAATCGTATGCTACAAAAAAGAATCAAAGAAACAAACAAAAAAACACCAACAAACCAGATTTAGATTTCTTTGAACTTTGTCTTTACTCACTGCTGTTCAGCTCTTGATATAAATGGAAGAAATTATTCTTTTCTTTAAAGTCAGTAATACTTTAGGATTAAAACTTGATAAGGAAATCAAACATGGTAAAAAAGGATGCTGTCGTTTGAAGTCATTGATCTGATTTCTTCAAATCTGTGGGATTCCAAAGACTGGTTGACTTGAAAATTACATTAGTTTAAATGGTTTCCTAAACTTAAATAAACAAGTACAGATTGTTGGGTGTATGCTTTTAAGCTAAGAAATGGGAATCAAAGGAACTACTCATACATACAAATAAAATGAAGCACTTCAATGTTTGCAGGGCTGGGGCTTTATTTCAATATAAAGTTGAAAATTTTAGCTTAGTTAACTGATGTAAGCTAAACCAAAATAAGCTACTCAAAGTTAAAATATATCTATTCTAACTACTGTTTCAGTTTAGTCCTTCCACAGCTTGAATTTAAAAAGTAACAACAAGAAGACAAAACAAACAGAAGAACCCTAAACTAAACTGGTACAATTATTCTATCTAGACAAATAGTATTTGATATACAGAAAGCATCAAATGCACATCTTTTGTTAATATACATCCACTGCTTTTTTGTGAATTGTGAACGTATCAGTAGGGAAATAAAAATTATCAGTACATAAAATGCTGTTTCACTATAGTTTCATGAGAACTGCAGGCAATACTTCCACTGATATATACAGATGTATAAAGCTAACAAAATTTAGCTTGCAGGCATTTCCTTCTTTCAAAAAACAACACCAAAACCAAACCCAAGCAAAACACCAGAACATCAAAAAACAGACCAAACAAAAGAAAAACCACCAACAAAAACAAATCATAAAAGTATATTAAAATATGTAAGTCTAGCATCTAAAACAGCTCTTCAAAATGTATTCTGCTATAAACTTTTTAGGACTGAAGAAAAGTAATAAAAAACCATAAAATGTTTCTTCTGAGAATGTGCAAGTGAACTTTTCAAAATCTTAACAAACAAAAAAACTCAGAGAAACCATGTATGAAAGAGCCTGTAAAATTTTCTGCTTGGGACTTCATAACAGCATGTAGTAAGTACAACCTTATTGTACTGTCTACAAAAGACTTGATTTAAAAAAATTAGGTGGACCAAAATTTTCAGCACAGCCTATCAACTGGGAGCACAGACCAATCCACCAATCCATCATTTTTCACTTTAATGTTGAGTGAAGAAGTAGCGTGAAGTATATGCTGAGATTCTCAGCTTTTCTGTAGTTCTTTTACATCAGTCTGTATGTACAAAGGGGCAGTAAAAATTATTGCTGTTTTATTGTATAACGCAGTCCTAATGACTCATACCTCACAGTAATGATTTATTTATTTTTTCTTTTGTTTAGGGGTTTACCCGGAGAAAGGGATACTGGAACACTGTATTTTCCTATCAGTCTTCAGGTCTGTAGCACTGCGCTGAGGCTGAATCAAACAAATCAGTGTAGGGTTAATGAGTTGGGTGGTAGGACAGGCGACATAAGACACAAGCAGGATTTGAAATATAAGTTTCAGATTAAAAAGATCCATATTTACACATTGTGCAAGTCCTAGAGCTGACTGTAATTATAGTCTGCGGGTAATAGGTATGTTTCTGAGTTAAGATATAAGCGACACATTAACCAAGCATAACTCCCTTCAGGAAGGAGGTGGGGAGGAGGGAAAAAGCCACACTTGTTTAGTGAAAACAGCACTGCTTTCATGAGGCAACAGGCTGTTGCGTTAAGGCAGAACTACACAACGCTTTCTGAAAAAAAGGCATTATCTTTGCAACAAACTATTTCTGCAGACTTTTCCTATATAGTAATTATAGACCATGTGTTTGTAACTAATCTAAAATTATGGCTTTTAACTCTATGTAGGAATACGATTAACATACCAGCTCTACATTTTTAAGTTCCACAAGAACATGCAATCTATTTTTTTTCCCTTGATTTTGGTAACGCATCTTTAGTATTTACAGCCCTAATATACCTGACAGTCTTTTGTATAAACCTAAGTTCTTTGCCAGACAGTTTATATACATGTGTGTGTGTATTTTTTCCTCCCAAGAAATAATGAACATATTATATTGTGTTTCACTGTGTCTCTACATATGACAGCGTGCTCAGCAGTATTTCCTAAATTTTGTCCAGTTTTAAAAATGCTTCATTCCTAAACCTTGTCCTGTTTCTTCTCTGAGTTGTCCCTTACAGCTAGAGATTTGCTGTATGAAGTATCATGCGCAACTGTCACATGATAAATTACCATTTTTATCCATCAAATATTAAAGCTGCTCACTACTGACCTTGAGCACCACTTATGCTCCCACCACCATGGTCCTCTTCTAAGTCAGCAGGGCAGAGCTGGCACAAATTCAGCCCAGCAATCAGATTCATACCGGTTCGCAAAAACTGAGGCTTCTAAAAAGATTTTGTATCATACTGCACAGAGTCCTCACCGCACTTGAGAAATGTGTCCAACACCTGACTGTTGCTACCGAGGAGTATTACCTGCTCACATTGATTTGCAGCAAAGTATTTCTCAGTAAGTATTTCCACTTAACATTTACTCTCAGGGAACCTGTGTAGTGGGAGATATTTACGAGTTGCTTTCAGCTTAAAAATAAATCACCTCTAATTCCTCTAAGCGAAATCAATCAAAAGTCTGTAAAAAATGGACTGGTTGTTTGGTCGATTCTGGCAGAAAAGTAAACAGCACTTCAGCTTTTCTCCACCATTAAGGTCTAAATGGCCTAGAAAGTAAATCAATATCTCCAGTCAGCCTTCTGGCTATTGTTTAGCCAGTAGATATGGATTTTCTCTAGCTTACTGCACTCCTTTGGGACTAACCTGTAATCCTCAGAGAGTAATAATAAGTTCGTTATCTAGTTCAGCTCTCAGTTGTACATTTAAATGGACCACATCCATCAGCAGCGCTTGTTAAAGGACAATGACATCCCATTCAACCTATTTCACAGTGAAATACTTGCAATACCTGAAGGAGAAAATTATTATAAAAATCTTATTTGCTGTTGGGTTATTGCAAATGAAGTATCACAAATGAGGTAAACAGTAAATAAGGATTTTTTTTCTTATATAGAAACATAAGAAAATATATGTTTCTTACATAACATTGTTTCTTTGTTAATGAGTTAAATTGTGGTGAAGTTTGTCATACATCATGCAATCCCTCATTATTCTTATCAATCCGTTTCAAATATTTCTGGTTAAATGCCACTGTGAAACAGGCAGCTGTCAGAACCAATCTTGTCATTGTTGAGCTACTAGATGTTTGTTGGATCCAAATGTTTTTCCCTCCCTCTACCTCGGAGTGCAGAAGAAAGCCCCCTTATTTTTACACACTAGTCACAAAAGGCTTTCCTCCCAGATCACAGAACCTGTGCTGTGCTCTCGGCCAGCAAGAGCTACACTCTGATCTAAGCACTCCGTTTTTTTGTTTACACATATTTTCTCTGATAAAGGTACAGAGTCCATCATAACATGGCAAACAAAACACTACTTTTATACCTCTAATATTGACTGAACTTTTAAAAAGTTACTAGTAAGTATTCTTTAGTTACTCTGAGTACTTTGAAAAACACTACTTATTAGTTGCTGCGAATGGATCCATACTGTAAATTATACACATAATGACTGCTGTCTGCTGAGGAACATTATGCATTTTACCTATGGCCTCATACTCATCCTTCATAGGGTTACACAAATAAATGTAAGAGTCACGGCCACAACTCCCACACTGCTAGAAGTTCCCTAATTCAAGAATTACTAGGAAAAATGAAACAGGAAAAGGGAGGGGAGGGGTACGGCTTTATTCAGGAAAGTGGTCTGAAGATGTTTTTAAAGTTTCCATAATGAGTAACCATTTTTTTCTTTTTAATAGAATTGCCTATCTGGACTACAACCATCATTTAGGTGAGTGACAAACAGACTTCAAATCAAAAGGAGAGTCCTAAATAATGATTAAGAAATTGATGCTTACGATGGATCATCTAAATTCATATGTTAACCCCAAATAGCAGTGTTCTGCAGAAGGACAAATGGGACTTCATGATAGTGGCATTTCCCAAAATGCAGCTTTAGTCTCTGGTGATCTGTTGGTACTGGGATCACCACTGGGTGACAGCTAGAAAGCACCCAGAGTTCCCCTTCAGGGACAACAGCTTTGCTCTATCCCTGAAGCAATTTAATTGGTTTGGTGAAGTTTTTTTAGATTACACCACACAGCACTGTAATGAAAATCAATAGAACTTAGGTTCCTATGTGCATGTCACTTTGAAAATATCTATTACCATTGCGTTACACCTTAAGAATGGAGCCTTAAAGTCTTCTCAATGGCACTAATCTTTGGCAGAGAATGAGACCTGGTGAAAAGATGTATCTATGAAATTAAAGCCATAGGGAGGGAAAAAAAAACAAACAAACAAACAAACAAAAAACACCTGGAAAATTATCACGAAGGTCTTCTAAAAATATTTTGCAAAAGTGGTTCTTGTCCTTTCTCCTTGGGTATGCAAGATGACATACTACTCTACTTTTCCACAAGATTTGGGGGCTCATATCACTGTAAGACAACGGTGACGGGTTTGATATTCTAGGAGGAGCATTTTCTTGTTTTCTTTGTGACCTTTTTCTTCGTATGGGACCTCTCCCCCTTGCTATACTTTTTCCAACTTTTGCAGCTTTTTTCAGAAAACTTTTCAATTGTCAATGTTCTTTCTGCAGACCGGATACTAGAATTGTATACATCACCACAGCAATGGTCTAATGAATACCACGTAAAGTTTAAAGAATCACATTCCGACTTATAAACATGATTCCCCTCCTCATAAAGCTAAGGACCCTATCTGCTCTATAAACCAGTGAATCACACTCAAAATTTCATGTTCAGCTTACCAGGCATGACCAATTAGTCCTTTCCAGAGTCAGTGTTCTATAATATAAAGCTCTTCATTGATCACGCAGCCTACACTTGTGTTTTCTGGATGTATTACCATACACTTAGCTATTTCAGTATATATAGAGAGAGGGAACAGTCATCCAGACAACTACTTTATTGACATTTCTTCATATTTACCACTCTTCCAATTTTTATAAGATAAAAACATTTCTAGCAACGTTTTCTTTACAGATCTCTGACAAAGGCCTTAAGTTACACTGTGAGACATAACTACTTAATTCTATATAAATGTTTTGGACATAAAAATAAATAGTAATTATAACTATAGATAAGTGGCTTTCATTGGTTCTACACCTGTGCAGGCTGTACACTTTCAGACTGCATAACATGCTTATAAGAAAATATTACAAACAATATATGCATAAAAAAGCGTTTTGAATTTTGTGTAGCATATTATAGATTCCCTCCAATCAATATACTTCTAATCTCCTACTACGTTAAAAAAAAAAAAAGTACTGAAACCTAAATGCAGTTAAAGAAACTAAAACCTTTAGATATTTGTTTGAAATAATTATATCTTCGATGTTCAGTTTTGCATCCTTATCTCACCCCTATGTAACAACAGTTTTCTACAGGAACTAATGCTCCTCACAAATAACATAATTTAGTAACTATTTTAGGCATTTACAACACACCCATATCATAATAGTTGGTAAGGGTACTTAGACCCTAACATATTGTATCTAGAAAGAAATCTAACTCTCTAGATCAGAAGTAAAATTCACACCAATTTCAATGTGGTCATGATCTCAGTCTACCATTCAAGCTACTAACCCAGTGTACTCTTTAATGTCTGATAAGTGTTCTTTAGCTGACATAAAGTATATGGTTTTTTTTTTCCCTCTGGTTTTAGCCAGAGAGTAAATAAAAACCAAAACCAACCAAACAAAAAACTTATTTTTTGTGTGAATATGTTAAGAAAATGAGCTCTGTATAAAGAGTATTTTCTTCATTTATCTTTTCCTGCTGTTTCTTGGTTCTGAAGCAGAATATTTTACCCAAATGTTGGGACTTAGAAAGCCAAGTTATTTTCAAAGCTTTGCTGATGAAGTGTAAACAGATACCCAAAGTTATCCATAGTTAAGAGTCTGAATAAATGACTGAATTTTCAGAGTTGATCATAAGTCTCAGCTGATCAATGTATGAGCAGAAGTTTCATGTTACAGATAAAACAGAAAATGAGCAGTCTCACCAATGTACATAAGGCACCTTAATATCAACAAAATAGAAGCATTACGAATCCTAACAATTATCAGAAGCACAGTCAACAAATCTTCTTAATGGAAATGGTTTTAAAGTTGATGTAAATAAACTTTCCCTGGGGGGAAAAAAAAACAACACTCACAGGGATCCCAAACTCAACACCCCCCCCCCACACACACACCCTTTTTTTTTTTCTTTATTTTCTTTCCTGTGCTTAGAGAATGTAAGAAAGTGGAATTTATTCTCTGAGACAAGCAGTGTGCTTAGAGGGCAGGTGCCATAGGTGTTGGCAGTACAGCTACCCCTCCAGCCAGACTCACACAAAGCATCCTGACAGCCTTAAGGCGCTGTAAGAGATGAAACCAGGATGTGTGATTTGGCTATGGGGGGAAATGGGACAAACTCCGCTGAGATACTTGGGAGCATGCAGATGGCAGTTGAACTTGAGTCTTCTTAATTTTCTAAAATTCTTCTTTTAAATAAATTCCCCAAGCTCATGTAATGTAATTGAGAAACAGATGCTTGTGTATGTTGTGTGGTAGGATTTTGTTTTCAAGTGATGAAAAAAGTTTTCATAACTGGTAATATGACTTTTAGTACAGGTTCCTTAGACATTAAGGTCTCTGCTGAAAGTAATGCAGTGTCCTGGCCTAACTTACCCTCTGGGACGCTATACATCGGGTTTGATTGATCATGGGCTTTCTGGTTTAGGTTATCTGACTGAAGACTAATCAAAGTAAACACAAAGACAGACCTAGTGCAGATCAGAAGTATAATGACAGACAGAAGAATCAAGAAACCTCAACAAACAGAGCACAGGCAATCCTACCACCAAAAGAAAACAAGCTCAACAGGTACAGCAGAGGTAACCAAGAAGATCAGGCTTGGAGCATTTGTCTTATGGGGAGAGGCTAAAAGAGCTGTTTTGGTTTAATCTTGAAAGGAGAAAGTTTTAGGATGACGTGCCAGTAACCTGCCAGTATGCACAGGGAATCTATTGAGATGATGAAGCCAGGCTCTCCACAATGGTGTATGGTGACAGGAAGAAACAAAAGCCATACATTAAAATAATAGGATAAGATATATGGATATTATTATTGTTATTATTTTCCACCAAATACACCGCAAGGCACCAGAAGGCATGAAGGCACCAGAACTGTTTGTCTAGAGATGATGTGCAACCTCTATCTTCTCAGATTTGCAGGGCCAGACTGCATAAAGCCCTGAACAATCTGGTTGCCTCAGAGCTGACCACAGAATCTGGATACATGAGACACGTGAAGCCCAGGGTAGTATTTGACAGACCTGTGAAAATGAGTAGAACTGTTATTCAAGGGGGTGAGGGAGTGTGTGCATTCCACTAACATCAGTCCTGATCAGCCAGAGATTAGGAAAAGTATTGGACCTTCTGTGTTCTCCCTTATGTGATTGTTGATGGTATTTATGGAGGAGGAGCTGGGAAAGACTCTGCACTCTGTCTGCATTGGTATGGGTCACTGGCCCTATGAATACCTCTGACATCCTGGAGCTCCCACTCCAGGCATGGATCTATAATGAAAATGTCTGAAAAAGATGTGAGAAAACATAGCCTGGGGAAATACTAGTGAATTTAACATCCAAATTCAAGGTCTAAAAAATGACTGAAAATGCCACGAATATTTTAGATTTGCTTTCTTAAGTCTTTTCATTCAATTAGAAGTATTGATAGTTAATGACTACTTGAGACGGGAACAAATGTCTCTTATTGCTATTTCCTAGCTGATAAAATTGCTAGTCTTTCATTAATTAGAACAAGTACCAATGCCTACCTTGAGTATTTACTTACCCTACAGTATCCTATTGCCATGTTAACTGAGGTCCTTAAATACAGAAATAACATTGCTATTATTTATAAACGAGGAATAAACGTGGAGAAGAATTAATAGCACCTGTAAAGTCTGCTCTTAAAAAGGCTGAATCTACACCTTAAAATCTGTTCCTTTAATCACCATACCACATATTTTTTCAGACATTGGCACAGTTTTTAGCCAAGGCAACACTAAGGTAAATCTGAGAAAAGAGTCAGAACCCAAGTTCTCTCCTGTTAAAACCAAAACTGCATTTATTTCTGGCAAAATAGTTGACAAGCATTCTTCCCCCAGAATCATGTAATTTAAAGAAGTGTAGATTAAAAGACACATTAGCAAAATCTATACACAGGTTCAAGTGAATCCATCAGCGTTAGACATAAGTAGAATCAACTGTTCGTGGAAAATAGCATTGCCAGGAGGTACCAATGACCTTCAACCTCTACAAGACTTGCAACAGGAAAAACTAATGATGAAGGAAACATCCAATATTACAGAAAACAAACTGCTAATCAACATGTTATTGATCGCTCGTTTTTGTCAAGGTCATTTAGTGTTTTAAAAAATGATCTCATGCTAAATCTTTAAAGAAAAAGTGAGATAATTTGATTTACAAAGTAAAGTGCTATTAATTATGGAAGACAGTCAATAAAAAAGCTGATTCCTCTAAACAGAAGGCAGATGTTAAAGACTGTGATTTATGATGATGATTATGATAAAATATTTGCAGTTCTCAACATCATCTAACTTTGCTTAACTGGAATAAAAGATGCAGGTAAGATATAATCAAGCATCAACACAAAGAGCATTAGGAAACAAACAACCTCTAGAGCAGCAAAGGTAAACATATGGATTAAGAACAGTACACAAAAAGGAGAATAATGTTGCCCATTGTTTCTTCTTCATTGCAGAGCAAACAGAACTTTTATTTTTTAATATCAGAGCCAGATTTCTGTCTTACTGCTGCTGTTTCCTTCTATGCTATAGTCCCTGAATGTTTAAGTTACATAACCAGACATCTCAAGGGCACACAACACTCATCTAAAAGGATGTACTCATTACAAATCTTCCCATTCAGGATAATTAGTATGTCAATAAAATCTGTCAGCTTCTCTCATAACTAAGGGAAGCCTTGGATTTTACTACAAATGTCTTGTGGGACTTAAACATATTCAAAGGTCTATTTCCCCCCCCCCCCCCCCTTTTTTTTTTTTTTTGAAAGGAATGCTATTAAATCCATAAGTTAAAGATTAGTAAAAACATTTGAATTTAAAATGTTGAACATAAAGTAAATACCTCATAAAACAGACATAAAACTATAGAAGATCAGCCTAGAAAGAAGTATAGGAAGGCAAAAATAGTTTACAGGAAAAAAAATCAATTTTAGATTAAAGAGTAGAAAAATGAAGAAATGGGAAAATAAAATGCATCTATCACAATATATGTAGCTCTTCTTTTGAACTTTTTTTTTTTTTTTTAGTTTATAAAGTGAAAATGGGATAATTCACACTTCTTAGAATAATTGTTTTAAGCTGTCAAGAGACAAAGACAGAGATAGTATTTGTTATGCCAGGTCACATTTTCCAACTTTTTTTCATAACCACAAGATTTAAAGAATGTTTCTGTCACTGATGTAATCAAAGAGCTCCAGAAGCCAACACCTACAGCTTGGGATTTTGGTGTATGTGTCTTAATTCAGTCTGGATTTTACAGCCATCTCTTTAACACAGATAGCTATCTATGCTGCATGGTTTTGAGAGAAGAAAAGTCATTTTTAAAAGAATGGATTGAATTTCAGCCTACCTAACTCCTCTTCTTTCTGTATGCAAAAGCAATTGGTTGAATAAAGTATCATTAATGTATAGTTGCAAGGTGCTGGCAAAACTTTCTATATTTAGCCTATTGCTAAAAACTTTCATTATGTTTGTTTTGTTTTCATGTGAACAGCATAGCAGTTAATTTTGACAAGCTGTCATTTTTTCCAGCATGTTTAGAGAATGGTCAGACAGAGCAGTACTTTTATGTTTTCCATCAAAAGCCTTATGATGCAGAACCGCTCATCTTCTATTAGAGTCCTTGTCAAGCCCAATGATCTGTTCAGGCTGAGGAAAGACAATGTCATTGTTTCAAGCTCACATGTCAGCAAAGAGAGATATGGATCTGGTGGTTTCTATCAGCATTAATGCTTGCTTGTGCATTCACATACGTCTGATATCTTTGTTTGCAAAATGCAACTTGATAGTGTTGGAGTGCCAGTGAGAGTAATGTATAAAGGACTTCATCTTTGAAGGTAGCGAGGCGCTGCATGGCTTATCCTCCACCAGCCTGCTCTCCTGAAGTAACTATTTGCACCTGTGCAAAACCAATGGCTAGCTGGGATAACATATTGTCAAGTCCAAGCACTGAGAGTTGATATAGAGCTGGCAGATTACTTGTACAATGCACCAACTCTCATTTTTAAGTCTAATGGAAAATTATATTTTTCCATAGATTCTTTTTTTTTTTTTTCACTTGAGTAATTATGATAGTATCAGATCATTTCTGAGAACTTGCCCAAAGTACAACTGCAGGTTGTTTTCAACTTTATAAACTTGTAACCCTAAAATAAAGTCTTTCCTTAGGGAAATTATAAGAAAATTAGATGAAAAAATCACTTGCAATAGCCTGCATAGAAGTGGTACCAAGGAAACTTCTGAAAATAAGATCCTTATTAGCAGGAAACCTAAAAGTATATAATGATTTCAAATTATTTATCTAAATAAATTAAAAAAAAAAAACACAGCAGCAACAACTACAACAACAACAACAACAACAACAAAAAAAAACAAAAAACAAATATGGAACCTCTTTTGGCTTTCTACTAGAAACAGTATTAAATTGAAATTCATACATCATTCCTTCTGTTGCTAAAACTCTGCACAGATGATATTGTAAACTAACCTAAACCCAGAAAGATTATATAATATATCAATTTAAATCTTGTGAACTAGAGCCCTGGTGTTACGTATCATCCTATGATGTCTTCTACTTTAAGTGCAAAATAATCAGTTTAAATTAATTATATAAAATTACAGAAGATATAATGTTTAAAATGAATTGATGTAACTTACATCAATCAAAGTGCCACATATTTAGAAGATCTAAGTAACTTCTAACTGCACATTAGTCTGCGGTTACATCAATATCATCTCTTGCATATGAGCCCAAGTCCAGACCTGCCTTGCTTCCAAACTGCAGTACCTCTGTGGGAGACCTCAAGGCAAAGCTGTGGGTGCTTCATGTTGCTGGACTCACAGATGAATCACTTAGAATCATTAAGGTTGGCAAAGACCTCCAAGATCATCTGGTCCAACCATCACCCTACTACCAATGTCACTCACTAAACTATGTCCCTAAGCACCACATACAACCTTTCCTTGAATACCCCCAGGGATGGTGACTCCACCACCTCCCTGAGCAACCCGTTCCAATGCCTGACTGCTCTTTCAGATAAGAAATGTCTCCTCATTTCTAACCTACACCTCCCCTGGCTCAACTTGAGGCCATTCCCTCTAGTCCTGTCACTAGTTACCTGGGAGAAGAGGCTGACCCCCAGCTCCCCACACCTTCCTTTCAGGTAGCTGTAGCGAACAATAAGGTCTCCCCTGAGCCTCCTCTTCTCCAGACTAAACAACCCCAGTTCCCTCAGCTGCTCCTCACAGGACTTGTGTTCCACTTAGATATACCCAGACAACTTACAGGAGTGTAGAGCAGCTGTAGCAGGTGTGCAGGAAAGTGTATAATCTAGCCCATGTCAGTATCTGTACTCTACAAAGGACATGTATTATAGGACATGTATTATACATGGAAATATTAACTAATGCGCTTAGTGCACATTAGTTAGTGCGTATTAGTTCCTTATGGAGAAGCTGTGCACATAGTAAGGTTGTCTGATGTATGTCTATTGTTATGTCCTGAAACTATACTAGAATTTTGAAGAACCTATTTAGAATGGAGCCTTGCTCAACTGTTCTCTCCATCCCCTACACTGGAAACATTTTTCTAACTACATCTTCCAAAAAAACACTCTGACTTTAAAGACAGCTGACTTACCAGGTACTTCAGGTACACTAAGCCTTCAAATGGGATTGTTTAAAGGTATTTATGAGCATAGTTTTAAGAATCTATTTTCCAAAATCTAGATGCAAGTCACTATCAGATGGTCACGATAACAATAAATAAATAAATAAATATATATAGAAATCTATTTTTATGGGAACATTTTTGTTGTCATTCTTATTCCTACAGCAGTGAGAAACCTCTGTCAAAGAACAGGACATAATTGTGTCAGAAACAAAACAAAAAGTCTATGAATCAGAAAACCCTTACATTTAATGGAAATACTTTTTTTTCCCACATTATTGATCAGATAAGAGGCTTCTATTCTCTGGAAGGACTCCTGAGAGAATGCCAATGTTATTATTTCTTATATAATGGTGTTTTCCAATTTGGAACAGTGGCATTGCCAATTTTAATATTAAAATATCATATGTCAGGCCTCAAAAAGCAAGTCATTTGGAAATATACATATATATATGTATATATAATTTGGGGAGGGGGGGTGGTACTTTATATTTGTCCTTTGCTATTTTGCCTGAGTGTTCAAAGTACATCTTTAACATTTTTTCTAGAACAATGAAGAGAAATAAACATATTTGCTACTGAAAGCACGCTTTTCCAGTAATGACAGGAATTTAGAATTGAGACCAGAAATATTCAAACACACCAACATTTTTGATGAAAATATTAAGGATAGTTGCCATTTAAAAAGAACAACAAAAAAGTGATCCATGAATTACCTACAACTCATGGTCAGTGTACTCCTACTTTCATAGGGAGCTTTTGCATGGAGCAGGACAAAAAAGGACATACAAAATACATGTTTTCATACAAAAAAAGGACACTAAGAACACTAAGGACTAAAGATGAGACCAATATTATTGTATGGTTACCTGAGAAGGTAAGACTCTCATCCAATTTATATATATTTCAAATTTATTCCTTGGTTTATTTTCAAATGGTTGGAGTCTACATGTCTGACTGAACATTTTGTTTAGAAAAGAGTTCAGTAAGTCAAGGTGAAGGAGGCATGAGGGGATTAGAAAAGAAGTAAAGATGTGGCATCTGGACAGATTTAAACCACATTTGCAAGGAGAAAATGCAAGACAGGTAATACCTTGACAAAGAAAAGGAAAAGAGGTGGTAGGTTTTTTTACTATCAGAGATTAGGTGGTGACATAGCAAGTCAAGACAAAAGCCAATATTAGTTTTCTGTACCTATTCCCTAAGAACACTCAGTGGAATGTGTTTCATTATTTGCCTAAGTAACCCATGAAAAACAAGCTGCAGTTCTTTAACATTGATGCCAAAAGTCCCAGAGGGGAAACAGGCTCAGGCTATCAGCCAAACATGCCATCATTTTAACCAAAAATGATCTATGGCTACTAACATCCATGTTTGAAGATCCACTCATCCAAGCCATGGAAGGAAGGAAGGAAGGAAACCTTCTGAGGCCTTTTGCTATATATAATGCCTCAATATTTATGTATTTGTTTATTTATAATTCCTGTTTTATCAGTACGAAGATTATTTTGTAGATAGGACTAATCTTTAAGTAACAATGATCTATTATTATTATATTATATCGTATCTGTGGAATAAAGGAGAAAATTTTGACTTGGCAAACCAGGTTCAAAAAACAGACAGCTTTTGAGAGTGCAATATATGAGATTTTGATCCACTGAATATTTTAAATATTATGATTTGATGTATGGTTTCTTTGAGGACAAAAATGAATACTATCAGATTACTGCAAGAGTCTGTGGCTGAGAATAAGAGATCCAACAGCTACCACAGCAAATAAAAAAAGAAGCATGTCATGATGTTATGCCACATGCACTTCCTGGCATTCATTCAACTCACTGTAGCTGAAAAATAGCTGTGAGTGCCTATGTCCCATTAACACCATGTTAATTATTATTATTGTCTCATCAGTACTTTGTTTACAACAGCTCTGGGTGACAAGGATACTGAGATGCTCTGTCAAGGCCATCACCTGATGAGATTTTTATTGGCATAAGATCATTCTTTCCCTTAGTTAGCTACCTTACAAAAATCAGTTTCATTAAATGCAAATACTATTGCCTGCCTTTGGCTTTTTGTAAGATTCACATAACTGATATAATAACCTTGATCTGGCATTGCATTAACCAGTTTCTTCTTTTAGTGGGGATGAGCTAATCTGTATCTCTTCTGAAGAAATTCATGCTAAATAGTAAAACATCAAATAGACATGTTGAAACTTCTTAATAAACCTTTTATTTCTGATTCTTCCATGTATGAAAGAAATAAAATGTACTGCTATTGTCTAACTAAAAGGAAATCCCCCAGAAAGATTAGCACTAGGAAGGAAACAGCAAATGCTTAATTATTCTTCATAAATAACATTTACTCACAGTTGTGTTACTGAATCCTTAGGCATTCGGTTTAGACTAGGGTTTTGCTAATGAAAATATTCTGGAGCTCCTTCATAGTTTCCTTCCTTAGTTGGCAATGCTAACAAGGATGGTCCTTCCAAAATGAAGCTTGTCCTAGTAAGGTAAGTGGTCCAAAGACGAATACAGGGGGAGAATCTTTTGGTTTTGCTAGATATTTTGGTAAGTGCCATGGCTATTACTGACATCTCCAACATCTAGCTAATATCTATATAAGCAGATCTCAGACATAGTAATTCTAGAAGGATTCAGACTACCTCCCCTGAATTACTGTGCGTGATATACCTCTTAAGCACCAAGACACCTGCGTTAGAACAAATTGCCTGACTCTGACTTCTGTCTTTAGCTTCACTTCTCTGTGGCAGGCACAAAATAAGATCTTAAAAAAAAAAAAAAAAAAGCTCCTCTTTCCTTTTTTCTGCAGTTTTTGGAAGTAGAGAAGTTGATACTTGATACCTAAGTAAAAATTAATTCAATTAATATTTGAGATTGTGAATAACAATGTTGTTGAATTAATGTTGCTTCAGTACATTGTATTGTGCTAACTACTGGGTTATTTCTATACTATCATTTTAGTATCTTTTGCATTTATCTAACAGTTTTTCCTCTGGCAGTTTTATTTGTCTTTGTTATTAAATAGTTTCATTATGTTATGCTGAACTGGGAACTGGCATTACTATGGGAAAAAAAAGATTTCTCATTTGTGCTGTCTGTCTTCTGCTAGATTTATAATCAGAGATGTTGTTATAGAAAGGCAAGGCCACATTCTGATTCTGGTGTGAAATTCATCTTAACAGTGCTTCACTATGAATTTTAAATCATTGCATGTTATCACTCATCCAAACATAGATTTAATTTCAAATCTCTTGGACTAACATTTCAAATGTGCATAATTCCAATCTAGTATCTGAAGATTTAGCTGATAGAGCTGCTTATCATCACTAACAAGTCTACCCCAGTGGAACTGCTTGAGAAAGTACCTTCTGAGATTAAACAATAATGCCCTTTGTACAAAACAGGAGTTTCCTTTGTACCTACCTTACTCATGTATAATGATTCACCATCAGAGCAAGTCAGTACATTAGGTATTGCAGACGCCTCATTTTTTGCAAATATACTGTGACTATCAGATCACTCCTTACTATGTAGTAATTCACAAGTAGATCAGCTATCGGAAACAAAATGATCATAAAAAGAAGTCTGAAATTATCAGAGATTAGTCTGTTTCCTGCAACTGATTTTAATACTCCTTGGTCATATAACATTGTTTAACCAGTCATGGACCATTAGCAACATAAATGGAGGTTGCTAAGAAACAATAAATAATAAATATATACAGACTCAGAATAATAATGTTAAAAAACTTAATGAATGAAGATAAGGAGAAATGACATTGCAGAAAAAGAAGAGGGACATCCAATGAAGCTGAATTTATAATAAGATCACCTGCCTTCTCCACATTACTGTTTCTAGGCATTGGGCTTTGAAACTAAAAGTACAGGTCAACCACATACAAAGCATAGGCCAAATAACTTGCCTTACATAAGCTTATTGCATATGTTACAGGTTTTGTTCGCATTAGTGATGCTTCAAATTCAACTTTGTCATTATTTAGCTCTAAAAGTGATTTATCTGCATTTATGATCTAACTAGTTTTGTAACTGAAACTATAAAACGATTCCAGAACATTGTCTCAAGAACTTTTGTCACAGCTTGCTTATATATTTATGGCTGAACCTAATCAAATTATTGGTAGCTGCTTGCTAGGAATATATCTGAAGAGTTAAACGCAGCAAAAATTATGTGCTTTTATGTTTCTTTTCCACTTATTTTCAATGAATCACACCCAGGCGTAACAGTTCATGTAGGAATAGCCAGGCATTTCTTTGAAGAGTTCACAAATGCTTGCAAAGTGCATGGATTTTTTTTTTCTCTTTTGCATCCAGAACCACAATAAATAAATAAGGGCAAATAATTTTTTATATTGATATTCTAGGGAGCATCATCTATGCTATCATTTTGTATGTAACAAAACTTACCATGATAAATTTTCCTCTTTTGGATCACAAAGCTTTTGTGCTGTATATGTGCTTTTTTTGTTTACTTTTGCAAAGCTGTATTTTACTAGTAACGCGATAGTAATACTTCACATTTTCATGAAATTCACCTGACTACAGCTTTTAATGTGCTAGAACTCGGAAGGAAGCCCCCAAAAATTGTAATTAAAGGTTTGAAGATACATTGGACCACTACAGAATTGATAGGAGTTCTGGGACAGGTCTGATGATCTCCAAGCATAGCCTGCTGATGAAGCCAGGTCCTCATAGATATTCACTCCCCCTGAGTTTTCTCCCTTTACTTTGGGATGGAATTGGAAAAGTATCTCCTGCATCCATAAGTACACCTTTCAAAGAAGAAATTCTGTTTAGCTTTGAACTATGATTAAAGGGTACAAGTCAAATGGACAAGGGGATGAGATTTTGTGTGTGTTTCGGTGTGCTTGTTCTGCAAGCATACCTTTCCATCATCCTTTAATCTATTTATTACTTACCCAAAGGACTTTCCTAGCCTTTTATGATGTCAAGTTTCAGCAAAGAATGACTTTTTATGACCCTATTATAAACCCATAAAAATGAACGTTTACAATGGAAAAACTAACAGATGTTTATTTCTAGCTTTAAAAGAGGGCGCTTTTGACTCCAGAGTGAACACTGCTTTTATTTAAAAATAGTCAGTCTTCACAGCTATTTGGCATTTTGTCCTGGAACTCTTTATTCTGTTTCCTACAGTTTCTTCAGCTAGATCTATCACTCTTACAACAGTACTATTTGTCCAGATACACTACAGTAAAAGACTGTCTCCATTTTCCTTACCAATAAATTCTTATTTTTAGCTCTTAAAAATATATTCTACATTTAAACTTGCCACTTAAAGTCAGGTTAGGGATGAATTTGTTTACAAAACTTAATAATGAAAAATGTGTCTATTTTGAGTCTGCTTCAATAAAATGAAGGAATGAATGACTTAAAGCTTAAAAGATTGATTTTTAAATGGGCTTTTGGAGGCAAATAATTTGTAACTGGTACTAATTGATTTGTTATTTTGAAAAAAAAAAAGAAAACACAGAACAAGTCACTTCGTAAAAATAGGTCAGACTGTTTTCAATGACAATTTCAGAAGATAATCACTAGGAATACTTAGTCCTTCCATTGCACTTAATAAGCTAATGCCTGTAGAAACAGATTGAAATTATCTTTTTCTGGAAAAGTGTATTCAGTATTCCTTACAGCCTATCAAAAACTAACCAACTATTTCTAGATATTACATTATTAATTCAATTAATCATTAACATGTTGAATTTCTAGGAGTTTCCAAGACTTATTTTCCTCAAAATAAACAATGAACTTGGGCTCTAAGCAATGATATATTAAATAATATATATGAAAGTATGAAATTAGTGTCATCCTATTAAATCAAATTCAAATCACATGTCTTGAATTCTGATTATATGTTGCGGTGATGTCTCGTAATAGAGGAGCACCTTAAGACTGTAAAAAGATGAGACACAAATGCACAGTGTAGCATATCTGTAGCATACAGTTCTAGGAAAATTGATGGGGTATTGCAACACAAGCCCAGCATTACTCATTTGCAGATGTATTTTAAACAGTCATTTCCTATAATCTCTCTGTATTTCCTCCCCTGCTTTTGCTGACTTTCCCTATAATGACTAGATTAAAAGGAATGTACTTTGTCAACAGCAAAGAAAATGGGCCTAATTCATTCTCTACAAATGCAAAAGCTTCTTACAATTTTGCAAAAGCCTTTTTCTATAGGTTTTTTTGGAAACAGTATAAAATGGCTCCATAACAAGAATCTGAAATTATTATGGCTGCTCAAAACAGAACGATTAGGTCTAATCACAATTATGAAACTTCATATGGAAAATAATCATAGCTTAACTATTGTACAACCCTCCATATCTGATGTGATCTATTCTAGTTAAATTAGTATTATTCAGAGTTTGGGTTCCCTTGTATAAGCTTTCTCAGAATGGAATCTACCCCATCTTGGTGATACTCTCTTGAAAAGTAGAAAGGTGATTCAAATTATACTCTGTTGCATGAAGGGAGAATGAAGGATATTGCAGAAACTACGAAGAATTTTCATTTTGATAAACAAATGGTATCCACAACCAGTTACTACATTGTTCTAAAATATAACGTTATATAATGAAGAATGTATATACAATAAGAAACATACAATAATAAGGAAAAAAATATTACAAATTAAATTACATTAAATATAATTAAAACAAAACATTTTGATAGTGGTTATCTTGTCACCAGAACTTCCCTTAGTGCAATGAATATTTAAAACATCTAATAATTGAATAATTTTTTAAGTTCCCTCAGTACATGATAAGTGTGCAAGCACTTGTATTCATATACATATATAGATTTTATACATATGTCCACATATTTTGATAAATAAGTAACAGATTGATAGACAAATAAACACTGATAGACAATTTATGCGGCCAGCCACACAATTTATTTAGCAAGGTTTTATCAAACTAGTTGATGATGAGCTGGTAACTCCACAAGAACAGGTCCAATCAAAGAAGAAAGATGATATCGTATACTCGGACAGTTGCCCATAGAATGCCAACCAAGTGTTGAACTACATATTGTTGTCTGGAAACTGGTAATATACATCTGTTCCTTCACAGGAACATACTAACAAAAGTTGTTGAATCTGATCAAGGAGAACAGGGCTCATATTGAATTTCACTTATTAGGCGATTTTATTTTAATAAGTTTTAATTCCTGAATAATATGTTGTTCCATGACAGAATTAAAAAAAAAAAGGGGGGGGAGGGGAGGGGGGAAGAATGTGGGAGACTGTTTCAGTCCTTATTAAGACACTTCAAAACTGATTTATGACTCCATGTTTCATATGACCTGTGATACTAGTTCTCACCTTATTATAGTACTTCTATAGTACTTCTCATCATGAATTTAGTGTCTTTGTGCTAGACTCTGTGCTAACATAGACTATTTCTGCCTAACGAAGAGAGATCACAAATGGATATGGACAGACAGAAACTAGAAACCAACAAAAAAAATAGGGATTATGCATCTAGAAGATAAATGATAATATCAGAACCAATAAAACTGTTACAGAATATTTTTGTAGACTTAGTGATAGAGAAAGGAGCTGCAATGGTGGCATTATAAGGACTTAGCAATTAAAGCAGAAGTGATCTTAAGTTCATAACTTAAGCAAACTTAAAGCAGTTTATAGTTCCCTAGAGTAATAAAAAGATTACAAATTACCTTGGCTGCCTTTTTTTTATTATAATTAATATTGTTTTATAACCATACTTTGGCCAGTTGAAATCCAGGGCATTCTCTTTTGATCTCAGGGTAAAAGGCTCCAAATTATTTACAATGACAGATATCACAGGAAACAAAAAATAACTTAGGAAATCACTGAGATCTTTCAGTTAGGACATTAAATATGGAGGAAAACAGGCATGTCATAAGACAGTATCTTATAAAACAGTAAATGAAGTTAGGACTGAAAACAATCAAATTGACAGAAATTCTATTTTATATAATAAGATGTTAAAATTATTATTTCCCCTTTAATGTACCCATGAACCCACTGATTTATATATATATTTTTTTAAATATAAGAGCCACTGCGTTCAGGAAAGTACTTCAAATGCAGGCTATAGAGATGTCCTAAAGTGTTAACATGAGAGGTTCTATAGGTACATTTGTTACAAGGAAGCATTACAAGGTACACACAGACCACGCACAGATGTACATTGATATAGATGTGTAGGTCTAGAGGCATAAACACGGACTTAAATAGACCAGCAACAAAATTTTAAGAAGTAGGAGATGCTGCTTGTACATTTTATTATTAAACAGTTATGACCAACTTCAAGTGAATAATTCACTGAGGAAGTGTATTCCTTCATATGATTCATTAAACAACTAGGAAAATTATTCTGATTCCTCAAATGGACTTCAGAAGCATAACACCAGTAATTTTCTGTAGGGGCTTGGGAAGTAACTTGTGTTGTTACTTCTCCATCCTAAGGTTATTCTGAGGCCAATTTTAGATGTCATTCAGTCTCCTGGAAGGAACATGAGCAGTAAGATACATGCTGAGGCCTGGGCTGGGCAGAGGGAAAAAGAGAGGCAACACAACTTTAGTGGGTGGCATTAGAGGTAGCATGGACAATACAATTATGACATATTGAAAATGGTCACCTCTGTGTGGGCAAGGTAGCTTAGTGAGAGGGATAGTGTCAGGAGTCATACACGACACAGCATTAGGACAGAGATGTCATGTGCATGTTAAAAGAAAGAGATCTGAAATGTTAACTTTTTTTTTTTTTTCCCTATACAATTATCAGTTGCAATTACATATCAAAAGAAACAAATCTACCCCCAGTTGTGATGGATGAACATCTGCACATTCCAGACGTTCTTTTCCGTGGGATTTCTTTGCAATAGCATAGAACAACCAATCAGTCCTTTAATGACAGCATTATAACCCATTATGTTCAAGAGTCAATTACTCTAAGGCCTTACAGTTTTATCACATACAATATGTCTAAATTGGATGCAATACTGTGGATCAATCAAATTCCAAATTTATCTGAATCTGACTGTATAAGACTGCAAATGATTTATACTGGGGAGTGGGGAGGATGAAGAAGAGTCAAAATTATAAAACACCAAATAGTTGATGAGCCCCTAAAGAATTAACTAATTTTTTCATTGATACATGGCCTGTACACAAACAAGTTAATTGCAGTTTAAAGAAAGTGTCTAGCATTTTCTCCAGTTGTAACAAAGCCCAGAAATCAGCAAATACTGATTGGTTAATCGGAAACACACAGCACAGATCAGCATGTGGAACTAGTCCATATGTGAAACTGGGATCATCACAGTAAGGACACTAAGGGTCACAGGACATACATCTGTAGGAAATCAGTCTTCGTTAGTTTGGCTGCTCATGGAACAGTTTTTGTTAGTATTTTGTTCACCTATGGATGTGCAATCACTAATACAATGGAGTTGTAAGTTGTTTTTTCAGAAACTGAATACAAATAAATATGTAGTCTGCCTAAGGAATGAAGAAGTCACTAGAAATGCATCTCAAATGTATTATTTACAAATGTTATATTTTTCAGCCTCTTGACATTTGCCTGTTTGCAAAGGCTTTGTCTGATGAATCTCAGTGGACAATAAACACATTTATTTCTGTAATACTGGAAAAAGAAAAGGTAACTCGAGAGAGGCTATGTTCCAGCTGATGGCCAAAATAGTTGCAATTTTGTTATTGGAAAATAAGATCTTCACTTGCTGTAAATGAGCACTACTCCATCAAAATCAATAAAGTGGATTGACTGCAACAGCAGAAGTGTCAGAAACACACATCCAAATTTCTTTGTAATATCTTGAAGGAAAATAATGTTCTTTTTATTTATTTATTTATTTATTTATTTTTTATAATAACCCTTCACTAAGACAATCTCTTCACTAAGAGTTCTACACCTCTCACATGGGTAAATCTGGCATTTAATTAACCTATGTCTAAGTGGGGATTAATTCAAATAGAAGTCAAAAGATGGGCCAAAATAAGAGCATTTAATTTTTCAATTGTGTGTTTTACATAGGTAGGCAGGTGCTATAAGAAGCACCAGACTATTGGAAAGGCTATATGAATATTTGAAGAGCATGAAAGAAGCTGATAATGACTGTCAGCTGAGTTTATGAGTATGTGATCAGATGTGAAAAGCCATCTGTTTGGGGGAAGTTTGTAATATGACATCAAATATATGTCAGTGTCAGTTAAAGCTGATTTCTAAAAATTCAGAAACCACAGACAGTGCATTTGATGTAGCAATAGGCTAGTTTGGATTCTTATAGCCTGAAGCTGACAAAATGTTTTAAGAAATAATAAAATGGAATAGAATTCTGTAATAGTTTTGTTTAACAGCATTAAATAAGTACATGCTGTCATTCTCTTGCCTTATTAAAATGACAGGTTGGCCATTGCCTTCAGTTTTTAGTGTGTCACCATTTCATAAAACAAACCTCTTCAATAAAAGATTCCTTTTAATTTCATTTCTTCATGCAAACTCCACCTTCTTCTTCTACCACGTTCCTAATGAAACATACACATTAGATTGAAGTAACATAATAGATGGGACTTCAGTTTGACTAATTTTAAAACTTAACAATTAATTTACAATGCAGAAATATGTGACATATGCACTGTATCATTAAGGTATGTTTCTAACAAATGCCTAGGTTTTCTCTCGAGAACATTTTTCTTCTTGCTATATAACAAATACAACCCATTTCAGATGGTGAGTTGCTCCTTCCTTTTTCTGTTTATAGATTGGCCACAGATAAATAAAGATTTAGGTCAAATATTTGCCAGGGCTCCAGATGTCACTAAGTTACCTGTAGCAGCATTTCTGTTCACAAAATCAATCACCAGATCAACTGCTAATTTGGGAATTTTTACCACAGGACAGAGGAACACCGGGATTTTATTGCTCTTTTAGCAACACACACCAGGGTCTGCTTTCTAGGTTCATGTGGCAGGACTTTTTCCTGCCTTATTCTTTTGAAAGAAAAAAATAATAATAATAATAATAATAAAATCCTCATGTTGCAGGGATGTAGGCCTGCTGGTACCTGAGATCACGTCTGTGTTCTTTCCATTGCAAAATATGACTTTGGGTCTCTCATCATTTGTCTTAAATGTCTCACAGCTGGTAGAGAAGTATGTAACGCTACTGTGGATCTGATGACCTGTGGACATTACTAATTTTATTGCACTCTTATCTGTGACAGAAATGGATTGATGTTGATGTCCCAGATGTTTCCTTCAGCTCCTATCTTCATAAATAAGAAAAACACAGTGAAATGCTTCCCTGATAGATAATTACTTTTAGTACCTGACCATCACTAGTTCTGACACTTTCTGTACTGGAAGTTGTAAGTAGACTATAATGTTTAATAGCTCCTGATCTCCATCTTTCATCCATTTCGAATTGGATTGCCAATTCTAAGTCAGGAGGGTTTGAACTACTCCCTCAGGTTATTCTCTCTGCCTATTTTATTAAAAATTTGTTTTCTGTTACTATAGTAAAAAGAAATTGAAAACTAATAGATTGGATTCTTCTATCCACAATAAACCTCTGGATGGGTACTTAATGAGAATATAGATATCTGAGATAATCAAAAAAAGCAGAACCTCTAACTAGCATAGGTTTGTGAGACAGGAAATCCTACATTTCTTACTCAGACACAATTTCCATAAAAACAAAAGGAAAGTTTTTGTTATCCTATAATCTAGTCAACTCACATTCTCTATCAGATATTACAAGAGGTACATTCTTTCTCACTCAATATGATCAGCTCTCTCTCCCCCACTTTCAATATCAAAGCTCCCCTGCAGCTTCAGGAGCTTCATTAGGAATCCTACTCTGTGTTTATTAGGAATTAGCTTTCTGTAACCAAATCAGTAATACACTTTGCCAGTAATATTATTAGGAAAGTAGGGCAACACTGATTTAAGATCTGCTTATGACACCAAAACAGCATATATTCTAAATTCCTGTTTAAATGGGATGAGATGGGCAGTAACAATATTTTTTTTAAGTCACTTAAAAATCAAGTCACAAAGTACCATGCTTAAAAGAAAGGAATAAATAAATAAATAAATAAATAAAAAGCAATACCCCTCTGCAGATCCTACAACCAAATACTCATTATATAGCTTTTCTAAATAGCTTTCTGATTAATCTTAAAATTTTTGATGGGAAATTCATGACAAATGATATCTATACATTTTATTTCCAAATGGCTTGATGACTACCCAGAAGGCCTAAACGCACAGATTGGTGTCCATATAGAAAACAGAGTGATGGCATCACTGCTGTACAGTGTGTGCATCTGAAGGAATGAATGTCCCTGGCTGTCTGGGAGCCACTGTGAAGATTCTTTGCCTGCTTTAGCTTCATGTGAAGATGAACTGCTGTGGAGTTAATCACAATAATTACGTTCTTTTTCCCTCTCTAAGAAGCATTATTTGCTCTGCATCTCAGACTGGGGACTGTGAAGAACTAAGTTTAGCCTGTGCATCTGCTGTTTGCTGAGTGCTGACTTAATCCATCCTGCTGTCCTGTATTCCCAAATAATTATTTTGTGGAGTGTGGGTGAAGAGGAAAACCTGGATATATTTTTTTTTCTTCAGAGATGTTGCCTGAGACATTTCTGCAAGTGCTGCTTTTTATCTCCTGCTTTGTTAAACAAATGAGAGAAATACCTACTTTTACAATGGCGCAACACTGGAACTGTACAATCTGATTTAAAACCTGCATTAAGCAAATCCTGTCAAGTTTCTCATTAGAAAATATTTTTTATTTACCAAACGTGATTGCACATGCAAGCTTTACTTAACTAGTTTATTATTTTGATTGCATACCTCCAAAATATGTTTTCAACTAAGGTAATTGTGTTAATTTGCATCTTGAAAGGGCATCTTTGCAAAACTGAGCATTTTATCAGGGTTATTCCTGCTGAATCAAAAGAAATTCAAAAACAGAGATGTAATAATTATCTTCAATATTTAGCATTGACTAGAAAAGAAGAAAAAAAAAAAACACACAAAAACCCAAATCTTTTAAACCTAGGACAAAAAAAAAAAAAAAAAAAAAAAGACGAACCAAGAGAATGTGGTAGAGGTCCCTTCCCTTCCCCCTGGTCTGGAAACAAAAACAAATCAACTGTACTAGTCATCAGCTGATCAAGCAGTGCTGTTCTACACAAAGTTTAACAATATATTGCACAGCTATTGCCTTGATTTTACTAACAGGTGATTTTGCAGCTTCATACCTAAACTAATGGACAAGCATGTGTGTATTTTATTACAGTCTAAGAGGTTTATTTATTTATAATTAATTAATTAATTTTACAACTCAGTAAATAAGGGTTTCTTTTGGAATTTTTGTCAATGGAAACAACTGTAATTTTTTTTTTAAATTAGGACAAACTACATCAAGGTAAACTAATTTTTAATCAGCAAAGTAATACATTAGACTATATCATTTAAACTAAATTACTATAAAATACAATGAACAGTTAAATGCAAATGGCTTTTGAGCCTTGACAACTTTGGGTTTTGATTAGTCACTGCTACCAGCTGAACCACTACCCACAAGCTTGTTCCCCTCAACTCTGTACCTACGAAAAGAGCAAATATCACATAATGCCTATGATCTACTGGGCCTTGTTCAGAGCTATGACTCTATGCAACAGAATGAAAACACTGATGTTGATTTTGGACCTGGGGTCTATACAAAGTTGTAGTAGAGGAGAGCATGGAACAGGAAATCACTATAGTATATCACTTATCACTTCACTTTTTGACCTCTACAAACAAGAGGCTAGCTTACATAACCTAGAAATAATAGTGTATGCAATCATCCAGTAAGACACAGACTAAATAATTAGTGTTGATAAAATCAGAATGAAAACTTAAGATTAGCAACATAAAAAGATCCCAGCAACATAAAAAGTTCCTTTTTGGATATATCCAAAAGTAACTAGTTTAATTAAATGAACAAAATAATCTCATATAAATTAATTACATTATTCCAAACCTGTTGAGATGTGTCACAGGAATGCTGACATAGCCAAGATTTAAAAAATTGTGATGTAACAATCTGCCTTGTTATCAGTGTGTATCTTGTCACAGCTTCTCAGTGAACTGTGACTGAGATGTATTAGCAGGTCAAAAGAGGAAAGCTCTTCAATTTTTTACAGTTCTAGAAAATGGATGACATTCGAAGAAAAACTACGTCTTAGCAGGGGACCACACTGTTTATTAATTTATTTATTTTTTCATCTCCAATTTATATATCCTGAAAGAAGGAAAGAGAAAACTAGCAAATGTGAGCTCTGCTATTAAAAGGCTCTATTTCATGCTAGGTTTCTTCTATATGTTTATTGTATACAATTTACTGCAGAACCCCCCATCAAGCTTACACAATGATTTAAACAAAAAGAAAAAGAAAAGTGCTATGAATCTTGCTTCCTGAAGTGGCAGAGATTGTGCTAGAGATGAGATTTCAATGAATTACACTCATAAGTGCCCATCAATTATAGATAACAGTAAAGTTAGATGCATTATTTTATCTCAGATTAGGACAATGCAATTGGGTATTCAGAGAAGATCACTCCAGCAGCTTTATGCAAGTGTTGGCAGTTGAACGAGGCTGGACCTTACTGTATCTGTCTTAAAGAAGCAGATAATTAAGCATCTCCTAATCAGCTGGCTTTTTTTTTTTCTTTTTTCTTTTTTCTTTTTTTCTCTCCTTTTCAAAAGGTTAACACTTGAATGCTTTAAAATCTGAATGAGTAATAAGAAAAAAAGATGTGGTGACCTGATGAACTTGCTAACCTTTATTACTCGCTAAGATATATCTTAACATTTAAAGTTCTACAATAATTTTGCTAATACTTAATATTTTTCAACTTAGGAAAGCACCTTCTGTGGCAACATGAATATTTAGGATAGCAATGTAATTCATAGAGGAAACACTACAATAATTAGAAAGTTTGTTGCAAAAGGGGGTAAGAAAGACTGTTCAGTTTATATTCTATTTCATCAACTCTTCTCTCACTTTACATCACATTTTTCACTACTGAATGCATTTCTAGCATAAATAAAAAGGATGAAATATCCCTTGATGGCCATGCCTTAGAATGAATTTCAGAGGACATCATTTCAGTCCTAAACTCCCTGGAAAATCTCTTGTATCTTACATATTCATGGACTGTAAAAGAGAAATTATTAATATACATATGGCAAATAATGCAAATACCATTGAAATTTAAATTACCTTCCTTAGTCATTTTTCAATGTTTTCTAGGGTGTTTAAGCACAAAGTATGTTTTGAAAGACAAAGCCTGGCCTCTGAAGGCAACATTAAAACTGGAGATGGAGCAGGAGACAATGGATCAGTAGACATTTTTTCTCTTTTTCAATTTTCTACTTCTCAGAAATGCTTTGGAATTGAATCTGGATCTCTCTAAACCACCTACTTGCAGCTTTTCAGTATTTCCAATATAGGTAAAGCAATACCACACAGAGCTGGGGTAGGGTTTCTTCACTTACTTGCATGTAGAAGTCCTTTTACACTGTGGAGAGCTCACAGTATGGAGAAATGCTTGCAGCCAACAAGACATGTTCATGAGAGGCCATCATGCTTCTCCATATAATGTTTCAATTATGGTAATTGCAAGTGGATTGTATTCAGAATTCATTAAAGCATTTCAGAGCATACTCCTGCTGTTCTTAAGCTGTTTGAATATTTATCAAAGTCAAAAGTTATAAGAAGCAAGCATGGTCCACACCTTGTAAAGTTCTGGATTCTAGAGACCAAGGTTGTATGTACACCTATCCCTAGAACATATATCCGTAGGATATATGTTACTTTTTCATTCAACACAAGCAAAGAAGGACTTTAACCTAATGACTGCTACCTTGAGCAATTATGTAGTTCAGAGGTTTTAAAAAAATGACAATTTTTCTGCCTTATGAACACTCCTTGTCCAAGCAAAAATACCTAGGACTAAATGTTACACAAAAATGCCATTCAAAGTAGCTATTTACTATGATGATTATTGTGAATGGTCTATTTAGAAAGGGAAATTGTGGTCAATTGTTTTTAAATTACTGACCTTCAGGCTTATAGAGACATTATTGATCAATTTCTGGGCAAGAGCACAGGATAATCTTTGTCATATGATTGACTTTAACTGATAAGAAAATTTGGTTGATATCCAAAGATGATTAAAAAAAAAAATACTCAAACAAACAAACAAAAAAACTACAACACAACAATATTAAAAATATATTTTATAAATCCCTTCATGACTGACTATGTAATATTAATCTAGTGCAGTTAAATCAGTCAGTATTGCAACCTCTCTGTAAATGATTGAATATTTGTCCTTTTCGGTATGTATATTTAGCACACTAGAAAAAATACTCCTCCACTTCTTCCATAATGGTAATAAAAAGAAACTGATTATTTTTTACTTGTCCATAAAAAATGTCCCTCCAGCAAGCTGAATTTGATTAAGCTGGTATATCAGATATATATATGGAACTGTGCACACAAAGTAGGGCTTATAAGAACATATGTACAAATTAGATGATTGCAATATTTAATAACTCAGTGAACCCTTGCTAATGTAACACTTTTTTTATCCATTCCGTTATTTGAAATTGAAATCATTTCTAGACAGAACATGTAGTACTTTCAGTCATTAAATGAGGCCACCTTTATCAAGATACTGATCATAAATGCTCTAAAGAAACATCTCAGACCTGGAAAGTTTACAACACAACGGATGGAATACCAAGAAGATATACTTGTAAAAACAATTTTTCTTCATATTAAGATTAATTTCATGTCAATTGTAAACAAAGCAAAACAAACAACACCAACAAAAAAAAAAGCCACAAAATAACAAACAACCCTCTTCCACCTTCATGAAGTCAATAAGACTTCAATCTAGGTGCTTCAACTGTACGAAAAACTAACAAATAAACAACCCCCCTCAATCTTATTGAAAGTGATGGAATTGGAACATTTTAAATGATCTTAACCTACACACTTCTCACCTTGGGCTTAGGCCAGGAAGTTAGTTGTAACCAGTATTTAATACTGAACAAATTCCAAGCGAAGGAAATTGGCTTCAGTGTTTCAAAAGTTAAGGTCAGTGGATATTGCACTGATTCAATGTGACATACACAAGACCCGATTGTTTAGATGTGAACTACTCATTACAAATTCATTGTTATTTTTCTATTGCCTTTCCTTGAGTCACTTTCTTTGAATCACCAAAAACTCCAGTCTGTGTGTGCTCTATCTCAATGGTAACTGCATTTAGTTTTGTTTAAAATACAGAATTAATCACTGTCAATCTCTCTCTCCTCTCTCTCTCTCTTTTTTTTTTTTTTTTTTTTTTTTACTGACAGTGCTTCAAGTTTGCAGTGGAATTAGAAAATGATTGTTAATTTACACATACAAGATAATTTTATGTGACTTAAGAAAGATTAAATGGAACAATCAGGAGTGACAGTGGAAGAAATTAAATCAGGATATGAATGAGCGCTGTTTTATACTGTAGGTGTTCCTGCAAAACCTAATGCTAATACTTAAACTCATCAGTTAATCACTTCCCATATTCTTTTTCAAATATTAACCTTTTAAAAAGTTGAATTAGCTTAAGAATAACTTGATATATTATTAGGATACATTTTAAAAGTCCATGCCGAAAAAGAATGGTTTTCTTTTTAAACAGTTTTTAATTATTATGAGGCTTATATGAAGAGGAAAATATATTTTAACAAGCATCCACACAAGTGGTCTGATTATGTTATTCTAATCTGCAAACCTAATTATCACCTTCTTATGGAGTACAAGGAACAGCTTTAGAAGAAAATTAATGTATCCTATCAGTGGGACAGTTTGTCACTTTATTAAATAATCATCTTCTTTGCAAATAAAATTGTTAGAAGCTTCATTGTATTAAGGAAAAAATAAAAGCCCTCACACCATTACATATTAAAATTAACTTCCCACCGTTTCTTTAATGGTCTATTAAGCCTTCACTGTGGTGGATTATGAAGTACAAATGAGGATATCAACTGTTTCTAAAACTGTAAGAAACAAAAATGTTCTAATTTTTGTTACTATGAGTTAGAATTTAGCAAGCATTTAAACATTTGTTTCCACTAGTTTCCAATGCAGTGAGTGTATAGTTAATACATACAAGCTAGATAATTCACTCTTTTTCTCTTTTTGATTAAAATCATAAGCTGTGTGTTCAAAAGTGATGTCTCTCTATATATTTATTCTGTAAAACAGACAATTCACATTCTATATTTAAACCAAGGAGGAAAACAAACAAACAAACAAAAACATCCACAAAAGACCACAATTTCACTTTCAAATCTTCAGAGGCCCCCTGTACAGTAATTGCAGAACTTTACAGTTTGTGAGTACATGCAGGAATCTACTTTGTAAGCAAGTACGGCATCATACTCGTTTGACCTGAAATGGCGAAATCCTAACGGGCTCACCAGGTACTAAAGATTTCTCACTGGTCATTGCAGTCAAAAACTTTGTTACAAGTTGTTGCCTTTGTCTTTTCCCCTTTCAGGATAAATATTATGGCTTCCATGTAGAGCTAACTTGGATTTTTAACTATCTTTGATTAAGTTATATTATTCACCAAAACCAAACACTACATAAAACAAAGCAATTTTTAATGGAATTTTCATTTAAAAATAGTTGTTAGCTATCAGACAGAATTTCAGTCTATAAAAGCATATTTTGCTTCCCTTTACTATCCTACAGATATCTATCTACGATGAGTCAATGTTCATCACCTGGGATTTAGGAGACACGGTTTATGTGTACCATGTTTGCACTAAAGGCTGGAACTGTATCTTCAACATCTCAGACAAGTGCTCTTACCTTTGCAATTCTAGCCATGGTTTTCAATGTTACTTGCTGGAGTTTTCACCCTGGCAGCAGGAAAAGAATGAAGAAGTCTCTCAGATGGACCTGTACTGTAACCACCAGTTTCAGGATGTCCAGGTACTCTATTTAGTATAAATAAACATTCACTATTACAGATTAAAAGAAAGAAAGAAAGAAAAAAACACCAAAAAACAACAACAAAAAAACTTCTTTGCCAATCTACTAACTTAATATTAAGGCAACTTATGCTTAAGTAAAAGAGAGGCACATAGGGAGAAACTGAGTCAGGGTGTTGAAGCTGGCAGTCTCCCATTTCAAGAAAGCACTGCAGTTCTTAGGGTAATAGCAAAGGACCCTTTCTGTCACTGAGGATTTTTTTTTTTTTTTTTTAGTTTAAATCCCAAATTACCTTACTTTTTAAATAGGAAAAATATCCTCAAATTGGGGAAACTATTTTCTGTCCAGTGCTATCATCTAAAGGAATCTTACTTACTTTACATACTTTTGCCACCTTCCAGAAAATAGAATACATTGCCCTCACAGGCAATCCAGAATTTCATAAGGTAAAGAACTTAGGTTTATTTTCCTTCCATGTTTTACATATTTTTTTTCTTCTGTTCTATAAGACTGGATAAAAATCATAAAAAATATGAAGCCTTGAGCTGTCAGAAAAATTTGGATGTTCCATCCACACAAAAGTTTTCAAAAATCCTATGTGTCTTCTCATCAGAAAGATGGATCAAACTGGTCGTGAAAGTCAATAATTACTTCATTCATAAAACTGTCATTCTGGATCTCATTAACATTTATATTCTTTGTGAGAAAAAGTCTCACAAAGATACTAATATTCCTTAAATATTATCTGATAGAGTTAAATGTTGACCTCTGTGGCTTTTGGGTAAGGTGTATCCAGTCATCAAAAAATGGTCCAATATTCCATGTCACTATATACGGAATATTAACAGTACTCTGTAAAATAAGAAAATCTGTCTAAAATATTGGAAGGTTACTTAATTTTAATGTACAAGACAGCACTTGAGTTAATGAAACAAACCATGAAGTCAATATTTTATGATAAACTCTGCCTCTGCATTTTTTACTTATAAATGTGAAGATCAATAGCATGCCTTGTAATAAAAGGTGTAAAATATAAAAGCTCAGATAGATCAGGCTTTCAATAGAAACAGTGGCAGGCCAATTAGAACTAATATCTTCCAAAAGTTTAGGCTTATTCCCAAATCCAAACTCTGGGAGAATAGAAGATTATATTTGTAGGTAGATATTTCAAAGTGCTCTCAAAAAGCATAGAAATGATTAATTCTAGAAAAAGAGGATAGCAGTTATTTAGCCTGCAATGGCATCAGTATATATATATATGTATATATATCACTATACATATATAAATATATATATACATGTATATATATAGTGATATATATACTTATATATTTTTTGTTTTTCAGAATGTATTGGGCTTTCATTTCTACATGCTTTAAAACAGGGCTGCATCTCTAGCAGTGCTCTCAGACTGTCAAAGAGTGTTCTGGTAGAAGTGTACACAACATATAGCTGTATACCAGTAATAGTTTCAGAGATAAGAAAAATGTAATGAAAAAATTAAAAAGATATACATTATATAATAAAGACTTCAGAAAAATAATAAATAGTCCAAACAAAAGCAACATTTAAGACCTCAAGTGAGAGACATGGCTGAAAAGCACTTCTCTCTTGCTCTGTCAACTTATTCGTTTCCTTTTTTTTATTAAAACACTAAACCATGAGCATTAAGTAGCTCTTAATTTAGCCTTATAATAAAAAATTGAAATCCTTCTTAACCAAGAGTGTAGTTTTGCTGAAATCTGTATCCTTGATTGTTTTATAAGGTGAAGGAACAAAGTAAAGTCAAGAAAGGCAAGGAAAAAAGGAGTCAAAAGCAGAAAGAGGAACAAGAGACACTGTAAGATAAGAAAGGAAGAAAAAGGTAGGCATAAGGTAAACATGCCTTTTAGCAAGAACAGTCTTACAAGTTAAGATTTCATCTCAAAGACTTTCTTCACTTAAGACAGCTAAAAAGAACTACATTTGAAGAAATTGGTGAGAGATACTGTGAGAGACTACTGGCCACTAGCTTGTGCTCTAGGGTACTCAACCAGTGCATAGCTAGTGCTGGGATGGCTCTGGAAATACAGGCAAGATAGCCGCAGGGGTATTGCCTTGTGCTTGAGGTAGTCTGAATCTACTCTAAACCACAGAAGAACATGTGGTCTTGTGCTCCACACAGATACTACAGTACCATCCACCTTAGAAACAGACCAGCAGTTCACTACAGAGGAGATCTGCTGTGACTCTACTTGAGTGAGAGAATTTTGAGAAATTGGAGGAGTAAGAGCAGGTTCAGATTAGCCCCAATAGGCATCTTCTTTCTCCTTGGCAGTATCTAACTTGTCTCTTCAACAGGGACTGTTCTGCATCATGCCTATATGCTTTTATCCCATGATTTTAGTGTCTTTGAGCATTGTGGGTGATGTCAAAGGAGCTTTGGTAGACAGAAGGAAGACTGCTGTGTGCATTTATAAAATATGGCAGATTGTAAATACTTCAGTGTCTTTGTTTTCTTACTCTATACGTAACAAAAGAGGTCAAAAATCTCTTGTTCTGGTATGCACTTAACTAGGATGCTACACATAGACCATCGCCTTCATAGCAGATGGGTGCAGGTTCCATGGTACTTTGCTCACGTGAATAAAGAAGTGCATAAGTATTGTTAGTAATTTAAGCAATACAATTAAACACTCAGACTTTTTCCAGACTTCAAACAATACAAAAGTGCCTCTTTACAAGGTTAGTGCTCTGGCAACCTGGTAACAGAGTCAGATTCCCACCTGCTTGCTTATTTTCTGCTTTTCTGCCATAGTTGTGAACATAGTGTGTCTGATTGCCCCCCATCAGAAGGGGGAACTGTCTCCCCTGATCTCCTTCGTGTGTGAGTGCTTCTTACTATGAAGCCAGTCTAAAAACAGTCCCATGGCTGCAGTGGCATGGCTGCTGCACAGCTTTGCAACTGCAAGGATTTTTTTGAAGCACAGGTGCTACTTAATCAGGTCAATCCACTCAGGTTTAATTTTTAAAAGCCCACAACAATTTGACAATTAAATGTATGTTCCCAAATCACTTTCACAGAACATTTATGCTGCAATTCTGTATGAAATCAAAGCAACAAAACATATTGAAGCTTTCATTCAGAGTGAGTTGTCAGCTGCCTTATACCAGCAAGAACATACTTCTTTGATTAAGACATCCTTTTTTCCTGAACATCAACAAAATCTCAATAACGAACTAGATTGACAGTTTAACACAGCCTTCAAGGCTTTACTATCAAAATCCAAATCACTTAAGAATCTACTGCTACTTCTGCTGCTACTATGGTTATTAGTATATCATCGTAACTAAAAGAAAAACATTCAAGAAGTATTTTAGTGCATAAAAAAATCAATGCTGTCTTTGTTTTTAATATATTGTGAGAACAAATATTCTAACCACAGAGAAAGTTCTTCAGTTGACCACTATACTCCCAAATCACAAGTTACTGTTCCAAAGAGCATTTGATGCCTTCAGACATCTTCATAATTGGCTCAGAAATAGCATGTTCCAAGAAAGGTTAACAGACCTTGCTGTTCCTCATATGGACAAATCTTTATTAAAAAAAAAAAAAAGCATAACTGAAAGTTCTCAAGAAACAAGAAGCCGTATGACTTGCAGCTGTTCCCTAAGCCTAATTTGAAAATAAAATAAAACAAAACAAAACATATCTAACAGACAGCCTCTCCCTCTGACTACTAAAAAAAAAAATCCTATGCAGTTTTTAGCACATCTACCTATGCCACGTGGATTCAAATGATAGCCTGGGTCTGAATTTTAGGCTGATCAGGAAAACAATTTAACGTAAATTCAATATGACCTTAAAATACTACATTATTTCTTTAACCTAAATAACAATATTAGTTGCTGGTATATGTAAATACACTTCTAGGGATTCAAAGTGGATACAATTTGAAAACTTGCCAAGCTTAATAGATTCACATTACTTAGTAGGTAACAGTCTTTTTGTCCAATGCTTTCCTGTTTTTTCTACTGTCATCCTCTTTATGCAACGACATACTACAAGCATCCACCTCATCCGCACAATCACTGATCAATAAAGGAAATCAGAATTCTGTAACTATTGTTTGTTAAGATTTGGAGACACAATATCAAAACAATATTGCTCCCCATATGTTACTTTAGCTGTCTTGTATCCCGCTTTGCAGTTTCCACGGAGAGATTTTCTGGGCCTTTTGAGCTGGAAGAGAGGGCATTCTGACCCATGGCTCACAATCTGCCACATACCTTACAGTCCTCATGTTGATCTGAGCCCATTTTAACACTTACCAAACAGAACATTACAGAGCACTTGACAGAGACAGATAGTACACACAGTGTGCATTTCCAGAAGTGCATGGAGCAGAGTCCTAAATCAACATGAATGAATGAACAATCTTTGTTGGACCAGGTTAGCAACCTTTTTTCTCCACTCTATCGCCCCCCCTTCCCCCCCCCCCCCAAAAAAAAAAAAGTATTTAGATTAATAGTTGCCATTCATTTAGCGATACACTTACAAGAGAAGGCGGGGAGGTCTTCTTTCAGTGCCATGCTAGTGCACAGAACTGTTATCCTAATATAAGTAAGAAAGATGTAAATGACCAAAAGAGTATTCCCCAAACACATCAGGTCTCCTGTTAAGCAGACTATAAAATGTGGTGAGAGCAGGGCACTTTAAACTACTTTTTACTTTTAGCTACCTTTGGCTTCAATAGTAGCAGTGTCACTTATCAGAATAAGCAACAGACATTTCCTTTACATTACCAACTCAGCCAATATATTTCTCTGGTGTTGAAAAGATTACAAAACGTGTAGTGATTTCACAACACTTCTCCCCCCTACCCCCAAGGTATGTAAATGTGTATAATTTAGGTATAAATGTGTAATATAAAGGATAAAAATAAAATATATAAAAATGAGAAAATATGTTTAAATATAAGATAAAATAGATATAATAATTTGGGTACTTTGATTCCAAAGAGAATCAATACTAAGATATATAATTCTCCATTTTGATTATGTATTTATGTTTTTATCAGGTGTAACAAAAAGAAGTAGTAGGTGTTATTTCACAAGTAAATCTAACACCCCAAACTATTCTGAAGACATCATTAGCCACAATGATGTAGTTATAACAGTAAGTACTATAGTACAACCACATCTATCATACAATCATAAAAATGCACTACAAGTATCATACAAGTGCATTATATGACATTGGTCTATGTTATAAAAAAATAGTATATTTAAAATATTTTATTTGGAACTATATATACAATGTTAATAAAACTACAATATACATCAAAAGTCAATAAGAACTATACCTGAAGGATATTCACAGGATTTATCTTATTTTGTGAGATACAAATTATAGTTTACTATACAGTATATGCTTGGAAAGAACACTTTTTGCTTTGTATTTTCTTATAAAGGTCTATTTCTTATAAAGGTCTATGTAACTTATTGTAATAAATATAAGAGACTTCAAATCAGAAAGAAATCTGATTATTTTCATGAAACTGATACATAGACATAAACCAGGCAAACTGTGTTCAAACAGAATAAAGAGGGAAATGGAAAATGCTATCTGAAATGATGGAGATGGGGGCACAGGCTCTTTATAACATACACTGAGGACTTAAAATCACTTCAGCTATATAATTAGCAAAGATAAGAACTATAGGGTATTTAATCAGGAACAGACACATTGTTTGAAAGGATTACTTTTTACGTCAGGTAATCTATTCAAAAATTTATTTTTAAAATTAGTACTGAGGTTTTGTATAGGGTTAGAGGGATTGGCTACATTATTTTGGCGTTTACCAGTTACCAAAGTCTTTCTAATATGACACAAAGTAGTCTGCAGTTTCAGAGTGTAGAATTGGAAGTTTGGGTTATATTAAGTTTAAGATTCTGGAGCTGAAGCAAACCTATGACCCATTTTCTCATGACTTAAGGCACAAGGCAACTAAAGGAGTGGTATTTGGGTTCCCCTCATTATCAATGGCTACTGTAGTATAGGACAGCATAATGACATTCTCTAAAAATAGGGGCTTAATTACTGGAATTAATTACTGGAAGGATAAAAAAAGAAAGGAGAGGGGAGGGCAGGGGAGAGGAGAGGAGAGGAGAGGAGAGGAGAGGAGAGGAGAGGAGAGGAGAGGAGAGGAGAGGAGAGGAGAGGAGAGGAGAGGAGAGGAGAGGAGAGGAGAGGAGAGGAGAGGAGAGGAGAGGAGAGGAGAGGAGAGGAGAGGAGAGGAGAGGAGAGGAGAGGAGAGGAGAGGAGAGGAGAGGAGAGGAGAGGAGAGGAGAGGAGAGGAGAGGAGAGGAGAGGAGAGGAGAGGAGAGGAGAGGAGAGGAGAGGAGAGGAGAGGAGAGGAGAGGAGAGGAGAGGAGAGGAGAGGAGAGGAGAGGAGAGGAGAGGAGAGGAGAGGAGAGGAGAGGAGAGGAGAGGAGAGGAGAGGAGAGGAGAGGAGAGGAGAGGAGAGGAGAGGAGAGGAGAGGAGAGGAGAGGAGAGGAGAGGAGAGGAGAGGAGAGGAGAGGAGACCCACAATGCACCCACAGGTCAGAGTAAAGGGAGTAAAGTCTTTCATATTGTGATTAAATTTTAATTTCTTTGTGCTAAAGAATAATGTGTTTATGTTTATTAAATAGGAAGTATAAAATTTATTTCTTAACAATTCATTTCATTGCTTTTAATGGCTTGGATATTGTCAATAATATTATATGCAAGTGCACTGTGGCCATTTAGCAACTTGACTGGATTTTGAAAAATGTTTTGCTGGTTTGGTGATATATATTAGAAAGGGCTGCTGCTTAACTGTTTATAAAGCCCAGCATCTGTTATAAACATGAAATATAACCACATGAAACTTATGTAAAGATCTGTCATTTACTTCAGAGATTTGAATATTAGTTGATCCAAAATGAAGTTTGAAAATCAGCTGCAAATTTGCACTGGTTATATTCTCCAGTTCAAGTATCACATTGCATTTTGAGCTTGTGCTCAAGAAAATCAGGGAATATAACTTTATTCATTTGTATAAAAAATCCTGACCGTGTTCTATCAGCAAGAAACAAATAGTAAACTGTTTTGTGGTTTTGTTAGTGTTTCTCATACCTCTATAGACTCTTTTCATATGTGAATTTACCACAAATGAAAGTAGTCAGAAAGCTTTTTCTGTCATTGTACTATTAATTTTTTATTTCAAATGGTGTGACTATACAGTGAAAGAGACTCAGATTTAATTCCTATACAGTGAAGTTTACCTTTAAAGCATTGTAATAAAAAAAGGCAGTAGTTTTTAATTAATTAAAGAATGTGTAGAACATTCAACAGACACTTTAATCCATTGAAAAAGTTCAATGACCCACTCTGAGGAAAGAAACATCATCTTCAATAAAATCCTTTGCTAGCCTGACATCAGTTGAAGAAAATTAGATTTTATTGATGTTGGCCTATAGCATATGGATAGACCTGTTGTGAATCAACAGTTTGTTACTTGCAGAAAGCATGCTGGGCCAATTCCTTTATATCATTGTGCACCATGTAGAACAATCCTTTATCCTAGACAATGCAATGATTTTCACCCTTTAACACACATTCTACTTGACAATTTCTACTGCAACTGTTTCTTTAGCAACTGAGTATCATTACATATCTTTAAAGTGCTTACAATTCCTTAAAGGAAAAACATCCCCATATCTTTTCAATATTAACAAGTGTCTATTTCAATTATTTGTTCATTATTAACAGTCCAGAATGGCAAGTGTTTCACAATAATCCACTCCAGTGAATATGCCGAGTGAGCAGATAACCCTTACCACCATATCAGTACAGAACCTGAACCCATTTTAGTCCAGCAGTAGTGAACTTGATAACTGAGCACCCTAAGAAGGAGATAGTCACTGCTCCGCATAGGGTCTGATACAGTCCACTGTTTTCAAAGATGTAGTTTGAAATCACAGGGGATATATAGAACTGCCAGTCCTCTACTTAGAATGAATTTTTTACAGCACACTACCTCTAGTCCTCATGAATCCGAACCTAGTGCTCTCCAATCACACCAGCTTCCCCTACAGCCACTACAGAATAGTCTTAAACAGAGTAAAAGATATAGAATCATAGAATATCCCGAGTTGGAAGGGACCCACAAGGATCACTGAGTCCAACTCCTGGCGCCACACAGGTTTACCCAAAAATTCAGACCATATGACTGAGAGCACAGTCCAAATGCTTTTTAAACTCCGACAGGCTTGGTGCTGTGACTACAGCCCTGGGGAGCCTGTTCCAGTGCACAACAGCCCTCTCAGTGAAGAACCTTTTCCTGATATCCAGCCTGAACCTCCCCAGTTGCAACTAGACACCATTTCCTCGGGTCCTATCGCTGGTCACCTGCCCAGATATCACCTACCCCCCCACTCCCCCTCATGAGGAAGCTATAGACTGTGATGAGGTCTCCCCTCAGCCTCCTCTTTTCCAGGCTGAACACGCCAAGTGACCTCAGCCGCTCCTCGTATGTCTTCCCATCTAGGCCCTTCACCGTAGCCCTTCTCTGGACACTCTCCAATAGTTTCACATCCTTTTTATAGTGTGGTGCCCAAAACTGCATGTAGCACTCGAGGTGAGGCCGCACCAGTGCAGAGTAGAGCAGGACAATACCTTACTTCGACCGACTAGCATGTCAGCTAGCATATTCCCATGACTGACTAGCATATCCATAGCATTAAGTCCTTAGTCTATTATTGCTTTCTAGATAAATGACAAAAATGTGAAATTTTGTATCTGAGAAAGGCACAGATACTGGAGATGCACATTGCTGTCAATTTTGCTCTATATGCAACAGACATAGGTAGGCTGAATCAGCATTATTCTCCAAGTGTCCTCTTTTGGGAACTTATTATGGACTAATATATCTTGAATGAAATACGGATGTCTAAGGAAAAATAAACATTTTTAATATAATTTAATGTGTTAACCCAAGCTGCAACGTGACAGACTCAGGCTGTTGTAAAAATCAAGTAAATATATAATATTTTTGTATCTTTTGCAGATATAAACTGTATTAAGTGGATATCTGCATAGTCCTTACACTAAGGATTCAATAACTCTAGGTGAAGTCAAGAGAATAGCTGCAAGGTAGTATAAAAACAATCCTATTAGTTTTGTCCCAGATCAGGGAACTCAAACACGCATGATACACTTCAGGCAGTTTTTCTAGAGATGAACTACTCCATGGTTGAAGTCTGACAAAAGACATGATGATTCTTCTTTACTTATCTTATGATAATTAAGACTTTTACTTATCTTCATGATGATGATTCTTTACTTTTTATTTATTTATTTATTTATTTTTCTGCCTATAAGCATTACAAGCAAGAGCTATGCAGAGTAGGCTGTATAACTACAAACCACATCTGGATAATGTGAAAATATTTCAGACTCGGTCATATGTTTTGTTTTTTGTTTTTTTATTTTTTTGCCTAGAGTTGCTGCTTCTTATGACTACTATTGCAGCAATACTGCCTGAGTTCAGAGGTGTTGCTCCCTGGAGTCTTATTCTTTTATGAAAAGAAACCTGTCAGTTCAATGGGACAGGTAACAGATGTCTGCAATCTGGTCTCTGCATGGGGCCCATGCTTTCGTTTTAAGCGTTTTCAGCTCTGTCACAACATGGAAGGGAGGAGAGGTTGAAGGAAACAGGAAAGGATGAAATGTCTGTAATTCAAGTTAGAAACTGTGTATTGATGATTAGTTTATTCACTTTAAATATGTACTTGTGGTTCAACCCTAAAGACTACATCACTTACGCTGAAAAAACTGCAATAATAATGAAAATATCTAGTTTTGTTCTATTCAAATTGAAACATTTTGACATCTCAATTCGAAGCTAAATAAACCAATCTTAAAACGAAGACTAAATACATCTGAGAATGTAGCATTTTATCCACCCCATGACAAACTGTTTTGCTTTTAATCTGAGGTTGCTGTATGCAAAAATAAGCAGAAAGTTTTAAACTTTCAGTCACCAAACTGGAATTACTACTTGCTTTCAACAGCAAGGGATCTGGGGAATCTACGATATTTGAGTAGAATAACTGTATTCTAGTTTATTTGCTGCCAGGCTGGTTTAAAAATCTTTTCAGATACAGCACATGAAAGGATTTATTTATTTATTTACCTATTTATTTATTTTGATGTCAGACAAGATGCTTTACTATGATGACTACACATTATAGTTCAGTACTCCAGCTGGGGCACATGGGATAACATGCTAAAGATTCATTTACTTTCCATTTCCGCCATCTTTTTTTTCAGTGGCCATTCCAGATTAAATAAAAGCATAAGTAAACAAGTTGAAAGGGAATCTCAGAAGTACATGGTCAAGAACATGATACAAATTGAGTTACGAGGAATAGGAACCTTTTCTGCATACTGATTTCCTCTACATAAGAGAGGAAAATTGACTGATGTTTGAAAATCTCAAAGATGATATACTTAAAACTGTAAATGCAATTTATAAATCCTACTTTAGTTTACCAAGACTAAGAAATACCTTGTATACTATTGGGTGCTAGAGAGTCAAATTAGCATTCCTAATTTAACTGAATATTACTTTAAAATAGTTAATATCAACTTGAATGATTTTTTTAGTTGTTGAATGTTTTCTTTGTTTCCATGTGTATATTCTGGTCACATAACTCATACATCTGTTATTCCCAGCATCAAGTCTATGATGTTTACACAGATCTCCCTGCAGGGCATTTTGGCCTAACTGAATCGTTATTTCAACAGTACGTCCTAGTTTAATGATACTGTTACTTGAAATGCTGTCTTTTGCAAGTTTTCTTCCCCCTGAGGTTAACACAGCCCTTCCACACTGAAAGTAGGAAGTTTGACCCTATTCTTAAGTAAGAGATGATGGGAAGCAAACCCTGCTCTCTTGCACACAGGGTTCTCTGCATTTCAGACCTGTGGAGTAGGTACCACGACAGCTGAGATTCTGTTTTTTAAAACCTTAATGCAATGCCAGTGCTGGCTTCTAATGTGTGTGCTAACGATCATAAGATACGATTACTTAAAAAGACTTATTAGGATTCATTCTTTTGACAGAAGTGGGGATGCTGCTGTGTTCTCACTTCCCTTCTTTTCTATTTGACCATCACCAAAAGAAAAATTTTTCTCCTGCAGATCCATTTTTACAAACAAGTAATGAATATTTTACAATCTCTGTAAGATACTTATGCTGAGCCCTATTTATAAAATCATATAAAGCCATTCTATATATTACAGCATACAAGTATTTTTAAGTAACTAAGACATTAGTTATTAAGACTGATTAACTTAAGATTCTGAACAGAGGACACCCATTTGACAAAGGGACTTGACTTCAGCTTAATAACAATCTGAAACATACAGGTGCTTCATTGAAAAGAAATGACACAAGGTAGCCACTAAGTCATATGAAGACTTAAGAAACAACAGGTTTTTAATTCATGTGTATTTACATATACTTATCTTAATCAGAGATTTTTCAAAGACCTAAATGTCTAAACATCTCTAGGCAGTTTAGAAATCCACGTTTTATTTAATTTCTTTCCCTTTTTAATAAGTCAGTACCAAGTCTTTGTACTACGAACCTAAAAACTAAAACTTATGAACACTGCAGTTTCAAAATATGTCAGAGTTCATAATAATTAGTCATCTACTTCCAAAGTATTCTACAATATTAGTAAGTAGTGATTAAAAAGTCCTTATAAGCCTTGTGGTATGTTCTCATTTTCATTCTGAGAAGGTAAACAAGTGCAGAAAGATTCTGCTTTCATACACAAGTACAGCATATCAAGAGTTTCCATACTGGTATGATCTATTTACACATGAAACATGGCATCAGCACGTCAAGAAATATTCATACAAATATAAGGATCATCAATACCAGTATTTAAGGCAAAAGATTCTCCAACCCCAAACTTAACCTTAAGTAACATCACTGGAGTAAATACAGTACCTTTGGGTTTCAAAAGACTCCTGCATGTAGCGTAAACTCACAGTTTCTTTTCAGTGAGAAAACGTTTTATATATTCATTTTCAAAGTTGAACCTTAGGGCAAGGATCTGCTTTATGAAACTGAATGATAGCTGTGGGAGTGCAAAACTTTGGAAAATCAGGCAAGAAAAAAATAACAAAGCTACAAAAGAATTAATTTTAAAAGTCATGAGAGAGATTCACAAGTGACAATGCAGGATTTCCAAATGAGTAAGTGCTATTAACCATGGAGCGCACTATGAATCTGACCTGAGATGCACTTGCTGATCCTAAATCATTTAGATCACACAGAAAATTCCACACTGGTGAAAAAAAGTGGTTAAAAAAAAAAAAAAAAAAAGTCTTGTGGTTTCACAGACATCTAAATAAGAGTTTTATTTTCACACACTGCAGGAAAACGCTGCTACAGCATATTATGGAGCATTGCCACATGCTAATAACTGTTAGTGGAACAAACTATTTGTGAACTAACATCATTTGGAAAATTCTATTCAACAAAAATAGAAATCCACATTTTTTTCTTACTACACAAAAGAAGTAACTTAAAAAAAATCAGTCTCTATTACAATACTTTGTTCAAGTCTTTACATTCTTTTTTTAGAAATGCGTAATCATTCTACATAGTCTTTCAACACCCAGAGAATCCTTCCTTTTTTTCAAGTTCTTTCAATACCACTGTACCAAAGCACACAGGGACTGGAACTATATATTTTTGTAATTAATTTCTTTAAGATAATGTTAGAAACCTCAGGTTTCTTAAAATATAGATGAATTTCAAGGTGAGCCTGTTAGCAGATGTTATTAATGGCGTATGATTTATTGTGACATGAAATCTGATCTGAAACTCATGTTATTAGCTGAGCTTTTTATAAATTATAATTGCCAACTGCTGAAAATATGCAGAAAGACCACTGATAAACTAGCTTCATTTTCAGGGCCTAGAATATCTGCATTTGCTAAATGTCCAATATCTTTCTGAATGAGTATGATACATTTGGATGTGCAGGATTAAGTTCAGATCTTTTCACAGTATAATTCTTTCAGAATGAGAAGAATCGGAGGTAGAAAGTGGTCATATAACATAAATGTTTAGTGTGGAACTTAAAGAGAAATATATAGTTTGGTTCTCGTATGTCATTGCATATATACTAAACAGATTGAGTATTTTAGGAAAAAAGCCCCCATCTTGGACTGTTAAGTGTAAAATTTATACTTGCAACATGAAAACTGTAAGTTAAATAATATTCAAACATGTTCAAGCATCACTCTCTACAGCCCTAATGAGGCTGCATAAACAACATATTTTATCATCCTAAGGTCTATGAAGATCGGCATCTAAACAAGATCTTCCAGTTGACCCTGATGGAGAACTGAAGAAAGTCTGCAGACATGACAAAACATTCGTTTCAATAATTATTTACACATATTCATTTTATATTGCAAAGAACTTCACATCTTACTTTTCTCTCCTCATGTGCCTTTACATGTTAATTAAAGTTTCTAAAATGTTGCTTTTATCCATCACAACTGATTGCTAGATTACCTAAATAGAAAAACATAAGCATTGCATTGTGAATATTATCTACTCAACAAACCAGATATTGAAAGGAGGTGAATTTACAGTACATGTTGTAATACATTTTTAATTTCCAGAAAAGCTCTGAGATAACATTCCAAATTCAAAAAAGCAACACAAGGAACAGATGCAAAGTCTCATTCCTGACTTTTTTACATATCCAAAGCTATTTAATGATAAAAGCATTTATGTGTAAAGTGGCATTCACTTGACCTTACTAAGAGTATATATGGAAGAGCCCCCTGTCAATGTACCAGTGTGCGTGTGGGAATGAAACATAAGGATCACCATCTGCAGCTGTCTAATAAGTGTTCTTCAGTGCCTAATGGCAAAGTGTCAATTCATGGATCCTCAGTTACCACAATGCATCATCTTGTCCGTGCTAGTCTTACAAGTCAAACATTTTGCATGTGAGAACAGTTTATTTATAATGCTATTCATTTCAGTTGAAATACCAGATATGAAACAGTTATGCTACAAGCAGTCTGGGAGCATATACTTAATATAAAATGCATTGATTTCCTCTCTTTTATAAGAATCAATATTTTAAAGGCTGTGCAAAATTTAACCCCTTACAGAACATAATATAATGAAATGGAGATAATCTTTCACATGCAAGCATTTTGAGTTTCTTACCTACTGTTGAACTTCTCTGGATGTTTTTCTCTCATGATATGGAATCTGTGGGCAATTGAAGCATCCTAGCAGGAAAAAGAAAACCATAAATCTACCATAACAGGAAAATTACAAAAATGTAAACAAGGCATATTGTTTTAAGGTGTTTTATTAACTACTATTTTCAACAAGAGCAATAGTCTGATCACTTAGAAAGTTTACAGGCACACTGTTCCAAGAATGAGATCTATCTGAATGTAATTAATTTATTACACTTGTTACAGTCTCCATTATTCCTTTTTAGAAATCAGACATGATATTACATTTACTGAAAGAAGCTTCAACTTCTTTATTAGAACATTAACACAGTTCTTTTTATTTTTGTTGTTGTTGAAATACTAAAGTCCATGAAATCTCTAGCTTTAGAAATGCTAAGTGATAGATTTAGCAGAGTTATTATGCACATACAGCTTGATATTTGTGTAAGACCAAATCTTTCTATAGAATTTGGTAGAAAATGAAAATAACTGCTGAGATATCTTTCCTCTATGTCAGGGTGGAAATGATCTGGGGGGAAATGGTTATTAATATAATAAAAGAGACTTTTAAATTAGGTATATACTATTAAAGTGTTTTGAAAAAATAAAAAATGATGCTAATAATAGAATCAAATGTGTATTTGAAATGAAATACCAAAATGAAAGATGTGTGTAACATTTTAAAGAAAATCAAACCATTGTAATGGTGGAAGTTGCTGAAAATAAAGTATTTCGAACTGCTCTGCTAGAATCAGTTTTCACAGCATTTATATTGCAGGTATGAAAGTAATGTTTTCCTCAGGTATAAAAATAATTTTTTCCTCATTCTAGATAATGTCATATTTATTTCACTTAATAATTCATAAAAAAGATACAAACTGGGAATTAAGAAAGCACAAATTTTGTTTTCATCTTTTAATGTATGTATTAAATGAGGTGTGAGAGTATGAAATCTACCAACTCTACAGTCTTGCAGAAGATGGTAAACATTGGATCGTGTTTTCATAATTATGTCTTAAAATGCTGCATATATAAGAATATACATATGCAAAGTGTTAGTTTAGTTAGTAAGAATTTTAAATGAATTGTAAATGAAATGAAAATGTAAATAGTTTGACAGAAACTACAAACACAATATCACTATAATCAACTATCGTGTATAAGAAACAACTTAAAAGATTATAGAAATATAAAAAACAAAGAATTTGAGAGAAGTATCAAATTCAGTATGAAGTCTATATCTAGCAATATTTTAAATGATTTTCAAACTATCAAAATCAGCAAATTAAAATTTGGGGGAAAAAGAACATGAAATACTTTACTTAAATTTTATCTTGTTGCTGATTCCAAACATGATTAAGATATTTTGTTTAAAATCATTTTTATTTAAACACATCAACTTTAATGTAATTAATATAAATAAGCAAGCAAGTATTTAGTGCAGATATACAGGCACCACTAACATCAAACATGGATACAACACCATGACTAAAACAGGTCTTTATTTACTAAGACTTTGTTTTACTAACAGGGTATCTTTCAGAGAACAAACTAATCCAGCCTCCGGGTTTGGTTTACTAAACCACAAGTACTTTGGAAAATAAATGCATGAACTTTAATACTATGTCCAAAAAAGAATCATTTAGATAAATTGATAAAATGTATATATTTTTTTAAGATTATGAATAAAAGGCAGTAAGTGATTACATTTTATATGCACTCTACGTATGTAAGGATGTAGAATGTAGAATGTTTTTAGCAACATGACTTGTGATCAGTGACAAAATAATAATAGAATCATAGAATATCCTGAGTTGGAAGTGACCCACAAGGATCATCAAGTCCAACTCCTGGCACCGCACAGGTCTACCCAAAAGTTTAGACCATCTGACTAAGTGCACAGTCCAATCACTTCTTAAATTCAGACAGGCTTGGTGCAGTGACTACTTCCCTGGGGAGCCTGTTTCAGTGTGCAACCACCCTCTTGGTGAAGAACCTCTTCCTGATGTCCAGCCTAAACTTCCCCTGCCTCAGTTCAACACCATTCCTGCGGGTCCTATCACTGGTGTTTACGGAGAAAAGGTCCCCTGCCCCTCTACTCTGCCTCACGAGGAAGTTGTAGACTGCGATGAGGTCCCCCCTCAGCCTCCTCTTCTCCAGGCTGAACAGGCCCAGTGACCTCAGCCGCTCCTCATACGTCTTCCCCTGTAGGCCCTTCACCACCTTCATCGCCCTCCTCTGGACACTCTCCAAAAGTTTGATGTCCTTTTTGTACTGTGGTGCCCAGAACTGCACACAGTACTCAAGGTGAGGCCGCACCAGCGCAATCTA